>NC_056055.1:144392792-144723792 GCF_016772045.2 Ovis aries | reverse complement strand
TGTTGCTTTTTACAAATGAAAGGAATGGGAACTCTTTCCATGGAATTCTCCAGGCCTGAATACTGGAGTGGGTAGCCATTCCCTTCTCCAGGAGATCTTCCCAACCCAGAGATCGAACCCAGGTCTCCCCCATTGCAGGCAGATTCTTTACCAGCTGAGCCACAAAGGAAGCCCAAGAATATTGGAATGGGTAGCCTGTCACTCTCCAGTGGATCTTCCTGACCCAGGAATCCAACCCAGGTCTCCTGAATTGCAGGTGGATTCTTTACCAGATGCACTACCAGGAAAGCCCTATTAAGGAGTAAGGGAATCCTTAAAAACTCCACTTCTAGGTTACTTGTAAGAGGTGAGTGGGACCTCAAGTCAGGGAAGGTCTTTCCAATTCAAAGGGTCTAGTGGATTATTTAAAAAGGAACAGACAAAAGTTGAGTTTGTTCTATTAGAGACAGAAGATTTATTCTCTGCATGGAATTAGTTTCAAAATCACTATCTAGAGAGAGAAAGTCTAGCTACATATCTCTCTGAATGATGATCTAGACCTCAGATTTCTTCTGGAGAATACTAAAAGGGAAAGAGGTTTACATACTAAATAAATAAGTATATGCTTACATAAAAAGACATATACTGGTTGAACTGGGCAATGCAAAACGTGTTAGAAAATGAAATTGGGGTATGTCTAAATATTTTGGGGTATGTCTAAATAATCTCAAGCTCATGGATAGGCTCCTCTGTCATGGGATTTCCAGGCAAGAATGTTGGAGTGGATTGCCATTTCCTTCTACACGGAATCTTCCAGACCCAGAGATTTAACCTTCGTCTCCTCCTAAATATTTCACGAATTATTTGGAACAATGATAGTTTTCTTAGTATTTAGGTGTGCTCTTGTTCGTGGCTTCCCTGGTGGCTCAGTGGTAAAGAACCTGTCTGCCAATGCAGGAGATGTGGCTTTTGTACTGGTATAAATCCTATTGAAGAGATTTATTTAAAACGGAAATATCATGTTTCTGAGGTGGTAAATATCTTCCTATGCATTTCATTTTTGCATATTACAACATTAAGAAAATGATTATTTTATGTCTTCCAAAACTGTGTGTGTGTGTATGTATCTGTGGTTTACATAGCAAGATCAGAGATGTTGCAAGGTAGTGTTCAATTTTAATGGACCTCTTCAGTTCAGTTCCATTCAGTCGCTCAGTCGAGTCCAACTCTTTGTGACCCCATGGACTGCACCACACCAGGACTGCCTGTCAGTCCATCACCAACTCCCGGAGTTTACTTGAACTCATGTCCATTGACCGGTGATGCCATTCAACCTTCTCACCCTCTGTCGTCCCCTTCTCCTCCCACCCTCAATCTTTCCCAGCATCAGGGTCTTTTCAAATGAGTCAGTTCTTCACATCAGGTGGCAAAATTATTGGAGTTTCTGCTTCAGCATCAGTCCTTCCAATGAACACCTAGGACTGACCTCCTTTAGGATTGACTGGTTGGATCTCCTTGCAGTCCAAGGGACCTTCAAAAGTCTTCTCTAACGCCACAGTTCAAAAGCATCAGTTCTTCAGCACTGAGCTTTCTTTATAGTCCAACTCTCACATCAAAACCATAACCTTAACAAAACAGACCTTTGTCAGCAAAGTAGTCTCTGCTTTTTATTATTCTATGTTGGTTATAACTTTCCTTCCAAGGGGTAAGCGTCTTTTAATTTCATGGCTGCAGTCACTGTCTGCAGTGATTTTGGAGCCCCCCAAAATAAAGCCTGACACTGTTTCCACTGTTTCCTCATCTAATTCCCATGAAGTGATGGGACTGGATGCCATGATGTTCGTTTTCTGAACATTGAGCTTTAAGCTAACTTTTTCACTCTCCTCTTTCACTTTCATCAAGAGGCTCTTTATTTCTTCACTTTCTGCCATAAGGGTGGTGTCATCTGCCTATCTGAGGTTATTGACATTTCTCCCGGCAATCTTGATTCCAGCTTGTGCTTCATCCAGCCCAGCATTTCTCAGGATGTACTCTTACTTCAGACTTCATATTTCCAGAAGCTATTTAATCTCAAGCAAGCAAATGTTTTATTTAGATATTTATGTATGAGTTTATTGATGACATCAGGGAGTTAAAAATTGGGATTGTGGCTATATTCTGAAATATATTTGTTGTTCAGTGGCTAATTCATATCCAACTCTTTTGCGACCCCAGGGACTGTAGCCTGCCAGGCTGTTCTGGCCCTGACAAGAATACTGGAGTGAGTTGCCATTTTCTTCTTTAGGCAATCTTTCCGAACCAGGGATCGAACCCATGTCTCCAGGACTGGCAGGCGGATTCTTTACCACTGACCCACCATAGGAAGCCATAATGGTTTACTATTGTTTCATCTTCATACAGTGTTTTATAGCTTTATCATTCACAGAGTTCCCCCCAATGAGTTAAAACAGAAAGTGTTATTAGCATTCAGATTTCCCTATAATAAAAGGTCCATAAGAGCTTTATCTCAAAGTACCAAAAATCTTTCTTTCCTTCGCTGCCAGGACCCCTAGGCCAGGTTTTTTCCTTTAGTCACTACTGCCTCTCTCTTTATCACTGGCATATCTGCTTGTCCGTCCCCTCTTATTCTTCAACAGTTGTTTCACAGGTGAAAAGCAGTCAATTCACTAGACATATATTTGTTGAAATGTTAGTTTCTTTAATATAGAAATCGCTATTTTTCTCTCTCTCTTTTTTTTTTTTTTTTGATTGGAGGGCAGTTGCTTTACAGTGTTGTGTTGGTTTCTACCATACAACTTTGCAAATGAGTCAGAACTATATATATGCTGCTGCTGCTAAGTCACTTCAGTCATGTCCGACTCTGTGTGACCCCAGAGACGGCAGCCCACAAGGCTCCCCTGTCCCTGGGATTCTCCAGCAAGAATACTGGAGTGGATTGCCATGTCCTCCTCCAGGGGGTCTTCCCGAACCAGGGCTTGAACCCACGTCTTTTACGTCTCCTGCATTGGCAGGTGGGTCCTTTTCTAGCACTACCTGGGAAGACCAAAACAGGCTTATTTTCATCCAATTCACTATAACTGACTAAAACTCTTTCCTTTTTATAGCTGAGTAATATTCCATTATATAAATGTATCACAAATTCTTTATTCATTCATCTGTCAATGAACATCTAGGTTTCTTTTATGTCCTGGCTATTATAAATAGTGCTGCAGTGGGAACATTAGGGTGAATGTGTTTTTTTGAATTGTGGTCTCCTCAGAGTATATGTCCAGTAGTGGGATTGCTGGGTCATATGGTAGTTTTATTGCTAGTTTTCTTGAGGAATCTCCATACTGTTCTCTGAGAGGTTGTATCAATTTACGTTCCCAGCAATAGTGCAAGAGGGCTCCCTTTTATCCACAACCTCTCAAACATTTATTTTTGTAGATTTTTTGATGATGGCCATTGACCACCTAACTGCCTCCTGAGATACGTGCAGGTCAAGAAGCAACAGTTAGAACTGGACAGGGAACAACAGACTGGTTCCAAATCTGGAAAGGAGTACATCAAGGCTGAATATTGTCTCCATGCTTATTTAACTTCTATGCAGAGTACATCATGAGAAACGCTGGGCTGGAAGAAGCACAAGCTGGAATCAAGATTGCCGGGAGAAATATCAATAACCTCAGATATGCAGATGACACCACCCTTATGGCAGAAAGTGAAGAAGAACTAAAGAGACTCTTGATGAAAGTGAAAGAAGAGAGTGAAAAAGTTGGCTTAAAGCTCAACATTCAGAAAACTAAAATCATGCCATCCAGTCCCATCACTTCATGGGAAATAGATGGGGAAACAGTGGAAACAGTGAGAGGCTTTGTGTTCTTAGGCTCCAAAATCATTGCAGATGGTGACTGCAGCCATGAAATTAAAAGATGCTTGCTTCTTGGAACAAAAGCTATGACCAATCTAGACAGCATAATAAAAAGCAGAGATGTTATTTTGCTGACAAATGTCCACTTTGTCAAGGCTATGGTTTTTGCAGTGGTCATGTATGAATATGAGAGTTGGACTATAGAGAAAGCTGAGCACTGAAGAATTGATGCTTTTGAACAGTGGTACTGCAGAAGACTCTTGAGAGTCCTTTGGACTGCAAGGAGATCAAACTAGTCAATCCTAAAGGAAATCAGTCCTGAATATTCATTGGAAGGACTGATGCTGAAGCTGAAACTACAATACTTTGGCCACCTGATTCAAATAACTGACTCATTTGAAAAGACCCTGATGCTGGGAAAGATTGAAGGTGGGAGGAGAAAGGGATGACAGAGTATGAGATGGTTGGATGGCATCACTGACTCGATGGACAAAAGTTTGAGCAAGCTCTGGACGTTGGTGATGGACGGGGAAGCCTGGCATGCTGCAGTCTATGGGATCACAGAGAGTCAGACACGACCGAGCGACTGAACTAAACTGAATAATGAGTGATGTTGGGCATCTTTTCATGTGTTTATTGTCCATCTGTATGTCTTCTTGGAGAAGAGTCTGTTTAGGTCTTCTGCTCACTTTTTGATTAGGTTGTTTGTTTTTCTGACATTGAACTGTTTATATATTTTGGAGATCAATCCTTTGTCAGTTGTTTTGTTTGCAATTAATTTCTCCTATTCTGAGATTTTTTTTTCTATCTTGTTTTTAGTTTCCTTTGCTGTGCAAAAGCTTTTAAGTTTAATTAGATCCTATTTGTTTATTTTTGTTTTTATTTTCACTACTCTGAATTGGATCAAAGAGGGTAATGCTGTGATTTATGTCAAAGAGTGTTCTGCCTATGTTTTTGCCAAAGCATTTTATAGTTTCTGGCCTTACATTTAAATTTTTAATCGATTTTGAGTTTATCTTTGTGTATAGTGTTTAGACGTGTTCTGCTGCTGCTGCTAAGTCACTTCAGTCGTGTCCAACTCTGTGCGACCACATGGACTGCAGCCCACCAGGCTCCTCCGTCCATGGGATGTTCCAGGCAAGAGTACTGGAGTGGGTTGCCATGTCCTTCTCCAATGCATGAAAGTAAAAAGTGAAAGTGAAGTCGTTCAGTCATGTCCGGCTCTTCGAGACCCCATGGACTGCAGCTTACCAGGCTCTTCTGTCCATGGGATTTTCCAGGCAAGAGTACTGGAGTGGGGTGCCATTGCCTTCTACATAAGAAGTGTTCTAATGTCATTCTTTACACGTAGCTGTCCAGTTTTCCCAGCACAATTTGTTAATGAAGCTGTCTTTTCTCCATTGTATATTCTTGCCTCCTTTGTCACGGATGTGTGGGCTTTTCTCTGAGCTTTCTATCTTGTTCCATTGATTTATATTTCTGCTTTTGTGCTGGTACCATATAGTTTTGATAACTGTAGATTTGTAGTGTAATCTGAAGTCAGGAAGGTTGATTCCTCCAGCTCCAATTTTCTTTCTTAAGATTGCTTTGGCTTTGGGGGATCTTTTGTGTTTCCATACAAATGTAAAATATTTTGTTCTCATTCTGTGAAAAATACCATTGGTAATGAAAATATGGAATGCTTCACAAATTTGCATGCCATTCTTGTGCAGGGGCCATGATAATCTTCTCTGTATCCTTCCAATTTTAGTATGGGTACTGCTGAAGCAAGCATTAGAAATCACTATTTTATGAAAAATTCTCGATTTTTTTTAATTCGAAAGCTTTTTTCTTTTTGAAGACAAAGGTATACATAGGAAAATATTTTAACAGTTTTTAATTGATTTCATGTTTAGTATAATGTCTAATATATGTAATTATAAAACTTCAGTTCAGTTCAGTGGCTCAGTCATGTCTGACTCTTTGCGACTCCATGAATTGCAGCATGCCAGGCCTCCCTGTCCATCACCAGTACCTGGAGTTCACTCAAACTCATGTCCATCGAGTCTATAATGCCATCCAGCCACCTCATCCTCTGTCATCACCTTCTCCTCCTGCCCCCATCCCTCCCAGCCTCAGAGTCTTTTCCAATGAGTCAACTCTTCACATGAGGTGGCCAAAGTACTGGAGTTTCAACTTCAGCATCAGTCCTTCCAAAGAACACCCAGGACTGATAGCTTTTAGAATGGACTGTTTGGATCTCCGTCTAGTCCAAGGGACTCTCAGGAGTCTTCTCCAACACCACAGTTCAAAAACATCAATTCTTCGGCACTCAGCTTTCTTCACAGTCCAATTCTTGCATCCACACATGACCACTGGAAAAACCATAGCCTTGACTAGACGGACATTTGTTGGCAAAGTAATGTCTCTGCTTTTGAATATGCTGTCTAGGTTGGTCATAACTTTCCTTCCAAGGAGTAAGCATCTTTGAATTTCACTGCTGCAATCACCATCTGCAGTGATTTTGGAGCCCTGAAAAATAAAGACTGACACTGTTTCCACTGTTTCCCCATCTATTTGCCATGAAGTGATGGGACCAGATGCCATGATCTTTGTTTTCTGAATGTTGAGATTTAAGCCAACTTTTCCACTCTCCTCTTTCACTTTCATCAAGAGGCTTTTTAGCTCCTCTTCACTTTCTGCCATAAGGGTGGTGTCATCTGCATATCTGAGGTGATTGAGATTTCTCCCAGCAGTCTTGATTCCAGCTTGTGTTTCTTCCAGTCCAACGTTTCTCATGATGTACTCTGCATAGAAGTTAAATAAGCAGGGTGACAATATACAGCTTTGACCTACTCCTTTTCCTATTTGGAATGAGTCTGTTGTTCCATGTCCAGTTGTAACTGTTGCTTCCTGACCTGCATATAGGCTTCTCAAGAGGCAGGTCAGGTGGTCTGGTATTCCCATCTTTTGATGAATTTCCCACAGTTTATTGTGATCCACACAGTCTAAGGCTTTGGCATAGTCAATAAAGCAGAAATAGATGTTTTTCTGGAACTCTCTTGCTTTTTCTGTGATCCATCGGATGTTGACAATTTGATCTCTGGTTCCTCTGCCTTTTCTAAAACCAGCTTGAACATCTGGAAGTTCATGGTTCATGTATTGCTGAAGCCTGGCTTGGAGAATTTTGATCATTACTTTACTAGCATGTGAGATGAGTGCAATTGTGTGGTAGTTTGAGCATTCTTTGGCATTGCCTTTCTTTGGGATTGGAATGAAAACTAACCTTTTCCAGTCCTTTGGCCACTGCTGAGTTTTCCAAATTTGCTGGCATATTGAGTGCAGCACTTTCACAGCATCATCTTTCAGAATTTGAAACAGCTCAACTGGAATTCCATCACCTCCATTAGCTTTGTTCATAGTGATGCTTTCTAAGGCCCACTTGACTTCACATTCCAGGATGTCTGGCTCTAGGTGAGTGATCACACCACCATGATTATGTTGTTCATGAAGATCTTTTTTGTACAGTTCTTCTGTGTATTCTTGTCACGTCTTCTTAATATCGTCTGCTTCTGTTAGGTCCATACCATTTCTGTCCTTCATTGAGCCCATCTTTGCAAAACTTACAGGATTCATTTTGTCCATTGAAATTGCTTCATGAGTGTTTGTCAGTTAAATTTAATTAAAAGCTTTACTATATAGTTTTTGATAACCATAGCTATTTTTATATGTAAAGAATTCTCATGAAATTTATAACATGTAAAATAAATGACATACTCAAATGAAGTGGTAGTATAACTATTCATGTTATCAAGTGTTACTGTAATAAATGCCTCCTGTTTATTGCATATCACGTCTCTTATAAATGGCGTTATATGTCTATATCATCGTAAACATTTCTAGGCATAGACTTTCTAATTAATATGCATACTTTCTAGGATAAAGATAAGGCCTGGAGAAACAAGCATGGCATGTGGATCTATAAAATATTTAGTACAGCGGACATGCAGGAGGGCCACTTCTCAGTACCCATCCAAACTTCAAGCTACACATTTAGATAAGTCAGCACCATGTTGTCTAAAACCCACTTTCTCCTTCACTTTTTAAGATGCTCTTTTGTCAAAGTGAATTTCTGTTCCTTATTATGTAATCTGTTACTGATTGGCAGTAAGTTTTCCGACTCATTGGAAGAGAATATTCCCTTTTAAGTCATTAAAGAATCAGTGGTGTTAAAAAATACCCGTGTGATTTAAAATTTAAATGCCATTCAAATAATGGTTATTTCCTCTCTTTTAACAAAAGGCTAAGGATGAAAAATCAATTTAAATAGTATCTATTTGATATAATACAATTAAAATCTTGGTGTTTAGCATTTTAATATTGCCTGTTAAATTGCAACTATAACTGGGAACTACACTTCTCCTTTTATAAATTCTAAAGAGCTTGGTAAACTCTTAACTGCTTGTCAGTTTCCATGTATCAAAATGTACAACTTTGAGCCAGGCAGCCACTGGCTCTGGCTTTCCAGGCCTAAAAATCTAACATGTCTCAGCACATTTCCTTCTGGCAGGGCTTGCCACCCCTTTCTCTGCCTTTTCTCTTGGGAGGCTGAGTGAGCATGTGTGTAATTAACTACCTACCACAGTGGCTCAGGCTCTGGAGCCAGGCAGATTTGAGTTCATGTCCCTGGTCTGGCTATTCACTATCAGGGTGACATTAGGAGAATTACTGTTCCTGGTAGAGAAAAACCACCAGTGAAGATAAAATCAGTGTCCAGGGAAGGTAATGGAGATCCTTTTCTTAAAGAATGTTACAAATGGGAGTCACCCGTGTCCTGGTTAAGGCTCTGTTTATGAAGCAGAAGTCTTCCTGCTCCAAGCTGAGACTTCTGGCTTTTTGTGCTTTTGATGATCTTAATCAAGTGACTCAACCAGGGAATTTTCAATTTCCTTATCTCTATAATGAGTTTATAAATATTCCATGATCTCTAAGTTCTTTTTGTCTCTGTGCTGAGCAATCAAGCTCACTGTCAAGAACTGTTGAATTTTATAGGTGGATGATTAATAAAAAGACTTTGTACTATAACACCGTGCGAAACACTTTTGTTTACTGAGACTGGGTCAAGCCTTTCAAGAGTTTGCAGAGACAGACACTGCTATCCCCACTTAACAGTTCTGGAAACTGCAGCAAGTGACTTGCCTGAAACTGCAGTACAAGTGAAATGGCACAGCTAGGAACAAAAATTACTTCTGGTTTCTATTTTTTAATTTTTTATTGGCACTACAGCTACTTTGCTGCAAGGATAGCACTTTTAAAAAGTGCTACCACAGCAAATTAATGTTATTAGGTAAATAGCGTGTTGAACATCTTTTCCCATCTCTGAACTCTAGGTCAGGGTTGAAGGTATAGTGTTATCAGACATTGCAAGACTAGTAGGTAGAAGATAAGACTACTTGAATAAAGTGGTTTTCTTATTTGGTATGTTTTTATATGATGACATAGTTACAGGAGCTATTGTGTAAATTTCAGGGGTAATAATACATATTTTCTAGATATTTATGATTTTCTGTTTAAATAAAGTGATGACTTTGCTCAGAAAGGAACAAATATTCTCATACAGAGATCTGGGAATGTTTTAAATAAATACAGTTATTTGGGGGATAAAAACATAAAAATGGGATTAAGATGTTCTTTCTGAAGATGCTAATGAAAATTGTGTACAACCGTATCAGTTTTAACCTCTTCATTCTCTGATACATAGAAACTTTTTATGATAATCAGTGACCTTTTATTTGGGATATCACTAAAACATAGTTTTACACCTGGCAAAAGTAAGCTACTTTTCTCTATATATATTTTGATTTGGATTAAGTGTTGCCTCATAGCTCCAGGCATGATTCTTATGCATATTACAAATTTTGCAATCTGTTAATGCCATAGAACAGGCTGAACTATTGCTATCATTAATATTTCAACACCCAAGAGCTTCCTTCCAATTAATTCTGAAATATCTCAACTTTTCTCTTCTCCCCGAATGTTAGAAGAGGTTGGGGAATTTAAGAGTAAGTTGGTGAAACACAGTATTGCTAGTTTTGGAATATAATCCTTCCATTCAGACTTTAAAGTCAAGTCAATTCAGTGAAGCTAGTAATTTTATAATTATCATAGATTTATTAATGGGTATTTGTAATCCCATATCTGAAGGAAAATTTAGAAATAATTTTGTAAGTTTATTCATCAATAAGATGGCGATAAATTAGTATGATACTCTATGTTGTAAGGTTTGAATTATGAATAAATATTTTTTAAAGTCTAACTGTAATAAACAGGGATCATACAATGTTAAATCTGAGGAAGTCTTTGGAGATTGTCTACTCAAACCATTCATTACATTTATTAGAAAACTGAGACATAGAGTAGTCAGATTTCGCCAGATGTCCAGTTAAATTTGAATTTCGGATGAACAATAGGCAATTTTTGGCATAAGTATGTCCAATGTAATATTTAATTATACTAAGTAATAATTTGTTGTCCATTTGAATTTCAGATTTAACTGGGTGTCCTGTGTTTTATCCAGCAACCTTACCCACAGAGGTATCTAAATGTCTTTCTTTTCTTTTTTTTTTTTTGGCCATGCCATGCATGCAGAATCTTAGTCCCCTAACCAGGCATGGAGCGTTTGCCCCCAGTGGATTGCTAACCACTGGACTGCCAGGGTTCCATAATTCTTTTCAAGGGGTATACAGTTAACTATGCACTGATGAAGGAATAGAATCTGAACAATTAAAGGCTTACAGAAAACTCTTCCAAAGAATTAAGTTCTATAGTAGAATGTTTTAGAAAAGCAAAGTAACAATATGTCATAAACATAATTTTATAAAAATTGAAAATAACCAAATCATTTAAAATAGAAACTTTCTAATCTCTTGATGCTAGTAACCAAATTCTGAATTACTTTATTCTCTTAGAATTTGAAAAGAGCTCACATTTAAAAATCAGAGTTTCTTTTTTTTTTTTTCTAAAACAAGAGTAGCTCAATTGGTCCTCACTGTTAACCAGAACTGAATAGCAGCTATTCCTCTAAGCGTGTTTCTGAATATTTATAGCCAATGATTAAAGTAATTTTTAGGTATAGTGAAACCTTAGCTATGAAAAACTAAGAATAATTTAGTATCATATAGCTCTCAATTCAGTTCAGTCGATCAGTCATGTCCGACTCTGCGACCCCATGAATTGCAGCATGCCAGGCCTCCCTGTCCATCACCAACTCCTGGAGTTCACCCAAACTCATGTCCATCGAGTTGGTGATGCCATCCAGCCATCTCATCCTCTGTCATCCCCTTCTCCTCCTGACCCCAATCCCTCCCAGCATCAGAGTCTTTCCCAATGACTCAGCTCTTCGCATGAGGTAGCCAAAGTATTGGAGTTTCAGCTTTAGCATCAGTCCTTCCAAAGAACACCCAGGACTGATCTCCTTTACAATAGACTGGTTGGATCTCCAAGGGACTCTCAAGAGTCTTCTTCAAACACTGCAGTTCAAAATCATCAATTCTTCGGCACTCAGCTTTCTTCACAGTCCAACTCTCACGTCCATACATGACCACTAGATAAACCATAGCCTTGACTAGACGGACCTTTATTGACAAAGTAACGTCTGTGCTTTTCAATATGCTATCTAGGTTGGTCATAACTTTCCTTCCAAGGAGTAAGCGTCTTTTAACTTCATGGCTGTAATCACCATCTGCAGTGATTTTGGAGCCCCTCAAAATAAAGTCTGACACTGTTTCCACTGTTTCCCCATCTGTTTCCCATATAGCTCTAGTCTGATCTAAACTTGATGTTTTAGATGATCGCTTATTTTATCATATATTTTTATTATCATAATCTACCTTTATTCATTTGTGTGTGTAACATATGACAAACACTTAAGTAGCACTGATGTACTGATATATTAAGCAGCCTCAATCATAGAGAGGCAAACAGAAGTCTTGCATGGGGGCAGGAGGTGGGGGGGCTGTTCAGTTGCCTCCTTCAGTTGCCTTATTGTGTCCTGAAGTTCTTACTTAGGTTTTTCCATTTCTCCTTGAGCAAATGTATCCTTTTCATATAAATCTCCAACTTAATCATCTCACAAATTTTCAAAACTATGACATGAAGTTGATAATATTCTACTTGCTTAGCCTTGAAAAGAGTTGTAATTAAATTGCGTATTTTCATTTCAAATATGTTTGTTCATGTCTTTTTCATTCTTGTTAATTTTGCTAGAGGTGTGTCATGTTATAAGACAATAATGAACTTTAGCTTTGTTGATTTCCACTACATATTTATTTCAAAACTTTTTCTCTAAAATTTTTAAATGCTATTCATTGCTCTGTGAAATGGTCCCTGGGAAAAGGTAAGCTTGGGGTTAGAAGTCAATTTATTAGGCAGGTTATAAAGATGATACCTTCCCTGAGTGGGAAGTTGGACAAAAGATTTAGATACCCTCCAAATCTAAAACTCTTTGTTTTTGAGAAGTGAATTATTTAGAAAGAGTAGTAGTTGTAGCTACTCCAAATTATAATTTTCTTTTTTGCAGGGCCAGGAATAGAGACATAGACAATGACCATATGAATACAGTGAGGGAAGGGTAGGGTGAGATGAATTGGGAGATTAGCATTGACAAATATACACTACCATGTGTAAAATAAATAGCTAGTGGGGACCTGTTGTATAGCAAAAGGAGCTCAGCTAGGTGCTTTGTGATGACCTAGATAGGTGGGGTAGGAGAAGGCAGTGGCGCCCCCACTCCAGTACTCTTGCCTGGAAAATCCCATGGACAGAGGAGCCTGGAAGGCTGCAATCCATGGGGTTGCTGAGGGTTGGACACGACTGAGCGACTTCACTTTCACTTTTCACTTTCATGCATTGGAGAAGGAAAGGGCAAACCACTCCAGTCTTCTTGCCTGGAGAATCCCAGGGACAGAGGAGCCTGGTGGGCTGCCATCTATGGGGTCGCAGAGAGTTGGACACGACTGAAGTGACTTAGCAGCAGCAGATAGGTGGGGGTAGTGGGTGGGTGGGAAGTCCGAGAGGGAGGGGATGTGTGTATGCATATAACTGATTCACTTCATTGTACAGCAGAAATTAACAAAACATTGTAAAGCAATTATATTCTAAAAAAAGTATTCCTTAGAAATGTGAAATAATATAAATGGTTAAAAAAAAGAAAACAGCTATTCTGGAGAATAAACTAATGGTTACCACTGGGGAGAAGAAAGGGGACAGGGGCAGTATAGGGGTGAAAGTGAAAGAAAGTGAATTCACTTAGTCGTCTCTGACTCTTTGGGATCCCTTGGACTACCAGGCTCCTCAGTCCATGGGATTTTCCAGGCAAGAATACTGGAGTGGGCTGCCATTTCCTTCTCCAGGAGATCTTCCCGACCCAGGGATTGAACCCAGGTCTCCCACACTGTAGGCAGACACTTTACCGTCTGAGCCACCAGGAATACTGGGGTCAGTTCAGTTCAGTTTAGTTATTCTGTCGTGTCCAACTCTTTGCGACCCCATGAATTGCAGCACGCCAGGCCTCCCTGCCCATCACCAACTCCCGGAGTTCACTCAAACTCATGTCCATTGAGTCGGTGATGCCATCCATCTATCTCATCCTCTGTCATCCCCTTCTCCTCCTGCCCCCAATCCCTCCCAGCATCAGAGTCTTTTCCAATGAGTCAACTCTTCGCATGAGGTGGCCAAAGTGTTGGAGTTTCAGCTTTAGCATCATTCATTCCAAGGAACACCCAGTCCTTTAGAATGGACTGGTTGGATCTCCTTGCATCCAAGGGACTCTCCAGAGTCTTCTCCAACACCACAGTTCAAAAGCATCAATTCTTCAGCATTCAGCTTTCTTTATAGTCCAACTCTCACATCCATACCTGACTACTGGAAAAACCATAGCCTTGACTAGATGGACATTTGTTGGCAAAGTAATGTCTGTGCTTTTCAATATGCTATCTAGGTTGGTCATAACTTTCCTTCCAAGGAGAAAGTGTCTTTGAATTTCATGGCTGCAATCACCATCTCCAGTAATTTTGGAGCCCCCCAAAATAAAATCTGACACTGTTTCCACTGTTTCCCCATCTATAGGGGTAGGGCGTATTAAAATACTCCTACTATATAGGAGTAAGAGGTACAAATTATTAGGTATAAAATAAGCTACAAGGATATATTATACAATAGCTGCTGCTGCTATGTCACTTCAGTCATGTCCGACTCTGTGCGACCCCATAGACAGCAGCCCATCAGCAGGGAAGCCCACTATGCGATACAGGGAATATACAGATATTAATACAAAACAGCCAATATTTTATACTAACTCTAAATGCAGTACAATCTTTAAAAATTGTGAATTACTATATTGTACACCTGTAACATAATATTGTACAGCACTATACTTCAATAAAAAATAAATAAAAGATCTTAAAATTTTATAAAATAGATTTTATTAAGAATCCAAACTACCACACATGGTACCTTTTAGCAAGTCACAAAGAAAGCAAATCTTGTACTAATGTGATAATATATTTGATATTTGTTATATCACTTACTTGTCTTTTATCACCACTTACAAGGTGATAAAAAGCTCTGTGTATTTTAAAGATGCAATTAATTCTTAAAACATCCTTATGAGGCAAAGAGAAGGCATAATTATTATTATTTTAAAGATGAATAAAATGCACCTCAATTTTATTGTAGGACTACCCCAAGAACACACAAATTAGTGGAGGAGTAGTAACTGAGTCTCCACATTTCAGTAAACACAGTACATCAGCTACCTTAATACAAGGAGCTACTTAAATTACTTAAAGTGAACATTATTTACAGTTATATTAACATTACATTAAGATTATTCTAACCAATAATAATATTAAAATCACTGTAAAAATAACAAAATGAAGTAAAAATAGAAGGGCTTTAAAATTTCTCTTATAAAAATAGTCATGCCAGGATGGCATTAGCCAAACGAACTATTTTATAAGAAGAGTGCAATATACAAATAAAATGATTTAAACATTAAAATCTATCTCAAAATCAGCTGGGTATTTTGAAATCCCTTAAGAAAGGGTTCCTCTTTTTTAAAAAATTCATCAAAATGCTGTTCACTTTTGTCATATAGGTAGAGAGCACATTTAGATGAACAATATTTCCCTATAATTATTTTAACTCAAATTTACTAAAGCTCCTAAATAAGAAATGATAAGTATCTAGTACATTCAGGGGATTTTGGTTACCAAACATGGATAGACTGAGAAGCTGTTAAAACAACAGCTAGATAGTGAGAATCTGATAACTATTTTAATGTTAATTATTATTTAGCATTATATATTTTGTTTAATTTGTACATTTCATGTTATTTATACATTTAAGTATTATATATTTACTATTTAGCATTACATACTTAGTATTTACTTACATTTATTTACATTTGCTATTGAGATATTTAATAAAACTATATTAACAAAAATTAATATCCAGACCTAAACAAATTATACAAGCAATATTTGATAAACGCCTACAATAATGATTTTGTTGTTGTTTAGTCACTAACTCATGTCCACCTCTTTTGCAGCCCTATGGAGGAGCCCATTAGGCTCCTCTGTCCATGAGATTTCCCAGGCAAGAATACTGGAGTGGGTTGAGAGTTGCCATTTCCTTCTCCAGAGGATCTTCCCAAACCAAGAATTGAATCTGTGTCTTCTACATTGGCAGGTGGATTCTTTACCACCAAACCACTTGGGAAGCCCACAATAATGATTTCAGTTCCGTTCAGTCGCTCAGTCGTGTCTAACTCTTTGCGATCCCATGAATCACAGCACACCAGGCCTCCCTGTCCATCACCAACTCCCAGAGTTTACTCAAGCTCATGTCCATCGAGTCAGTGATGCCATCCAGCCATCTCATCCTCTGTCGTCCCCTTCTCCTCCTGCCCCCAATTCCTCCCAGCATCAGGGTCTGTTCCAAAGAGTCAACTCTTCGCATGAGGTGGCCAAAGTATTGGAGTTTCAGCTTTAGCATCAGTCCTTCCAAAGAACACCCAGGACTGATCTCCTTTAGGATGGACAGGTTGGACCTCCTTGCAGTCCAAGGGACTCTCAAGAGTCTTCTCCAACACCACAGTTCAAAAGCATCAATTCTTCGGCGCTCAGCTTTACACTGATAAATAATATCAAGATTCCTACATAATCTTGACATAATTCCTAAAGGATTTCCTAAAGGAAATCCCCATTTTGACTCTCCAAGAGATTAAGATTCCATGTTCAAACTCCCAGTTTAAGGGGCATAGACAATATTTAAATATAAATTTAAAATATTTAACTTATCATCAGCCTTGATTCATGGACCTAACATTCCAGGTTCCTATGCAGTATTGCTCTTTACAGCATTGGATCTTACTTCCATCACCAGTCACAGCCACAGCTGGGCATTGTTTTCACTTTGGCTCTACCTCTTCATTCTTTCTGGAGTTTTCTCCACTCTTCTACAATAGCATATTGGGCACCTGCAGACCTGGGGAGTTCATCTTTCAGTGTCCTATCTTTTGCCTTTTCATACTGTTCATGGGGTTCTCAAGGCAAGAATACTGAAGTGGTTTGCCATTCCCTTCTCCAGTGGACCACGTTTTGTCAGAACTCTTCTTGGGCTCTGACCTGGCTCATAGTTTCATTGAGTTAGACAAGGCTGTTATCCTAGTGATCAGTTTGATTAGTTTTCTGTGATTGTGGTTTTCATTCTGTGGACTCTCTGATGAATAAGGATAAGAGGCTTATGGAAGCTTCCTGATCAGAGAGACTGACAGTGGGGGAAACTGGGTCTTGTCCTGATGGGTGTGGCCATGCTCAGTAAATCTTTAATCCAATTTTCGGTTGATGGGCAGGGCTCTATTCCCTCCCTGTTCTTTGACCTGAGACCAAACTATGGTGAAGGTAATGAAGATAATGGCGACTTCCTTTAGTGGGTCCCATGCACCCACTGCCGCACTCAATGCCCCCAAACCTGCACAGGCCCCTGCCGACCCATGCCTCTGCCGGAGACTCCTGACACTCACAGGCAAGTCTGGGCCAGTCTCTTGCGGCATCACTGCTCCTTTCTCCTGGGTCCTGGTGCTCACAGGGTTTTGTTTGTGGCCTCCAAGAGTCTGTAAATTTGAAGTGGTCAAAAAAGAGATGGCAAGAGTGAACATCAACATTTTAGGAATCAGTAAACTAAAATGGACTGGAATGGGTGAATTTAATTCACATGACCATTATATCTACTACTGTGGGCAAGAATCCCTTAGAAGAAATGGAGTAGCCATCGTAGTCAACAAAAGAGTCTGAAATGCAGTACTTGGATGCAATCTGAAAATGACAGAATGATCTCTGTTCGTTTCCAAGGCAAACCATTCAATATCATAACAATCCAAGTCTATGCCCCAACCAGTAATGCTGAAGAAGCTGAAATTCAATGGTTCCAAGAAGACCTATAAGACCTTCAAGAACTAACTCCCTAAAAGATCTCATTTTCATCATAGGGGACTGGAATGCAAAAGTAGGATGTCAAGAAATATCTGGAGTAACAGGCAAATTTGGCCTTGGAGTACAAAATGAAGCAGGGCAAAGACTAACAGAGTTTTGCCAAGAGAACACACTGGTCATAGCAAACACCCTCTTCCAACAACACAAAAAAAGACTCTACACATGGACATTACCAGATGGTCAATACCAAAATCAGATTGATTATATTATTTGCAGCCAGAGATGGAGAAACTGTCGACTGGAGAAATTCCAGTCGACATAAACAAGACTGGGAGCTGACTGTGGCCCAGATTATGAACTCTTTATTGCCAAATTCAGACTGAAATTGAAGAAAGTAGGGAAAACCACTAGATCATTCAGGTATGCCCTAAATCAAATCCCTTATGATCAAACAGTGGAAGTGAGAAATAGATCCAGTGAATTAGATCTGATAGACAGAGTGCCTGAAGGACTATGGACAGAGGTTCGTGACATACAGGAGGCAGTGATCAAGACCATCCCCAAGAAAAAGAAATGCAAAAAGGCAAAATGGTTGTCTGAAGAGGGCTTACAAATAGCTGAGAAAAAGAGAAGCTAACAGCAAAGGAGAAAAGGAATGATATACCCATATGAATGCAGAATTCCTAAGAATAGCAAGGAGAGACAAGAAAGCCTTTCTCAGTGATCAGTGCAAAGAAGTAGAGGAAAACAATGAAATGGGAAAGACTAGAGATCTCTTCAAGAAAATTAGAGATACCAAGAGAACATTTCATGCAAAGATGGGCTCAATAAAGGATAGAAATGGTATGGACCTAACAGAAGCAGAAGATATTAAGAAGAGGTGGCAAGAACACACAGGAAAACTGTATAAAAAAGAACTTCAAGACCCAGATCATCACGAAGGTGTGATCGCTCACCTAGAGCCAGAATGCAACCTGGAATGTAAAGTCAAGTGGGCCTTAGGAAGCATCACTATGAACAAAGCTAGTGGAGGTGATGGAATTCCAGTTGAGCTCTTTCAAATCCTGAAAGATGATGCTGTGAAAGTGCTGTACTCAATATGCCAGCAAATTTGGGAAACTCAGCAGTGGCCACATGACTGGAAAAGGTCAGTTTTCATTCTGATCTCAAAGAAAGGCAATGCCAAAGAATGTTCAAATGACCGCACAATTGCTCTCATCTCACACACCAGCAAAGTAATGCTCAAAATTCTCCAAGCAAGGCTTCAACAGTACATGAACTGTGAACTTCCAGATGTTCAAGCTGGATTTAGAAAAGGCAGAAGAACCAGAGATCAAATTGTCAACACCTGTTGGATCATACAAAAAGCAAGAGAGTTCCGGAAAAACATTTACTTCTGCCTTATTGATTATGCCAAACCCTTTGACTGTGTAGGTCACAGCAAACTGTGGAAAATTCTTCAAGACATGGGAGTACCAGACCACCTTACCTGTCTCCTGAGAAATCTGTATGGAAGTCAGGAAGCAACAGTTAGAACTGGACATGGATTGCTTCTAAATTGGGAAAGGAGTATGTCAAGGCTGTATATTGTCACCCTGCTTATTTAACATTTATGCAGAGTACATATGCAAAATGGTGGGCTGATTGAAGCACAAGCTGGAATCAAGATTGCCAGGAGAAATAACAATAACCTCAGACACGCGGATGACACCACCCTTAATGCAGAAAGTGAAGAGGAATTAAAAAGTCTCTTGGAAAAAGTGAAAGAAAAGAGTGAAAAAGCTGTCTTAAAACTCAACATTCAGAAAACTAAGATCATGGCATCTGGTTCCACCACTTCATGGCAAATAAATGGAGAAAAAATGGAAACAGTAACATATTTTATTTTCTTGGGCTCCAAAATCACTTTAGATGGTGACTGCAGTGCACTGTGAAATTAAAAGATGCTTGCTCCTTGGAAGAAAAGCTATGACCAACCTAGACAGCGTATTAAAAAGCAGAGACATTACTTTGCCAACAAAGGTCCATCTATTCAAAGCTATGATTTTTCCAGTAGACATGTATCGATGTGAGAGTTGGACTATAAAGAAAGCTGAACGCTGAAGAATTGATGCTTTTGAATTGTGGTGTTGGAGAAGACTCTGGAGAGTCCCTTGGACTGCAAGGAGATCCAACCAGTCTATGCTAAAGGAAATCAGTCCTGAATTTTCATTGAAAAGACTCATGCTGAAGCTGAAACTCCAGTACTTTGGCCACCTGATGGGGAGTACTGACTCTTTGGAAAAGACCCTGATGCTGGGAAAGATTGAAGGCAGGATGAGAAGGGGACAACAGAGAATGACATGGTTGGATGGTATCACTGACTTGATGGACATGAGTTTGAGTAGGCTCTGGGAGTTGGTGATGAACAGTGAGGCTTGGCATGCTGTGGTCCATGGGGTCACAAAGAGTCTGACATTGAACTAACTAACTAATTATTGAGCACTGATGACATTAATAAAATCCTGCTCAAAGGAGACGTTAAAAGAAGTATACAGATAAGGCAACTTATGGAGTTCAATAATTCTGTGACAGTTCTGTTATTTGGTCTTTATCAATAGCAGAAGATTTTATGTAGGCTGAGCTGAATAATCACTAGTATACCCATTACAGATACTGATTTCCTAGTCTTCTGATCCACTCCCACCCTGCCCTTCCAACCCAAGTATAAACTACATCTCAAAATATGGGAAACTTTGAGGTAAGCAATTAAAAAAAAATTATTGCCCTTCATTTGTCTCTACTGAGACAAAAATAGGGGAATATACCGAGTAATTGTGAAATTCCTGACTATACTCAGAAATTCTTAAGGATGTCAGTATCCCCAGTGCTTAGCTCAGTTAGGTGTGCATAAGATCCATCATACATTTATTGAATTGGCAAAGTGAAAACAAATAATAATAAAACAGGGTTTTCTGCCTTCTAGAGGCTTGCTCCCTTTCCTGGGTGTAGTCAGAGGTATACATGTGAAACAGCAGCAGTACAGAAACATATGAATGTGTACCTGCTCAGTTCTTGGTTTTGTCTGACTCTTTGTGACCCCATGGACTGTGTAGCCAGCCAGGCTCTTCTGTCCAAAGAATTTTCCAGGCAAGAACCCTGGAGTGACTTGACATTGCCTACTCCAGGGGATCTTCCTGACTCAGGGATCAAAACTGTGTCTTCTACATCAGCAGGTAGGTTCTTTACCATTGAGATACCTGGGATGCCCATACAAATATGTTCCTGTGTGCAAACAAGTGGCTCAGAAAGCAAGTGCTCCTGACGTTCTGAGTTGGAAGAATCTGTAGAATGTTTTGCTAAGGAGAGGCCTGGATAGACGTTAATTTGAAATACAGATGCAAAAGTATTCCTCATTGTGGAAGCAGCTTAGCCTAATGAGTGGTGACTGGAATAAACTCTTAATTTGAGAGACAACATGGACCCAGTCTCAGTTCAGTTCAGTTCAGTCACTCAGTCATGTTCGACTCTTTGTGACCCCATGAATGGCAGCACGCCAGGCCTCCCTGTCCATCACCAACTTCGGGAGTTCACTCGGACTCATGTCCATTGAGTCCGTGATGCCATCCAGCCATCTCATCCTCTGTCGTCCCCTTCTCCTCCTGACCCCAATCCCTCCCAGCATCAGAGTCTTTTACAATGACTAAACTTTTCACATGAGGTGGCCAAAGTACTGGAGTTTCAGCTTTAGCATCATTCCTTCCAAAGAAATCCCAGGGCTGATCTCCTTCAGAATGGATTGGTTGGATCTCCTTGCAGTCCAATGGACTCTCAAGAGTCTTCTCCAACACCGCAGTTCAAATGCATCAATTCTTCGGCTCTCAGCCTTCTTCACAGTCCAACTCTCACATCCATACGTGACCACTGGAAAAACCATAGCCTTGACTAGATGGACCTTAGTCAGCAAAGTAATGTATCTGCTTTTCAATATGCTATCTAGGTTGGTCATAACTTTTCTTCCAAGGAGTAAGCGTCTTTGAATTTCATGGCTGCAATCACCATCTGCAGTGATTTTGGAGTCCAAAAAGACAAAGTCTGACACTGTTTCCACTGTTTCCCCATCTATTTCCCATGAAGTTAGATGCCATGATCTTCATTTTCTGAATGTTGAGCTTTAAGCCAAATTTTCATTCTCCACTTTCACTTTAATCAAGAGGCTTTTTAGTTCCTCTTCACTTTCTGCCATAAGGGTGGTGTCATCTGCATATCTGAGGTTATTGAGATTTCTCCCGGCAATCTTGATTCCAGCTTGTGTTTCTTCCAGTCCAGCATTTCTCATGATGTACTCTGCATAGAAGTTAAATAAGCAGGGTGACAATATACAGCCTTGCCCTACTCCTTTTCCTATTTGGAATGAGTCTGTTGTTCCATGTCCAGTTGTAA
The DNA here is from genome assembly GCF_016772045.2 of Ovis aries. NCBI lineage: Eukaryota > Metazoa > Chordata > Mammalia > Artiodactyla > Bovidae > Ovis > Ovis aries. The sequence goes on along the minus strand of NC_056055.1, from coordinate 144,702,069 downwards.
CTGTTGCTTCCTGACCTGCATACAGATTTCTCAAGAGGCAGGTCAGGTGGTCTGTATTCCCATCTCTCTCAGAATTTTCCACAGTTTATTGTGATCCACACAGTCAAAGGCTTTGGCATAATCAACAAAGCAGAAATAGATGTTTTTCTGGAACTCTTTTGCTTTTTCCATGATCCATTGGATGTTGGCAATTTGATCTCTGGTTCCTCTGCCTTTTCTAAAACCAGCTTGAACATCAGGAAGTTCACAGTTCATGTATTGCTGAAGCCTGGCTTGGAGAATTTTGAGCATTACTTTACTAGCATGTGAGATGAGTGCAATTGTGTGGTAGTTTGAGCATTCTTAGGCATTGCCTTTCTTTGGGATTGGAATGAAAACTGACCTTTTCCAGTCCTCTCGCCACTCCTGAGTTTCCCAAATTTGCTGGCAAATTGAGTGCAGCACTTTCACAGCATTACCTTTCAGGATTTGAAACAGCTCAACTGGAATTCCATCGCCTCCACTAGCTTTGTTCTTAGCGATGCTTTCTAAGGCCCACTTGACTTCACATTCCAGGATGTCTGACTCTAGATGAGTGATCACACCATCGTGATTATCTTGGTCATGAAGATCTTTTTCATACAGTTCTTCTGTGTATCCTTGCCACCTCTTCTAGAAGGGTGTTTATAGTTAGAAAACAGAAGAACAGAGCATTGTCAAAACTAAGAACTTTGCGCCCAATGACAGGATGTGCATATCACATAAAAGACCAACTTCCTTTGATAAATGATAATTTAAGAATGTATAACTGAGCAAATATTCAGGAGATAGTCTTGAACATTTTTCACATAACTAAGAGGGGACAAGGGCTTCCCAAGTGGCACTAGTGGTAAAGAACCCACCTGCCAATACAGGAGACATAAGAGATGAGAGTTCGATCCCTAGGTTGGGAAGACCCCCTGGAGAAGAAAATGGCAACCCACTCCAGTATTCTTGCCTGGGGAATTCCATGGACAGAGGAGCTTCCCAGTGGCACTAGTGGTAAAGAACCCATCTGCCAATGCAAGCGACCTAAGAGATGTGAGTTTGATCCCTGGGTCGGGAAGATTCCCTGGAGGAGGGCATGGCAACCCACTCCAGTATTCTTGCCTGGAAAATCCCATGGACAGAGGAGCCTGGCAGTGTAGTCCATAGTATTGCAAAGAGTCAGACACAACTCAAGCAATTTAGCATAGCAAGAGGGAACAAAGGGAAATTTCTGGCTTTTCAAAGCAGGCTTTTTGAAAGAGAATAAAATGATGCCCTTTTTACCTGTATACACTAATGTTTAGAAGTGGTGGGACAAAATTCAGAATTTCATCATTTCTGAGTTTTCATGTAAGTCTTGGTTGAAATGAAATGAAAGTACTCTTTAAAGTGCCTTAAGGGACTTCCCTGCTGGTCCTGTGGTTAAGACTCTCAGTTCCCAATGCAGGGACCCCAGGTTCGTTCCCTGGTCAGGGAACTAGATCCCACATGCTGCAACCAAGACCTGGTGCAGCCAAATAAATGAATAAATATTTTTTTAAGTGCCTTAAAATAGAAATTAATGTCCTCCAGAATGTTTTTAAATCTCACACTGTCTGGGTGTTTCCTCATCTCAATGTCTCTGCCAGTGTTAACAATTGCCATTTTCCTTCTCATCTTGCCATTGACTGCCATGATTGCCATTGACTGCTACCTAAGCAAGCTATTCTATAACATGACCCTCAAAAGGCAAAAATTCAGATTTTCTTTACCACAAGGTATTACAAACTATAGTCATGTAGAGTCTGTAAAGATTTTCTTCCTTAAGGATTGAAATGAACTTGAGGCTAAGACAGGCAGTAGCCTGTGTATATTAGTTTCTGACTCAGGTTGCATACAATGATTCCCGAGGTGAAAATTTTAAGGAATGAAAGCAAACTCATTTTTATAGAAGTTTTATTTCTTGGCTAGCACTGTATTATCATATTTAAAAGCCTGGAAAAAAATAATGGAGACTTTTCAGTTAAGACATTTCTATTAAGTTTAACTAATTTTGTGAGTCACAGCTGTGACTCTATTTAAAAATTCAGATTTGTCCTCCTTGACATCTCTGTGCTCAAGGATTGTGGCTACCCTCAGGGAACTCGGGTTTGGCACTTGAAAGAGTTGCTTGTAGAAACACACAGCTCTGAGGCAACCCTGAACAATACGAACGCATAATGAATGTGATAGTGCTTGCTAGCACTGGAGAGGACAAAACTCTGAAAAGATTATTTAAGTCTTCCAAGTTGGCTTGTTTGCTGTCACTTTTTAATCAGTCTTTTGGATTTCTTCAAACAAACAATCTCATCATGTATCTTCTACAGAGAAGCCAAGGACTTAGCCAAGGACTTTTCAATATACTATCTAGGTTCATAATAGCAATTAATTAGCATATATTTACAGAGAAGGCAATGGCACCCTACTCCAGAACTTTTGCCTGGAAAATCCCATGGACGGAGGATCCTGGTAGGCTGCAGTCTATGGGGTCGCTAGAGTCAGACACGACTGAACGACTTCACTTTCACTTTTCATTTTCATGGATTGGAGAAGGAAATGCAACCCACTCCAGTGTTCTTGCCTGGAGAATCCCAGGGACAGGGGAGCCTAGTGGGCTGCCGTCTATGGGGTCGCACAGAGTTGGACATGACTGAAGCAACTTAGCAGCGCAGCAGCAGCATCATATATTTAAAACTTACCAGGTTCCAGGCACTATATTAAGCACTTTGTAGGCATTATTTGGGCTTCCTTGCTGGCGCAGATGGCAAAGAATCTGCCTGCAATGCAGGAGACTAGGATTCCACCCATGGGTTGGAAAGATCAATCCCTGGGTCAGGAAGATCCCCTGGAGAAGGGAATGGCCTACTCCAATATTCTTGCCTGGAGAATTCCATGGACAGAGGACCCTGGAGGGCTACAGTCCATGGGATCTCAAAGCCATTATTTAAGATTCTTCAAAACATAGTGTGGTTAATATTATTACCTTTTTTTGTGGATGAGAAAACTCATAATCATCACTGTAAAAACACTTCACAATATTAGAGTATCTTTTCCACAAATGTAATGTGAATAACATAGTACTATAATGGACAAGCTGGTTTTAGAAAAGGCAGAGGAACTAGAGATCAAATTGCCAACATCTAATGGATCATCGAAAAAGCAAGAGAGTTCCAGAAAAACATCTATTTCTGCTTTATTGACTATGCCAAAGTCTTTGAATGTGTGGATCACAATAAACTGTGGAAAATTCTTCAAGAGATGGGAATACCAGACCACCTAACCTGCCTCTTGAGAAACCTATATGCAGGTCAGGAAGCAACAGTTAGAACTGGACATGGAACAACAGACTGGTTCCAAATAGGAAAAGGAGTACGTCAAGGCTGTATATTGTCACCCTGCTTATTTAACTTATACACAGAGTACATCATGAGAAATGCTGGGCTGGAAGAAGCACAAACTGGAATCAAGATTGCTGGGAGAAATCTCAATAACCTCAGATATGCAGATGACACCACCCTTATGGCAGAAAGTGAAGAGGAACTAAAAAGCCTCTTGATGAAAGTGAAAGAGGAGAGTGATAAAGTTGGCTTAAAGCTCAACATTCAGAAAACGAAGATCATGGCATCTGGTCCCATCACTTCATGGGAAATAGATGGGGAAACAGTGTCAGACTTTATTTTTGGGGGCTCCAAAATCACTGCAGATGGTGACTGCAGGCATGAAATTAAAAGACACTTACTCCTTAGAAGGAAAGTTATGAACAACCTAGATAGTATATTGAAAAGCAGAGATATTACTTTGCCAACAAAGGTCCATCTAGTCAAGGCTATGGTTTTTCCTGTGGTCATGTATGGATGTGAGAGTTGGACTGTGAAGAAGGCTGAGCACTGAAGAATTGATGCTTTTGAACTGTGGTGCTGGAGAAGACTCTTGAGAGTCCCTTGGACTGCAAGGAGATCCAACCAGTCAATCCTACAGGAAATCAGTCCTGATGCTGAAGATGAAACTCCAATACTTTGGCCATCTCATGCAAAAAGTTGACTCACTGGAAAAGACCCTGATGCTGGGAGGGATTGGGGTCAGGAGGAGAAGGGAACGACAGAGGATGAGATGGCTGGGTGGCATTACCGACTCAATGGACATGAGTTTGAGTGAACTCCGGGAGTTGGTGATGGGCAGGGAGGCCTGGCGTGCTGCAGTTCATGGGGTTGCAAAGAGTCCGACATGACTGAGCAACTGAACTGAACTGATAATAGCCTCTTATTAGAAGACGCTATTGATTTTCTATATAAATACTGTATTGACTCAGAGCATTTGACATCCAAGAGAAGAAGGCCATGACCCATGGTAGACAAATAAAGAACAGATCCTTCATAGTCTTTTTCGTTTCTGTCTCTCACTCATTCAAATGTATTTTCATCAAATATCCATGACTGCCTTTACAAAAGAGATTTAAATTATGGAAGCATTGGTGAGGCAAAGTGGAAATGAATGAGTTATTCTCTTCCAGCTTATTTTTAAATTAAGTATGTAACTGAACTTTTATTGTGTAACTCTGATAAACTTATCAGAATTTGGTGCCCTCTGATAAATTTATAGCTGTCTAATTTCTACTAGAGGGTTTCCCTGGTGGCTCAATGGTAAAGAAGCCGTCTGCCAATGCAGGAGACATGGGTTTGGTCTCTGGGTCAGGAAGATCCCCTGGAGAAGGAAATGGCAACTCACTCCAGCATTCTTGCCTGGAAAATCCCATGGACAAAGGAGGCAGGCGAGCTACAGTCCATGGGGTTGCAGGAGTAGGACATGACCTAGCAACTAAACAAAAAACAGTTTTTACTAGACACACCCCACACTTGCAGTATAAGTTAAGTTTAAACATTGTCCTGTTAAAGTGTTGCACTCAATATGCCAGCAAATCTGGAAAACTCAGCAGTGGCCACAGGACCGGAAAAGGTCAGTTTTCATTCCAATCCCAAAGAAAGGCAATGCCAAAGAATGTTCAAACAACTGCACATTTGCACTCATCTCACATGCCAGCAAACTAATGCTCAAAATTCTCCAAGCCAGGCTTCAACAGTACATGAACTGTGAGCTTCCAGATGTTCAAGCTGGATTTAGAAAAGGCAGAGGAACCAGAGATCAAGTTGTCAACATCTGCTAGATCATACAAAAAGCAAGAGAGTTCCAAAAAAAAAAAAAAATTTACTTGTGCTTTATTGACTATGTCGAGTCTTCCCTGGTGGCTCAGATGGTAAAGTGTCTGTCTACAATGCGGGAGACTTGGATTCAATCCCTGGGATGGGAAGATCTCCTGGAGAAGGAAATGGCAACCCACTCCAGTACTCTTGCCTGGAGAATCCCATGGATGGAGAAGCCTGGTAGGCTACAGTCCATGGGGTCGCAAAAGAGTCAGACACAACTGAGCAACTTCACTTTCACTTTCACTTTATTGACTATCAAATCCTTTGACTGTGTAGATCACAACAAACTGTGGAAAATTCTTCAAGAAATGGGAATACCAGACCACTACCTGTCTCCTGAGAAATCTGTATGCAAGTCAAGAAGCAACAGTTAGAACTGTATATGGAACAATGGATTGGTTCTAAATTGGGAAAGGAGTACGTCAAGGCTGTATATTGTCACCCTGCTTATTTAACTATTATGTGGAGTACATATGCAAAATGGCAGGCTGGATGAAGCACGAGCTGGAATCTAGATTGCTGGGAGAAATATCAATAACCTCAGATAGGCAGATGACACCACCCTTATGGCAGAAAGCAAAGGGGAACTAAAGAGCCTCTTGATGAAAGTGAAAGAGGAGAGTGAAAAAGTTGGCTTAAAACTCAGCATTCAGAAAATTAAGATCATGGCATCTGGTTCCATCACTTTATGGCAAATAGATGGAGAAGCAATGGAAACAGTAACAGACTTTATTTTCTTGGGCTCCAAAATCACTGAAGATGGTGACTGCAGCCATGAAATTAAAAGAGGCTTGCTCCTTGGAAGAAAAGCTATTAAAGATAGCTATTAAGATAGCATATTAAAAAGCAGAGACATTACTTTGCCAATAAAGATCTTTGTAGTCAAAGCTATGGTTTTTCCAGTAGTCACATATGGATGTGAGAGTTGGACTATAAAGGAAGCTGAACGCTGAAGAATTGATGCTTTTGAACTGTGGTGTTGGAGAAGACTCTGGAGAGTCCCTTGGACTGCAAGGAGATCCAACCAGTCCATTCTAAAGGAGATCAGTCCTGGGTGTTCATTGGAAGGACTCATGCTGAAGCTGAAACTCCAGTACTTTGGCCACCTGATGGGAAGTATTGACTCTTTGGAAAAAACCCTGCTGCTAGGAAAGACTGAAAGCAGGAGGAGAAGGGGATGACAGAAGATGAGATGGTTGGATGACATCACTGACTCAATGGACTTGAGTTTGAGCAAACTCTGGGAGTAGGTGATGGCCAGGGAAGCGTAGTGTGCTGCAATCCTTGGGGTCTCAGAGAGTCGGATATTACTGAGCTACTGAACTGAAATTTGTCCAAAGAAAAATATCTATTTGCATCGATTTATTACTCAAATTGTTGATCTTCATTAGAGAGAAGCCTATTCTTTAAAACCTCCATGTAAGGTAGGGTTTTGTTGGACTTTCATTACCAAGATTTCTAATTTCGTCCACTGGTCTCAATACAAAAGGAAGTTATGTCCTTTTGTTTTGTACCTGTGTTTTAGATATCTTCCTGACATAGACATCTTTATAGAAAGCCATGTAGATGTCATCTCTTTGAAATGTAATTTTAATTTTTCTTTTAACTGTGTTTTTCATTAAGGAAATGAGTAATATTAATTGTTCTTCTTGTTACAAAATGTAACATTCACTCAAGAAAATAATGCATAAATGACTACTTGTACAATCATTTTACAGGGGTTTTCCTTCTTTGAAAGAGATTATGAAACCTTTTCTCTATGCTACACTGCAACACATGAGGTTATTTATCTGTTATCTATTTAGAGAAGGAAGTTATTCAACTTTTATTCTACATTTACTGTTGTGTACTTACTTAATAGGATCTTCCCCGTAGCTCAGATGGTAAAGAATCTGCCTGCAATGCAGGAGACCCAGGTTCAATCCCTGGGTCAGGAAAATCCTCTGGAGAAGGGAGTAGCAATCCACTCCAGTATTCTTGCCTGGAGAATCCCATGGACAGAGGAGCCTGTTGAGCCACAGTCCATGGGGTTGCAAAGAGTCAGATATGACTGAGCAACTAACACGACTACTGCTTACTTAATAAATAAGTAAACATGTCTAGCTCCAAAAATTAGTCATAAGATTAAGAATAAAATTAAATTAGTGATAAATTCAGGTAGACGCTTCTAAGTAAGGTTTAATACCCTGTATTTCTGCCAACTGAAACACTTCTCTCCACCAAAGGATTCTTGCTGTATGCAAGGTTCTTGTGAAAATGAATCATACTCATGCCACTACTGATTTGTACCTGCCAATTTATGATTACTGGTATTTAAGATAATTATGCATAATCATGATTCAGAATACAAAAAGTCACACAAAAGGAAAACAGGATGGTTTTGATATGTATCATACGTACCCAAGACAACCAGTCTTATTTGTCTTCTGGTTATAAAAATGTTTACTCCATAAATGAGTCCAATAGAGCCAACAGCTAACTCTGGTATAACTTTAACTGTAGTTTAGGATAACACTCTCCTCCATAACAATTATCCACATTGTTTAGTTATTAACTTACTTCTTGCAGGAATAAAACTGGAGATTCCATTCAATCAAAACCAGGCAACTAGCTTTTACTATATATACTTACAACATATTTACATAGAGATTATATAGGGCATATAAGCATACTTGCAACTTTTAGATCCCTTATCCTGGTTTAAGCTCATTTTCTAAATTCTATCTTATAATAAGAAGAAGAACAAACAGCATCAGAAGGTGACTTACAGTTTAGATAACTGCTGTGTCTCAGGACTGGTGACTATGTAACTGCGCTGTTACATATAAAGATGAAAAAATCAACAAACAATGCAGTAAGCACAGTCACTGGAAACTTCTCTTTCAGATTAGATGGCTTAAAGCTCCTTGTGTATCTTGGGGTATTTTAATGTTAATCATTGCACATTTATATAAAAGATATAAAAATAAGCCTAACAGCGGTAGAGTTGATTGCTCTCTAACAAACTGAATAATCCCCGAATTCTTCTGCCCCTTTTCTGTGATCCCACACCTGGCCCTTGATTGGGTAGAAGAATTCATAGTGTAGGACACAAGAGATAGATCAATTCTGTACTCCTACAAAGTCACCTCTGCCTATATTTTCCTCTCTTTGATCTCCATCCACCAGCTTCATTCCAATCTCCTTTAGTGACAGAGTGCCTGGCATTTAGTCCCCATTAGACTAAACAGGGTCCATCGGGTTGAAAAAAGTCAGACACAACTTAATACTGAACAACAAGTGTATGTAGGATGCTAGAAACTTAAACGCCAGTAACAGCAGTGCTGTATTTGATACAATACACCAATGCATCTTCACGTTTACTCATCTTCAGAGCCTGATGGTGCAGCAGGCTTGCATTTTGAGCAACTGCCTGATATGCCCAGATCCTAAGGTTTCTCCCACCAAGGAGAGAAACACAATACCTACCATTAAGGCTAAGCCAACAGGTTAAGTGATCCTTGAAGAAAGAGACTGTGACTAAATGGAAATGCCTGCAGAGAGGAAGGACAAGTAGACAATAGCTTCCACAGTCTAAGGGACTGGGTGAGAAAAACTGGCAGAGCCAGAAGGAGAAGGTCAGATCTGTGCGTCCTCATCGCCCTTCTTCAATGGTGGCAAGTACAGAAAAAGGAATGCGTTAGAAATACCCAGATAAGTGTAAGATAATCTGAGAACACAAAAGTGTGCGGCCTACATTCTGAGGCCTCTGGTAGGAGTCAGCTTGGTGACATTACAAACATGGTTCAATGGTGAAAAGGGTGGGTGAAGAGGATTAGAGAGGTAAGTAAGATCAACACAGCACTCCTGCCATCCCCTCTTCTTTGGACCAGAAGCTCTTAGAAAGTGTCGAGGAGAGCTAATACAGGCTCGATTTGGGGTCTGGACTGAGAGCTGGTGTATGAGGATGCCTCAAGGGCAATAAGCATCTATTGCATCAGCGTGGTAACAAATACAGGAGTCATTCTGACCCAGTAGGGTCCAGAAGACTGTATACGTATGGGTCTCTGGCACCATCACCTCTTTCCTCCCCAAGTTCACACAAGCCCCTACATGCCCAGAAGCCATGTTGTCCAGATAGAAATCTTAAAAGCTGAAGTTTAGTTGAAAAAGAGTGAATCATTTAAAAGTAACATGGAGTACTTGTATCTTGAAAAAGTGGTACAAAGTAACTTCATCACCTCTTGCTATGCCACTCAGAGGCGGGAGCTCAGGAGGGTTAGAATGATTCAGCCATCCTTGTATTGAGTACATGGAAGTATTGAACAGAATGTGCTTTTCTTCACAGGGAGCGAAAGGGATGATCGACACTGCTTGCTTCAGTCTGGGAAAGGGGAAAAAAAAAAAAAAAAAGAGTGAGGATGTTGGTACCCAACCTTCTGACTCTGTGTCGTTGTTTCCATCCTCACCCTCCTTTTTAAACTGTCCTCTTTCAATTTGGTGTGGTTTGGCTGGCTGTAAACTGGGAGAGGTTTGGCTGACAAGACAAGAGTGGCTCTCTTTGATGTCTTTGGTTGTGAAGTTTTTTTTAGTTAAAAAACACTCTAGCAGCTGCCAGCTTCTTACCAAAAAACCAAACCACAAAACCAAATGCCATTTTTCACAGCTGTATGAATCACTCTTTTTTCCTTTTTATTCTAAACTCTGTTTGAAGCTAGTTTTTGTTCTCTTATATTGCTTTTTTCCTTTTAAAAAAGTGGCACCTATAAAAACCTGCCTGGGCAAAAGAAGGGAAGGAGAGGTATTACAGTTAGTTTTAATCAACCAGCCCCCCCCACCCCCCAGAATTGGTAAAGAAACAGATGATCTGTACAACACTATACTCCATTAAGACCTAATGATATTTATAGCCCAGGACACCCAACCAATGCAGAATACACGTTTTCAAGTGCATGTGGTATATTCACCAGTATAAAGCATTTGCTGAGCCAAAAACCAAACCTCAGTATATTTAAACGGGTTGCAATTATAAAGAATGTACTCTAACTGCAATGAAGCCCAACTAGAAATTAGTGAAAGATATTTAGAGAAAATTAACTACTTGGAAATAAATGCACTTCCAAATAGTTCATGAGTGAAAACTCACTAGGGAAATTAGAAAATGTTTTAAACTTTATGTTAATGAAAATACATCATATGAATATTTGTTGAATGCTGCTAACATTAGTCGGAGAAGGCAATGGCACCCCACTCCAGTACTCTTGCCTGGAAAATCCCATGGACGGAGGAGCCTGGTAGGCTGCAGTCTATGGAGTTTCGAAGAGTCAGACACGACTTAATGACTTCACTTTCACTTTTCCCTTTCATGCATTGGAGAAGGAAATGGCAACCCGCTCCAGTGTTCTTGCCTGGAGAATCCCAGGGACGGGGGAGCCTGGTGGGCTGCCATCTATGGGGTCGCACAGAGTTGGACATGACTGAAGTAGCGCAGCAGCAGCAGCAGCAGCAGCAGCAGCAGCAGCTAACATTAGTGCTTACAGGAAATTAACATTGGTACCTACTGTTGCATAACTTAGGGTGACTGATTTTCATCAGATTTTTCAAGATTAGCAACCTTCTCTAATTTAGAGAAAACTGTCAGTGGAAATGTAGGTAAATCCTGAAAATTTATGTAATGTGCCTGTAAAAGGAATTTTTTAAGCAAATACTACAGGGAAGGGATAGTTAGGGAGTTTGGGGATGGACAGGTACACATTGGTATATTAAAAATGGCTAACCAATAGGACCTATTGCATAGCACAGGGAACTCTGCTCAGTGTTATATGGCAACCTGGATGGGGGCGGGGAGGAGTTTGGGGAGAATGGATACATGTACATGTAAGGCTGGGTCTCCTTACTGTCCACCAGAAACTATGAAAACATTGTTAATATACTCCAATACAGAAAAAGAAAGTTGTTTTTAAAAAAGTAAATGCTAGGATTAAATGTATTATAACAACATTTGAGGATACATTTTCTTCATTGCTTAAGTATCTGTGAAATGTTGCTGTAAATCAATAAAAAATGTGATATACACTCAGATATTTGGTTTTGGTGAGCGTTTAATGGAATTCATCTAATGCACAAAGCAAAGTTAAATTGATGATACACAGATGAAAAACCTTACTTATTTACATAGCATGTAGTTTATCGATGTTATTTGGTACAAAAATTCCCACCGAGCTAGTGCTTTATACATACTAAATATTTACAGCACAGACTGAAACAGCAGCAGTATTGTGCAGATGGAAATTCATTAGTTTAGATTCTAGATGGAATTAAAGGGGAAAGTAGGTTTTCTGGTGTAGTAATTAGTAAACACTGGTAATTTTTATAAATACAGTGATTTTTTAGGGCTTTTTGGGGTACTAGAATATGACTCTTCTTGCTTTCTGATATTCAGGTTCACAGATTACTAGTGAATAAGTAGTAATGTGAATAAGTGAATAAGTATTATGGGCTTCCCTGGTGGCTCTGCAGTAAAGAATCTGCCTGTCAATGCAGGAGACCCAGGTTCAATCTTTGGTCAGAAAAAGTCCCTGAGGAAGAAAATGACTACCCACTCCAGTATTCTTTCCTGGGATAATCCCACGGACAGAGGAGCCTGATGGGCTATAGTCCATGGAGCTGCAAAGAGTTGGTCACTACTGAGTGACTAAACAACTGTCACTTGTCAAAAAAAGAGGGGATTTGAACCTGTGCACAGGACTTTTTATGAAGCTTCATTAGCTAAATTATAACCAGAAGGTCCTCTTTCAATAGTTAACATTAATATTTTTTCTCCTCTATAAACCCAGGTCAAATCAGACCTCCTTTAGGCAGGCTTCATTAACATCCTCTCCCCATCCCCAGACACAGGAGCTCTGGAGTTCCTGTTAGCTGCTTCGTCTCTTAGTTTTATTATATGTGGCCCTGTGTTTCTTTGTACTTCCCATATTTATTCCTTGATGTGAGGTTATCAAAGTACCTATCATTCTGATTTGTACATTGTAAGTGCTAACAATACTTGGGAATAAATAACAAATATAATAATAACAATGACTAATATTTACTGACCCCAGAAATGGGGGTGACAGACTTTTTATAGTCTGTTATTATCAATCCTAAAGAAAGGTTAAGTTTTGTGGCTGCAATGTGCTGTGAGAGCATCTTCCAATGCCATAACTCCTTGCTGCCAGCTTGAGAAGCACACTCAGAGTTTGCCTAACACATGGTATAAGGGTTGTTGTTTGTTGTTCAGTTGCTAAGTCATGTCCTTCTCTTTGGGACCCCGTGGGGTGCAGCATGCCAGGCTCTCCTGTCCTTCACTATCTGCCAGAGTTTGCTCAGATTCATGTCTGTTGAGTCAGCGATGCTGTCCAGCTATCTCATCCTCTGCTGTCCCCTTCTCCTGTTGCCTTCAATCTTTCCAGCATCAGGGTTCAGTACCTGGTATAGTGGAGGGCTCAACAAGATTCAGGAAAGAATGGTATTCACATTTTAAAATAATTGAAAAATACCAAAATAAAATAATATTGTGTGATGTGTGAAAATTTGATGTAATCAACATTTTGATGTCCCTAAAGAAAGGTTTTTTGGAAGAGAGCCACATTTATTCGTTTGCATTTTGTCTGCGGCTGCTTTCATGGGAAATGAAGTCAAATAGTTGCTATAACAAGGGAAATCCCTGACAGTCCACTGGTTAGGACTCTCTACTTCCACTGCAGACGGTATGTGTTCAATCCCTGTTTGGAAAACTAAGATCCCACAAACCACATGGCGTGGCCAAAAAAGAAAAAAAAAAAAATTACTCTAACAGAAATTGTATGATTACAAAGCCTAAAATATTCACTATCTGGCTGTTTTTAGAAAAGTTTGCCAATCCCTAGAATAGTGAATTATCATGTCAATATGAAATTAAAAGGCACTTACTCCTTGGAAGAAAAGTTATGACCAACCTAGATAGCATATTCAAAAGCCGAGACATTACTTTGCCAACTAAGGTCCATCTAGTCAAGGCTATGGTTTCTCCAGTGGTCATGTATGGATGTGAGAGTTGGACTGTGAAGACGGCTGAGTGCCGAAGAATTGATGCTTTTGAACTGTGGTGTTGGAGAAGACTCTTGAGGGTCCCTTGTACTGCAAGGAGGTCCAACCAGTCCATTCTGAAGGAGATCAACCCTGGGATTTCTTTGGAAGGAATGATGCTAAAGCTGAAACTCCAGTACTTTGGCCACCTCATGTGAAGAGTTTAGTCATTGGAAAAGACTCTGATGCTGGGAGAGATTGGGGGCAGGAGGAGAAGGGGACGACCGAGGATGAGATGGCTGGATGGCATCACAGACTTGATGGACGTGAGTGTGAGTGAACTCCAGGAGTTGGTGATGGACAGGGAGGCCTGGCGTGCTGCGATCTGGGGGTCGCAAAGAGTCAGACACGACTGAGCAACTGAGCTGAACTAAATTGATGGCATATCAAGCTTTCACTCAAACATTTTATTGTGTGAATCTGACTTTAAAAATCTCATAGGCAGAATGGAAAGACAGGACAGACAATAAACACATCCAATGCTGCATATTATTTCACTAGGCTGTAGATTTTACCTCATATGGATCACTCCATTTCATGATCTCTGACTCAACAGTGAATTCTGGATAGCCATCAAAAAAATACAGGATATAACCTGTAGGTGGATTTGTGTGATTTCATCAACACTTGTGAGTGATAACTTACTGTTAATAGTCCTACTGAGAGTAATTAAAAAGCAAAGATGGCATATCTTTTTGGAAGCACATGTTACCTTGCAGGCTCTCAATAAATATCAGGAATTCAGCCATTTTTACAGCACTTAAAAATAATACAACAGTATTTGTTCTATCCTAATGTAGGGCATTTTGTGCCCTGTGGATGGTGTGGAGGGATAATACAATTGTGAATTAAAAATGAGAGGCATGGACAAGCAGAGAAAAAAGGACTACAAAATAGGAGTTTGGAGGATCAACAAAAAAGCTAGTCCAAACAGAAATTGTTATTACTTGGTTGGTTTTTCAAAATAAAATAATGATTTCTTGTGACTGAAACAGCAAGAACTCAAAGAAAAAGAAAATGGAGTGTAGCTAAACCTTTAACAATGCTTTCTCTTTTGAAGTCTTTTGTTGCGGTGGCAGAAAAGAGACTGGAAGCTGTGAGTTAGGAAAGAGGTTAGTGTTGAAATCCATCATCTTCCATGAGGCTGAGAGAGGTTCAAGAACAATGTGAAACAAGTAAAAATCTCTCACGTTAATACATTTTAATGACTCCAACTGCTCTGAAAATATCATTTAGATAAGAATAGATAAGGAGTATTGAGTATGAAATTATGAAGTAGTAATTTATTTATTGGAGAAGGCGATGGCACCCCACTCCAGTACTCTTGTCTTGAAAATCCCATGGACAGAGGAGACTGGTAGGCTGCAGTCCATGGGGTCGTGAAGAGTCGGACAGGACTGGGTGACTTTCCTTTCACTTTTCACTTTCATGCATTGGAGAAGGAAATGGCAACCTGCTCCAGTGTTCTTGCCTGGAGAATCCCAGGGACAGCAGAGCCTGGTGGGCTGCCGTCTATGGGGTCGCACAGAGTCGGACACGACTGAAGTGACTTAGCAGCAATTTATTCATAACACTCAGAATATTTCTATGTAGTATCGTCAATTCCTACATTGTCCCTAATATGTTCTTTTTCTTATGCAAAACATTGATTAAATTCATATGAAATAAATTAAACCTGGATAAAGGATTTTACTCTTTTCTATTCAGATGCTGTAGTGATAACAATAAATTATCCCCTAGTAGTCAGTCTTATCTTTAGCATGTGTCTTCTCCTTTCTTCTATCCTTCTCTAAAGTCTCTTCTTTAAACTATAGACTAGAAAAAAAAAAAAAAAAAAGAGAGAGAGATTCTCAGAACCTTGTGAAAAGAATTATGTGATCAACAGAATCCTAAAATGCTACCTTTTTACCTTGAATGTTATGGAGGCTTTCCTGGTGTTGCTAGTGGTAAACCTGCCTGCCAGTGCAGGAGACACAAGAGACACAGGCTCAGTCCCAAGGGTGGGAAGATCCCCTGGAGGAGGGCATGGCAACTCACTCCAGCATTCTTGCCTGGAGTGTCCCACAGACAGAGGGGCCTGGCCATCTACAGTTTATGGGATCCAAAGAGTCAGACTCGACTGAAGCAACTTAGCATGCACATGAGTGTGATGAGCTGTTAGGTCTGTAACTATGTTATGTTTCAGAACAAGTGGGGTTTTACAGAGGTAATTAAGATTGACTTGGTGATGGACAGGGAGGCCTGGAGTGCTGGCATTCATGGAGTCGCAAAGAGTCAGACATGACTGAGCAATTGAACTGAACTGAACTGAACTGAACTGAACTTAACGAGGGAGACTTTGGAATGCGGGAGACCCGGCTTCGATTCCTGGGTTGGGAAGATCCCCTGGAGAAGGAAATGGCAATCCACTCCAGTACTCTTGCCTGGAGAATCCCATGGAGGGAGGAGCCTGGTAGGCTACAGTCCATGGGGTCGCAAACAGTCGGACACGACTGAGCAACTTCACTTTCACTTTCAGGGAGACTGTATCAAGTTGCCCCTAATGGAATCACAGGTGCTCTTTAAAAGCAGAGTTTTCTTTAGTTGATAGGGGAAAAAAAAGCAAAGCAAGAATTGTTTAAGAGTGGAGGGATTCAACTCACTGTTGCTGCTTTGAAGATGAAAGGGACTACAGAGAGCTTCCAAAAGCAGAGTGGGTCCTGGCTGTCAGCCAGTCTGAGATATTTGTCTTTTGTGATTAGCAATAATCTTTCAGTGTTTGAGTACACGTTGTTTTCATTTGTTTGTTTCCCAGCAAAAACTCCTATATAGCCTAGCTCGTCCCTTATTTCTTTGGAGTAATTCCTCAGAGCTATCTGAAAGGCTGTCTCCCAGGCTATGGCCCTCAATGTTCGTGAATGTGTGCTAAGTCACTTCAGTCATGTCCAGCTCTTTGTGACCTTATGGACTGTTAGCCTGCCAGGCTCCTCTGTCCATGGGATTCTCCAGTCAAGAATACCGAGGGGGTTGCCATGCCCTTCTCCAGGGGATCTTCCCAACCCAGTGACTGAACCTACATCTCTTGCGTCTCCTGCAATGGCAGTCAGATTCTTCACCACTAGCGTCATCTGGGAAGCCCATGGTCCTCAATAAGGGCCCCTAATAAGGCATAGAGCTTCCCTGGTGGCTCAGAGGTTAAAGCGTCTGCCTGCCATGTGGGAGACCAGGGTTCGATCCCCGGGTTGGGAAGATCCCCTGGAGAAGGAAATGGCAACCCACTCCAGTATTCTTGCCTGGAGAATCCCATGGACTGAGGAGCCTGGTGGGCTACAGTCCAGGACACGACTGAGCGACTTCACTTTCAATAAGGCATAACTTGCAACTTTTAGATTGTGTGTTTTTCTACAGTTGACATTATATTTGTATTATAGTCATGTTTTCAACTTTTTGAAAATGATATATTATCTAAAATATAATTAAATCCACTTGAGATTTCACACTTAACTTTTTATAATTTTATTTTGATGATTTTTAACTTTGAGATTTTACTACAGCATAAAGAGTGTTTAGCTTGTCTTTTTAAACTATTAGCTTTAAAAATTTTGAAGGAAACACTCATAATTTGATGACTACCTTGCTCTTGGTCTTGGACATTCCTATGATGTTAGATAAGAGGAAAAGATCATATTTCTCCAAATCAGTTGGTTAAATTAGGTTTTTACTCTGTTTCAACATAAAAATCACCAGATCTGTTTCTTGGTAATTTATCATTGTCTTGTTTTAAATTTGCAACAGTATTTTCCAATAAGCAAATTCACTGATAGCTTTGATATCAACATTCCCTTCTTATCATTTTTTGCTTGTTTGTTTGTTTTTGGCTGCTCCAGGTGTTTGTTACAGCCTGTGGGCTTTCTCGTGGCAGCATGCAGGCTCTCTATGCCCAGGGACATGCGGATCTTAGTTCCCAGATCAGGGAGTAAACAAACCTGCATACCCTGCATTGGAAGGCAGTCTCTCAACTACTGGACCACAAAGGGAAGTCTCCCCTCTAATCATTTTGTCTTTGAAGAAAATTGAGACAGCATACTTTTTGAGTATGATATGCTACTTATTTCCATAGAGTGTCAAAGAACTGGACATGACTGAAGCAACTTAGCATGCACACACTCATGCTACTTATTTAAGAGCAGCTATAATTGGGTAAGTGAGAGCTGGTCCTAGAGAAAGAAGAGTAAGTATCAATGATTGAAAGTAGAATGTGATCAGTAGGAGCAATAAGTAAATAGAGATGTTAGTAGTAAATAGAGATATTAGTAGTAAAAAGAAATTTATTTTTAAATTATTTTTCATAGGGAAAATGAGCTAATTATTTTTAATAAATTGCACTTGGAAAAGAACAGTGAAATATGTATATATTTTGCTTTACCTTTAGATTTCTTACAGAATATCTTTCATTTTTATGTATACAATAAAACCAGTTACAGTATTTTAGATGACTTGAATACCTAGATCAAGTTATATTTTGTCAAGTAATATTGAAATTATTTCTGCCTGCCTTATTCTGGAGAGACATTTTATAAGATGAATAGAGTAGTTGGTCTTGGTTAGTCAGTAACTCTTCATGATCATCAATTTTCCTCAGTAAGTCTTCAACACCAATCTATAATTTAAGTAATTACTATGGTATTAGCTTAATTGTTTAGCCAGGAAACTTTTTCTAACCAGTTGCTGACAAATAAAAACAACAATAGGATATTACTCATTTTTATTTCAAAAATAGCAATTAAATTCAGCAAATTACAGGTTATATTTCTTTGTTACATGATCAATGCAAAAGCTGAGACCCTGTTATAGATGCTATTGAACTAGTCTTTCCCAGACAAACATAGAAGTAAAAGTAGAAACTGCTATTGAATAAAAACAAGATTTTTACATTGTTTTACAAGAAAATAGTTTAATTAACAAATATTATGTTAATTAAGGTATATGCAGAGTACATCATGAGAAACACTGGGCTGGATGAAACACAAGCTGGAATCAAAGACTGCCAGGAGAAATATCAATAACCTCGGATATGCAGATGACACCACATTTATGGCAGAAAACAAAGAAGAACTAAACAGCCTATTGATGAAAGTGAAAGAGCAGAGTGAAAAAGTTGGCTTAAAACTCAACATTCACAAGACTAAGATCATGGTATCTGGTCCCATCATTTCATGGCAAATAGATGGGAAAACAGTGGAAACAGTGACAGACTTTTTTTTTTTTTTTTTACTCCAAAGTCACTGCAGATGTTGACTCCAGCCATGAAATTAAAAGACACTTGCTCCTTGGAAGAAAAGTTATCACCAACCTAGATAGCATATTAAAAAACAGAAACACTTGGCCAACAAAGGTCTGTCTAGTCAAAGCTATGGTTTTTCCAGTTGTCATGTATGGATGTGAGAGTTGGACTATAAAGAAAGCTGAGCACTGAAGAGTTGATGCTTTTGAACTGTAGTGTTGGAGAAGACTCTTGAGAGTCTCTTGGACTGCAAGGAGATCCAGCCAGTCCATTCTAAAGGAGATCAGTCCTGGGTGTTCATTGAAAGGACTGATGTTGAAGCTGAAACTCCAGTACTTTGGCCAACTGATGCGAAGAATTGACTCATTTGAAAAGCCCCTGATGCTGGGAAAGATTGAGGGCAGGAGGAGAAGGGGACGACAGAGGGTGAGATGGTTGGGTGGCATCACTGACTCAATGGACATGAGTTTGCATAAACTTTGGGATATGTGATGGCCAGGGAAGCCTGTTGTGTTGCAGCCCATGGGGTTGCAAAAAGCTGGACATGACTGAGTGACTGAACTGAACTGAAGGTCTATCCTGGGAAGTCCCTGGCAGTCCAGTGGCTGGAACTGGGCACTTTCAATGCAATGGTCCTGTGTTCTATTCTTGGTCCAGGAACTAAGATCCTACAAGCTATGCTTTGGGGGCCAAAAACAGTTAATAAATAAAAAGGATATTCTGATCTGTACTTTTTACCTGCAGTCACAGAACTGTATATTTGACTGGTGTTCCACTTGGAAACAATTTAGGATAGGAACCCAAACAGTTCCTAGGTTGGATGTTGGTTGACCACATGATGAATATATAAGAAAGTACATCCTGAATTTCACTGAAAACTTGGGAAAGGAAGAAAGTAGACTAAACTATGTGTGTATTTTTTATACATATATGTTTTTATATATGATATACTCCAGGTTACATTGAGAGCCAACATTTCCATAATTATAAAAGTTTTGTTTTTTTTTTTTTCTACAGAACTTTTCTCAGAAGTGTAGACCCTAAGATCCTGGACAGAGTTGAAATTCTGTCCTGTCCTTATAATGATCCCTCTGAAGTAACATATGAAGAACTGATTAGTTAGGTTGGTTTCAGATCAACAACTTATTTCCTGGTTAGGGAGGTAAGGGATCGCATATTTGCTTTAGCTGTAGAGTAGAAAATTCATTATTATACAGAGGTTTGAAAAAAGTGTTGCTTTAAAAAAATTATACTTATTTATTTTTAATTGATTGATGATTGCCTTACAATATTGGTTTAATTTCTATCATATATCAACATGAATTAGCTGTAAGTATACATATGTTTATTTACCTATTACTGATACAGTTTTCCTGAGCTGTCAATTCACTCAGCAGAGATAACTGAGGTACGGATCAAATTTTCAACTTGCCAGGAATTCTCTGGCAGTCCAGTGGTTAGGGTTCCAGCTTTCACTGCTGTGGCCTTGGTTCCATCCCTGGTTGAGAAACTAAGATCCTGCGAGTTTCGTGGTGAAGTTAAAAGAAAAAATTTTGATTTGTCAATTCAAGGTATTCATTTTCTTTCAACTTAGACAGTTTCTTTCTAGTTAAAACAATTTGATTATGTGAAACAAACATTTAGTCAACTAAAAACTCAAAATTTAAAAGTCAAGACTATTTGTCCTGTGCTTGCTTCCTTCCAAAAGAGGGCATTAGATGAAGGGAAATTGAGGGTCCTCATCGGAGAGATGAGGTCCTCATTATGGTCTTTGTGCTGGTCTGGATTTGCAGTGGTTGATATGTGACATCCACTGACTTACCTAACCCAGTCTGCTCCAATCCATGAGTGTCTTGCTGGTGTTCATCAGTGAAATCTATGGAAATTATGGTCTGTTTATCTTGACTAGGGTAGAACTAATTGCTTTTGCTATGTGTGCTATCTAGTTGGGCTTCCCTGGGGGCTCAGATGGTAAAAACTCTGCCTGCAATGCAGGAGATCTGGGATTGATCCCTGGGTCGGGAAGATCCCCTGGAGGAGGGAATGACTTCCCACTCAAGCACTCTTGCCTGGAGAATCCCATGGACAGAGGAGCCTGGCAGGCTACAGTCCATGGGGTTGCAAAGAAGTGGACATGACTGTGTGACTACCAATTTCACTTTGATCGTAGGTTGTGCCACAGACCTCTCATTTGTTCTGGATGTATCTCTCACTTGCTATCCTGGTCTGACTGCCTGTTTGAAGTGCTTTGCTATAAGAAATGCTTTGATTTCCTCACTGTAACCACCTTTTTGACTATTTCCATCCATAGCCTCAATACCATTACAATCTCCTCTCCCTTCCCCACTGTGAGGATGGTCTCATGGTACCAGAGTACAAAGTGGAAGATGGAGTCAAAGCTCCTGATTCCTGTTCTCCTTTCAACTTAGCTAATACCCAGCTCCCAGGATTTTAGTCCTGAGAGGTATAGGTAGATCATAATAGACCTCTGAAGTGTTGTTTTCTCTGCCTGTCAAGGAAATGGCAACCCACTCCAGGGTTCTTGGCCTGGAGAATCCCAGGGACGGGGGAGCCTGGTGGGTTGCCGTCTACGGGGTCGCACAGAGTCGGACACGACTGAAGCGACTTAGCAGCAGCAGCAGCCTTTTCTTCCCAATATCACCCCTCCTAGAAGAGAAAGATTTCTACTCCTTCCTCCTTTCTGAAAGAAAGTGAAGCGAAAGTGAAGTCGCTCAGTCGTGTCCGACCCTTAACGACCCCATGGACTGCAGCCCACCAGGCTCCTCCATCCATGGGATTTTCCAGGCAAGAGTACTGGAGTGGGGTGCCATTGCCTTCTCCGTCATATATTCTTACTATACAGCAATCAGAGAAAAACCACAATAGAAACAGTAAAAGAAAAAAAAAAAGAGTCAGAAATTCTGTTTTGGGGAAGAAACATCAATGCAATATCTACAAAGAAATTTAAACATTCTTATTTAAGTATTTAGATCAGGACTCCTTAAAAATTGAAAAGAAAGAGAAAACCACTAAACAGCTGAGAAATGATTAAGTTATGATATACATAGTGACTAAAATATGCACAGCCACCAAAACAAAAACTGTGGAAACCGTGTAGATGGTAAACAATGCATTGAACAATTTTAGGTCGAAAAAGCAGAACAAATAGAATACATACATATTAGCAACAAGGATGGGAAAATATATCAATACATCAATAATAATGAAAATAAAGGTTCTGGAGTCTTGCAAAGCAACAGAGATCTTCTTAAAACCAGGAAAAATTCACACACTGAAGTCACCATTGAACTATTTTAAAGTGTGCAATTCATTGACTTTCAGTACACTCACAATGTGGTACAAGAAAGTAGCTGATGCCAAACCATGGGGTTCCTCTTCGCTCTGATCTGAAATAAAACCCTACCATCCCATTTGCTCAGCCTTGTTCTCTCTCTCTTTTCTTCCCCACAGCATTGTGCATCTTTGTTCCCTGACCAGGAGTCAAACCTGGGCCCATGGTAGTGACAGTGTGGAGTCCCAACCATTGGACCATCAGGGAATTCCCTCAGCCTTGTTCTTAATACATTCATGGGAGCTCAATAAATTTGAAAAGTATTTTGTTTCTCAACAAATTTTGACATTCAAGCCTATGGACTCCCTAAAAATTTACACCTTGTTGGTCAAAAGCTGAACTTCCCCCTCCCCCCCCCCCCCCCCCCCCACCCCCCACCGCCCTTGGATTTCTATTGTAGTCATCATAACTATCCTAGAGGCAAATGGATGGCTCTGGAACAATTTGTTTATTTTTTCATTTAGCAAAAATTTATTGAGCATGTTATAGGCTTGGCACTGTTTCAGGGGCTTAGATGCTAGTGGCAGGGACTGACAATAAATCAAAGAGATAAGGAAGGTATTAGTGATAAACACTAAGAAGAACAGGCAAAGAAGGGCAACTGAAGTGTTGGGTGGGGAAGCTGTACTGTTCCCTTGGGTGGGGATGGGAGTGTTTGTGGGTGGGGAAGGCCTCACTGAGAATGTGACAGTTGAGAAAAATCTGAAGGAACTGAGGACTTAATCATCCAATGTCTAGGAGAAGACCATTTCAGGCAAGAAAAGAAAAAAAAAAAATCAAGTTTAAAGGCTTAAAAGGGTAGGAAGGTGTCTGCTTGGAACAAGGAGCTAGGGATGAGGTCAGAGAGGTAATGAGTAGTCAGAACACAGAAGACCTTTGCAGATCAGAGTTGGACTTTGGATTTTGCTTGCCAAGTCCAGCTCTTTTTATAGGAAGCCACTAGAGCCTTTTAAGTGAGGAATGACAGGATCCAAAGGAAGCTGTATTAGTCTATAGAAGGATAACAAAGCAAATATGGAAAGTAAAGGAAAGAAAAGAACCAAGGATGGCACCAAGATTATGATATGGAAAATGAAAAAATGAACTGAACTGAACTGAAAACTAAAATGGGTACCTATGGGGTGAGGGAGTGTCAAGAGTTTAATTACAGACATGATAAATGTGAAGGGCCCATTAAACCTGCAAGTGGATGGGAAGTCAGCAGTTAGATCCAGTCAGGTCTGGAGTCCAGGGGAGAGGTCTGATTTGGAAACATTCTTTACATTGTTGTCCTGTTAGCCTTAATTTGGTTATCTAAGAATAATACAAACTTGCCTTGTTTGACAGGAAAGAAACAAAACCAGAGTAAATTCAAAGAAGTCAATGGGGTGCCTGAAAACCATACCAAAATTTTTGGTTAATCATTTTATAGAACATCTAGAGTCCGCCCCTCCCCCACAAGAGATGTTGCAGTGAAAAAGATTAGAGATGGAAATTACTCAGCAGTTCTTAACGACTGAGAGCATTCAGATGACTTTCAGTTTCAGTTATCTGTGTGACTTGTTCCTTCACATGCTTCAAGTCATTCATCAATTATTTCCCTTTTAAAAGAGGACTGCCCTGACCAACGTACCCAAGTTCAGACTTATTCTGTAACATCACATGTAAAAATCTGAACGAACTTTTGGGCCAACCCAATATATATATATATTTTTCACCCTCTCCATTCCAAATCTCCTTCAACTGCTTTGTTTTTTTTTGATTTATCATTAGCATCTGTCATTTTCTCAAATACTGCATGATTTACTAGTATTTACTCATTGTCACAGTGAACACAACTTGTCCAAAGCTCTCCATCCTGCTAAACTCACCTATGAATTCCAACTTTGGCCATGAACACAGGTTCCCTGAGGGCTTTGATCAGCTTCAAGCAGCTTGTGTGAAACTTGAACATGCCTCACCTTAGACTCACATCTTGAATTCCAGCCTGAGGACCTCTTTGCAGACTGTTTTGGAAACCTTAAGTTCAGAGGATAAAGTAGTCTGTGGGCAATGGGTTCAGTCCCTGGGTCAGGATGATTCCCTGGAGAAGGAAATGGCAACCCACTTCACTACTCTTGCTGGAAAATCCCACAGACAGAGGGACCTGGTGGGCTATAGTCCATGAGGTTGCAAAGAGTCAGACATGACTGAGCAACTAACGCTTTACCTTTGGAAACCTGCTGAGTACAAAATAAGTGTCAAAGTGTACTTAATTTGGGTACAGAATAAGTGTAACCAGAAGTTGGGGGCAAGGAGGGTTAATCCTACAGCGCTATTCTAGACCAATGGGAGGTGAGCATTTTCTCCCCTCAGGCAGATGTTCCCAGACACTTTACACAAAGTATCCCGTGGAATGGAACAACCAGAATGGTGGCCAACTTATTTCATCTATTGATTGATTCTTCCACAGTCTTTTGTCCACCCCCCCTCCCCCACCATCTCTAAGTCCTGTCCACTGAGATCATACTCCTAAATTAACCGCCTATATTTATTTAGCCCTTAGTCACGGGCTTTGCTTTATGGAGAATTCAAGTGAAGATTTTTTTTTTCTGTTTTCTACCACTTCAGCTGTCCAAAGGAAGCTGATACAACCAGAGGACTGTCTGGCATCTGACAGGTTCTCAACAAATTTGCATTGAAATGAGTTGAATATAATTTGGTTCTCTAATTTCTAAATCAGGTTGGGAGTAGGAATTTAGAATTCAATGCCAAAGGACAACTATCAAAATGATATATTACCTCATAGGTCTTTGAACTACACTACAGGGGAGTTCAAATAGGTATGGAATAGTGAGTAAGGTTAAAGGGTTTGCATTTAGGCATCATAATGCTTGTGTTGTGTGTCATTTGCTGCACATATAAACTTGGAAAGTTACTGACTTCCTCTATGCTACAATTTCTTCATTTGCAGAATGGGGATAATAGTAACCTCTAATTCAAAGAGTTATGAAGAGTAAATGCTGCTGCTACTGCTGCTGCTAAGTCACTTCATTCGTGTCTGACTCTGTGTGACCCTGTAGACGGCAGCCCACCAGGCTCCTGTCCCTGGGATTCTCCAGGCAAGAATACTGGAGTGGGTTGCCATTTCCTTCTCTGGTTACGATCTAGGACCAATATAAAAGGTTCAGACTTCCTACATCATTTTGCTAAGTCTGGGTGTGGTACCATAGATTAACCCAAAGGTGATCATGACATGCAGCTGACCAAGTAGAAACAGAGATCCTACAGCGACTTAATTTTATCTGGATACACATCACTATGATCTTCCCTGAACCTGGTTAGGCTACAGTCCATGGGGTCGCAAAGAGTTGGACATGACTGAGCGACTTCACTCACTCACTCACTCACTCACACATCACTATGACTGGCCTGCTTTTTTGTCTGGGCAGCCAGTTAATATCATCCTCAAAGCTAGGTATGAAAAATAAAGGACTATATGAAGCCAAGCAGGAAAGCATGCTATATTGGCATGAGTAAATATATAGAGAGCTACATGGCATATAGTAATACATTTGAATATGAACATACATGTTTTTCATTATTATTGCTATTAATTTCCACTGCACATATTACAGAGACTCAGCATAAATTAAATGTACACATTGCCAGATTTTAAAGAAATTTAGCCAAAATTAACCATTTTCTGATAACTTATTTTCTTTAGTTGTAATTAATATTTGCTCCAATAAACAAGTAGACAATATAGAAATATATATCAATGAAATACTGATTTATTTGTTTATATACATATACATACATACATACACCAGCTTCCCTGGTGGCTCAGATGGTAAAGAATCCAGGAGACCTAGATTCTATCCCTGGGTCAGGAAGAGCCCCTGGAGAAGAGAATGGCAACCCACTCCCATATTCTTGCCTGGAGAATTTGATGTACAGAGGAGCCTGATGGGCTACAGTCCATGGGGTCGCGAAGAGCTGGACATGACTGAGAGATTAACACAAACACACAAGGCTCCACAATATGTCCCACTGTCACAGCCCAGTTGAATTTTCACTTTATTCAAGTATGAATTATTTTGTTTGCTAATAATGTCACCCCAGTTTATAAATGAATTAACCAATTCAGGATAAATACTGAAATTTCATCAACTACTACCTTATATTTGAGCCCCAGTGTGAGATGCAGACAACATCAACTTATTTTGCAAGTCTGAAACTTATGGACAAAGCATCAAACTAAGTTTCAGAATCCTGAAATATCATTTGTGAAGTAAAGATGGCCATGTCTACCTTACCATGTGTGAGGGGGAAGAGATGTCACAGTGTTCATGAAGAGGGGCCTTGCGTAGTCTCTGACATGTAGTTGAGATCAATAGCACTAATTGAAAGCAGTGCTTAATTGGCATAATACTAAATGGAATCTCATCCATAGCCCCGCTTCTCTGAGTTAGGTGTAGTGATCTTCCTTAAGAATTCAAACACAAAGTTTTAGCCCTACACATGTTTCATTAATACTTGGCAAATGGAACACGTTCATGAAAATAAATATTCTGGAGATGTGTGTTAGGGACTGAAACCTTTTCATGAGCCATAACAGCATCATTGACAGCTGCATTTCAATTTGTAATTTAATCTAGTAGGTCATAATGAGAATTATTAAGGCAACCAAATCTGAGTTCTTTGAATTCTTTTAACTTGACAGTATGTGCTGAGCAAATGGGTTTGTTAAGCAAGCTGCTTGTAAGGCATGATACCTTGGTTCAGACACTAACCTGTGTTTTATGAAGTTTAAACTTATAAGCCATGCTGAGTGTAATTTTTAAGGTAATAAAGATAGGGTAATGAATGGAACACTATACCTTGTGTTAAAAAATTAATCTCTAACTGGATGACCTCGACTTAACCCTTGATTTTTAAGTCTATAAAATTTGTAGTTATGGCAAAGTAGAAGGAGATTATAACAGATGTCTCCTATTTCCTTCATTGGTATTTATGCCAAGAAACTGTACAAGGAAGGTCCTATATACATTCAAGACATTGTTCTTTTAGCAGGCTGGAACCTCAGAGTGAGATTCAAAGACTAAGAGAATGCTTCCAAGGACCTGAAGGAGGAAAGAAGACGGCTTAGTTTTATTACAGATGGCTGCCAACTTTCTATTATAAGGTGATTTATGAATATCATACAATACCCAGTTTAGCAATTTTACTGCTCTAAGGTTAAGTGCTATGAGCTCATGGGATCTGTAACTTCACAAAATCAAAAAGATGAAAAAGCAGGATTTTTAATCAGTCAGTCCTATAACATGAATTTATTTACAACCACTTTGACTCTTGAAATTATTTTGTCCTAATAACAAGTGAGATGATTTAGAATAATAAAATTGTGCCTTTTTACATCAATATTAACTAAGTGTCTGAGGCTCAGCAGGTACGTCCTGTGGAGTTTCATTCAGATCATTTTAACTCAGTCGCTCAGTTGTGTCCGACTCTTTGCGACCCCATGGACTCCAGCATGCCAGGCCTCCCTGTCCATCAATAAACTCCCGGAGTTTACTCAGACTCAAGTCCATTGAATTGGTGATGGCATCCCACCACCTCATCCTCTGTTGTCCCCTTCTCCTCCCACCCTCAATCTTTCCCAGCATCAGGGTCTTTTCCAATGAATCGGTTCTTCACACTAGGTGGCCAAAGTATTGGAATTTCAGCTTCAACATCAGTCCTTCCAATGAATATTCAGGACTGATTCCCTTTAGGATGGACTAGTTGGATCTCCTTGCAGTCCAAGGGACTGTCAAGAGTCTTCTCCAACACCACAGAGCAAAAGCATCAGTTCTTTGGCCCTCAGCTTTCTTTATAGTCCAACTCTCACATCCATACATGACTACAGGATAAACCATAGCTTTGACTAGATGGATCTTTCTTGGCAAAGTAATGTCTCTGGTTTTTAATATACTGTCTAGGTTGGTCATAAATTTTCTTCCAAGGAGCAAGTGTCTTTTAATTTTGTGGCTGCAGTCGCCATCTGCAGTGATTTTGGAGTAAAAAAAAAAAATAAAGTCTGTCACTGTTTCCACTGTTTCCCCATCTAATTTCCATGAAGTGATGGGACCAGATGCCATGATCTTAGTTTTGTGAATGTTGAGTTTTAAACCAACTTTTTTATTCTCCTCTTTCACTTTCATTAAGAAGCTCTTTAGTTTTTCTTTGCTTTCTGCCACATGGGTGGTGTCATTAGGGACATAGGTGGTTTCATTAGGGGGAAACAATTATTACTAAAGTAAACCAAAATACTGGAAGAAATACATATGATGTCATTTTAAAAAAGGGTTTCTGAAGCTTAAATTGAATTTTTTTACTTGGAATATTAATGGCTAATGAATGAAAAGGCCTGAATCTGTGTAAAAGCTTTCACTAAAATCTTTTTCAGAATAACTCTTCAAAAATAGGATTCTAGGATTCAATTATCCCTTTCTGCAACCTTAAGAATGTACTTAGTTGATTTGAGGCTACATACAATGCTAAAATCTACATAACCAAAAATTCCAGAAATGCAGATCAAAGCAACAATTAATTCTCAACCTTTTAAGATCATCGTTTTTCAAAGGGGCTTCTTGCCCAGTTTTAAATGTCTGGTGCTAAAAATGATAAGCAAACACTTCAGTCAATAGACCGCTTATATTCCTTACTCTGTTTTCATAGTGGCTGAGTGCCTCAATTTCAGCAGCAATTGCCCCAGTCTGCTTTCTCCTTGGGTTTCCACCGTGACTGTTAACTGCAGAAACCCAGCCCATAACCGAGGATCCCAGGATCCGCACGTTGCAAGTGATACCAAAGAGGTAAATTAATCATCCTTCCACCTCTAGGAAGGACAAACTGTGTCCAGATGTTTCCAGAGGACTAATCTTACATCCTAATGAGAGTGAAAAACGAATGGGAATTCCTCAGAAGCTCATTTGCCTACTTTGGGACTATTTCTATTCTAATACAGTTGCAACAACAAGGAAGGTTCTACAGGGCACATGGGTGGTGCCCGACACAGCCAGATGAGCGCATGACTAGGATTAAGCATCTAGCTATTACAGACTCATTAAATTGCCTGAGAAAATTCTTTTTGCAGATCAAACAACTCTATAGAATATGATCTCCTCATATGTCTTATTTTACATGGATAAGCATTTCTGCTGTTAGTAATTTTCCTTCTCTCCCCTTCCTTTAGTTTCCTCTTCCATTCTTTTCCTTTTTAAATTTGGTCCTCTTTCTCCCTGGCCTGCTCTTTACCCTCCACCCTGGGTAATGACACACCTAAACTTGAAGCTAAGCTCATGACCTTTCTGACTTTTTTATATTCTCTTGGAGGCCAAATTCTGTCCTTTTAAAGCTTTAAAAATGCCTCCTGAATCAGTCTTTTCCATTCTGTTGCTATAAGCTTATTTTAGTCTTCTATTGTGCTTTGTGTGGATAGAAATTAATTCCCCTACTCTTCTTGCTTTGATTTCTCTCCAGCTCCGGAGTATATTTCATGCACTGCTGTCAAATTGGTCAGTATAATGTGTAGCTTGAACTTCACCTTGCACTGGAACCGTCACTGATTCCTCACTGACTTCCCAGATGTCAAATCTTCTGACTTGACTCTTACATCCCTCCTCCTCCCCATCCTATGATCCAGTTCCTACCTAACTCTCTAGCATTACCATCCACTTCTCTTTCACATGGATGATCATCGTCCTAAACTATATAAAATTTTCTGAACACATGCTAAATTTTCTTATACATTTTTCCTAATTCCGTGTTTTTGTAATCTTGCTTTCTTTATCTTAAATTTTATTCTTCCCATATTTATTTGTTGAAATCTAATACATCCTATCAACCAAGCAATAGTCTTGGTCTGTTGGTTAACAGACCAACCAACCAAACAGTAATAAAAGCAGCTTTATATTACCTTGTGCTTCTACCGCATCAGGACCACACTGGTATCCTAAATACATTACCTCTAATCCCCACTCAGTTACCTAATAGGAAGGTATTATTATAATCAGTTCACAGCTGAAGAAACTGACATTGAGAAGAGTTAGTGTTCTGTACCCAGGCTGCACTATTAAGTGGTTTGTGGCACATCCTTGTTGATACCACCATAATACTCTTTTTTCCTTTTTTTTTTTCTTTAGGAGAACCCTGACTTTTTTTGAAAGGGTGGAACAGTGCGGCCAGATTAAAAAACAACAACAACTATATATTCCAACCTCCCTTAGAACAAAAAGTGCTTTGTGACATAGTTCCAACCAAGAAGACGTATGTGGCAGTCTGCTAGGGAGTTTTGACCATGTTGTGCTATCACCCCTATGTGTCTTCCTTCCTCCTTATTCTTTAGAAGCAGGGCTGAGATGCCTGGTGGAGCAGGGACTATCAGGTTTGGGGTCTAACACTAAAATGAGTGAGTGAAGTGAGTGAAGTCACTCAGTCGTGTCCGACTCTTTGCAACCCCGTGGACTGTAGCCTAACCAGGTTCCTCCGTCCATGAGATTTTCCAGGCAAGGAAACTGGAGTGGGTTGCCATTTCCTTCTCCAGGAGATCTGCCCAACCCAGGGATTGAACCCAGGTCTTCTGCATTGTAGGCAGACGCTTTACCATCTAAGCCACCAGGGAAGATCAAATAGGTAAAGCAAAACAATGAAAAGAGCCCGAGGCATGGATAATACCGGGTGGGAGCTGCTGCACTGTCACTTAGCCAGAAATTCCTGTTGGGCAAAAAGGCTAAAGCCAGTCAGCTTAATTTATACTTTGGGTTTTCTGTTCCTTAATTGATGAATGATGGAAATGGGTTTTATACCTATATCTGTCATCCAGATTTTCCTTTAGACATTGTCACTGTGTTACCTTTCATGGCTCCACTTAAAGTTTACCTGAATCTTCATCTCAGAAATAAATTTTTCTTTTTTTATATATGCTCATGAAATTTTGGCTACTTTTAAGGGCCTTATAATTTCATCTTTTTATTTGGAATTTTTATTGTAGATTGTGAATTTCTCAGTAATAGAGTCTGTAACTCCTTTTCTTCCCTATACATAGAAAACACTGAATGAATATTTACTGTTTGAGTAAAATCCATAAAATTTACAGTGTAGTTTTCTAATATCTGAGTCTTTTATGAATTTTGGTTTATTCTTCTTTAAATTTGTTAGGAATACATGTAACCCAAATGACATTGATTTGAACTCCCAGTGAGTCTGCCAGAAATGAGTTCCCTCAGCTCTTCCTGCAAGTTTCTCAGTTCATTGCCTTAGGGGTGCTTAGAAACAGGGTCCTCTCGTTGGTTCATCTGCTAGTTCTCATTTTCCCTTCTGATGCTGCTGAGGCTGCCACTCTGCCTATTCCTGACTTAGGGGAGGAAATGCTGCTCTTACTACCCCTTTACTCATACTGAAACACAGATCTTTTCCTCATTACTCATTGCACAATTTAGACCAGCTTTGCCACAAAGAAAACAACCCAAGAGTAGGGAATGATGCAATGGAAGCATGTAGATTACATTCTGGACCTTGAATCCCATAAATGGTTTCCAATAGCTGAATGAATTTTCTTAATAATATTATAATGGTTTTATTGTCGATTTTGTCAATTGCTGGTGACAGTGGGATCTTGTTGCTAATTTTCACAGAAGACATCTGAAGTTTTAAAATGTGGTGGTAACCTCTTGATTTCAAACAATTTAAAGAGCTAGGAAGTGAATATACGTAAAATTTGAAGATATTTTTGTGGAAAAAGGAATAGAGTAAATCTCAGGAGAAGGGTTGGAACTTAAGGGAATGGTAGGGACCAGGTTTTTGCTAAATAAAGAAACATGAAGAAAGAAAAGGGGGATGGAAAGGAAGAGAATTGAAATAAAAAGGAGAGAAGGAGAGATTTAATTAAAGACCTGTGAGTGATATCCTGGAATTCTCCTATGCGATGTACAAACAGTGCTCTGCGCTCTTAATAGGAAGAGGAAGTTCAAGAGATATGTCTTTGAAGAGAAGTTATTTAGGAATTAATGTGGAAAGGACTTAACGTCAAGTATTTTTTTCAGGTGCAAGAGCAATATAATTAAACTAGGTTCTTTCATCTATACCGTATGTATTCTATACCAAAATGTACTGTATACTATATGTACACATTTTCTCAGCCTTCTGTTGGTCTGTTTATAATCTGTAATACTTTTTGATGTTTTATTATTGACTTCGAAGTGAGGTCGGCTTTGCTAACACAATTTGATTTTAAACTACTATAGTAGATAGTTGTAAAATCTACTATTATTTAAAATCTTAAAAAAAAAAAAAAAAGGACACTCTGAATCTGCTCCAGGAGACTGAGGCTGATGCAACAAGACATTGTAGCGCTATTTAGCCCTGGGATTCAGTTGTTAAGAGACAACTGCCAACTCTGCCTTACCAACAGGGGAGTGATTTTGTTCACTCTTCTCAGGCTCCAGCACAGAAGGCGAGCCGTCTGCAGCCTTTGAAAAGCTTAAGGTGGTTCTTCCTGTGGAAGATAAGACCCTCATTGCTGTTTGATCCCTTCCTGGAATCTTAAGGTGATAGAATAGATACTGACTTATAGGAAAGCATGTAATGAAGAGAAATTAAGAGATGCATCTTAATGATGAGTTTTATAGATGAGTTAATAATGATTGTTGTTTGGCATATAGACTTTCTGGGTTGGCTACAAAATAAATGTGATAAACTCTTTACAAATTTTAGAATATTTTATACTTTTTGAAGTAAGTTCTTTCAGATTGAGTGATTCTTGGATATTTAAGAATTATTCTTGGATATTTATATTGTTGGAGGCCTTTGGGATATATCAATTGCCATGAAGATTATAACTGATTTGTAAGATTTAAAGTCATGTGAGCCGACGTTCTTATGTGCAATGTCTAAACAGGGATCTGTGCTCATGGATAAAAAGAGAAAACTCGGGATACATCTTTGAAAAGAAGTTACCTAGGGGTTAAGGTGGAATGTGAGGTTGGATACTTCAGTGTATTTCAAAGGAACATATCCAGTCTGCCCCTGGAAGGAAGGATCCCTCCCTCCCTCTGTTTTCTTGTTCCAGGCGAGCAGAAAGCTGTGATTACAAAGCCTGCTTGTTCCTCCTTAGTAACTGTCACTGCCTTCTGCTGGTCTCTCATTTAACAGGAGTAGGGGTCAGATGAGTCTTGATTAATAAATCCTCATTTCTCTCCTACCCACCTCTTACAAACTCTGCTATCATAGAGTTGATGTTAAATTGGTATCTATGCTATCTTAAATAGCTCCAATCTAACAAACTGAAATTGAATCTGATATATATAAACACTGCTTCTCCCATCTCCTATCCCAAACCCTACTGTGAAGTACACAAGCATTAATACAATAGAGGAGAGGTTTATTAATTCACTTATTAACAGTAACTAGTAAAAAAAAAGGTTTTATTTTTACACTTCTCTTTTTTTTTCTGGAAAAAAAAAAAGCAGCTATTATCTTTCCAACAAAAGTCTAAGCATCATTTACCATTGCCGTGGGACTTCCCTCATGGTGCAGTGGATAAGAATCTGCCCACCAATTCGGAGGACACAGGTTTGAGTTCCCTGGTCCAAGAAGTTTCCACATGCCCTGGGGAAGCTAAGCCGGTGTGCCACAAGTGCTGAGCCCAAGCTCCAGAGTCTGGGAGCAGCACCACCCAGCCCGTGTGCTACAGCTACTGAAAACTTTGCACCCTAGAGCCTGTCCTCGACAACAAGAGAAGCCACCATAATGAGAAGCCTGCACACCGTCAGGAACAGTAAACCCCTGCTTGCCACAACTAGAGAAAGCCTGCGCACAGCGAGGAAGAACCAGGGCAGCCAAAATAAATACATAAATGGATAAAATTATTATGAAAGCTCATGGAAGATAAACTATGTCCTCCCAAATTTCCTGCCTCCAAATGTTTATATAATTCTGTGCATAAAGGGCTCTGATCTTTGCCAATGTGCTGTATTACATCAACTCCATGAATATATCGGCTCCATGAATGTTCTTTCATCATCTAGCCAGGAAAACAGAAACTACCTTCGATCTCTCAAACAGGGAATTAATACAAAGAATTAGTCACCCAGGTGATGGAACACAGAGAAGCTAGACAAGGGGTGGTGCAGGCAGCTCAGAGAAACTCTGATCATCACTCTTGGACTGGAAGGACAATAGATAAATGTGTGTGGTTCCCAGACACCAGAAGTTAGACTCAGGCTACGGCTAGACATCACATGATCACTGGGCAAAGGGTGAGGATGCTACTTGTTGTTTAGTCGCTAAGTTGTATCCAACTCTTTGGGACCCCATGGACTGTAACCCATCAGGCTCCTCTGTCCATGGAATTTTCTAGACAGGAGCTCTGGAGTGGGTTTGCCATTTCCTTCTCCAGGGGATCACCCAACCCAGGGATCAAATCCACATCTCCTGTATTGCAGATGGATTCTTTAGCACTGAGCCACCTGGGAAGCCCCGAAGATGACTTGGAGGATTCTACTAACAGGACTAGAGCCACAGAAGAGACACAGACCCTCTCCAGAGATTCTTCAGGATGCCCGGAGAGAAGGGAAGAAATACCCTAACTTCTCCCTGTAGGGAAAACCCGGTTAGGATAACAAAACCTTGTTTGTGTCTTTTAAAGACTCCCATGTTTTGACCCCAAGGGCAGGAATCAGCTGTGGACAAAACTGAATTCTGTTCAGTAGAGACACTCATAGTACTGTAAGCCCAGAGCCAGTGAGCAGAAGGACTAGCTCATCATGGATCAGTTAATATTTACCAGTGGGGTAAAGCAAGGCTGTCTTTTTGTCCTTCTCTTTATAACAACTGAAAGACCGACTTATGCCCACCCATTTGCCATTCTATAGAACAGAAATTTAATGATATTAGCTGTATTTATTTGTACTGTCTATGTGCAAAAATTCCATTCTAAGAACTTCATAAGTATTAGTGCTTAATTCTCAAAATAACCTCATAGGCAAAAGTCCTACTATTGGCCCGTTTTGTGGAAGAGGAAGTTGAAGCATAGGCAGGTTAGCTGATAGGCACACGGTGACACAGAGATGGCACAGTTGTACTTTGGGATACTAGAAGTGGCCTTTGTGATAAGCTCTCCTATGCGATTTTTACCACAAAGAAGGTCACCAGATAAACTCTTGTAAACTGGAACACTGTTTCCTGATAATACCACCCACTTGTCAGTACCTTAAACCAAGCTGCATCTTTTCTTCCCTGAATGACTACAGCGGACCCTGGATTCACCTCCTTAGCTCCATCCTCGTCCTATTCCATCTGTATTCCGTATAGCAGGCAGAACAATCTTTTAAAAACACATCTCCTCTTCTCAAAGTCCTTCAGTGGGTTTCCCACTGTTAGTACTTTAAAATCCTATACCATGGGGTTTTAGCGGGCAGGCATAGTTTGGAATGCTGTTGCTTTCCTGGTGTGACTAGGCAGCCGTTTATTTACCAATCTGTCTCCTCTTGGAGGGACATCATCTTTACCTCTGTTATACTCGGATGCCATGGGCAAGCTCTGTAAATGAGTCAGAAAAATCATCCTGAAATCATCGTCACCCCTGCCTATGAGAAGAGCATTGATCCGTAGGCAGCAGAGAGCTCCAGAAAGCCCGGGGATTTGTGCGTTAGACTTAACTCACTCCTGGAAACCCCCTGGGGGTCGTGAGTCTGCTGGAGCTCCTGGCAAAGTGACAGACATTTAGTAATGTCTGTCAATGGTGCTATTTGTTTTGGCCTTTTCTGGGTAAATTTGGTGGGCAGCCAGGGCAACAAAGGGCACTCCTCAGACCAGCGTTGGAGGAGGCAAGCTGGGGTGAATCTCTAAGTAGCAGGGAGGGGTGTAGGGCAAAGGAAACTGGCTAAGAACAAATATGAGATAAACTCACTACTTCCTTATATACTTGTTTTCTATACTGAACAAATAGCAGAAGCTACAAGAATGCTGCAACGGGCCTTAACATGCTGGGAGAAGTGCTTGGTCCCCAGGATGCTCTATAGTTCATCCATGGGTCAATGAACCATGCCAGGATTCTAGCCTAAGTGTGGCTCTTCACTGCAACATTTCTTAGGGTTTCATATGTGTGTGTGATTAATATTTAAATAAGAAACGATGTGAAAATCTTGGCACTGTCTTTGACCTGTTTAGTTGCATTCACATTACTGAGAACTAAAGAAGGAGATTAATTGATATGCAAATATTAGGGATGTGCACTGGATGATAAGTAAAAGGGCATGAAAAAATATCTTTTAAAAATCTGTGTTCTCAAATACTAGTTACAGCTGATCAAAATTACAAGAATAACTCTAGAAAAAATTTTTGGCTTTGTTTCTAATATTTTCACAAAGCTGGAGAAGGTGGGCTATGTATGATGCCTACAATAAGAATAATGTTTTTATTAGTTGTTAGATTTTAATCTAAATAAGTTGCCATGATTCTTCCCAAGACTTCACTGCTTACGAATTATATTGAGTTGCATGGGTTCTGTAAAAGAACTTTGAAACCTCTTTCATTGCGTCAGACTTTATTCAGCCAAAATAATTACTGAGGACAGTTCAGACTGCCTTTTTTCCATTCAAAGGTCGTGCACGCTGACTTTTCTCACTTTGAGTTCATGCAAGACATCATTGATTACATGTGCTCTTAAAATGTTAACTCTCCAAATACTTCATTAATGTACACATGTAGGTAACTATTTATATATTTTTATCTACACCAATGAAAAACCTCTTAGGTGAAGAAAAAACTTATTTTCTTACACCTTGAATTATAAGGCATTACAATCTTGTACCTCATAAATATTTTTCCTTCTTAAATCATTATCTGGAAAGTAAGTTTGTGTCGCTTTTCCCATAAAGCTAAAGCTGTAGAGGTCAAATTTTGTAGACGACACAAAAGAGTTTCTCCTCCATGAATAATCACAAGCTCGTATTATTGGAAAGGTCAAAGTGACTTTCCAAAGTGACTGAACTCAAAGTGACTCAGTTCAGCCTGAGTCCAGATGGGTCCACTACATACATAGTTGTTTTATTTTTCAGACCCCCTGAGACAGACTATCCAGAGCCCCTTGCTATGGTAGCATAGCTGTCTCATGTTACTAAACCTTTTTTTTAATTTTGATTGTTTGTTCTATGAGGCTTTATCTTATGTCTAATTTCTGTTTCTAAGAATTATGCCCATTTTTGCTATGGTTTTGCTCTTGGCAGACAGAATGGCTGGAAAAAAGAAATGCTATGACAGTGATTACTGAATGGAAATTGAGTGGGAGCTAAAGTTTGGTGATATTTTGCTATTTTAGATGCTTTAATGCATTTTGAGTGTTGATATAGAGGTGTTACATATGTAATGTATTTGAAACAAGTTTAAGGGAAGAATCATTGTAGAAACACCTATAAATGACTGAAACTTTTACATCAAACTAAGTCATATTTTTATCTAGTATTGATAAGACAGAACTCTTTTCTCAGTAGAAGTGCTCTGTTTCATAAACTAGCTC
Source organism: Ovis aries (assembly GCF_016772045.2). NCBI lineage: Eukaryota > Metazoa > Chordata > Mammalia > Artiodactyla > Bovidae > Ovis > Ovis aries. Next base: position 144,664,624 of record NC_056055.1, on the reverse strand, counting down.
CATAAATCTTCACATTCTTTCCAACGAATTAAGACAAGTTCACATTTGAAGTGTGAAAAGTCTGAAATTGAAGTCGAAGGTACTCAACAGTATATAATGTATTTTTTGGATTAAAGCCTTTCCTTAGAACTCTGATATTAAAATCAGTGACTAAATATATAAAATGATAACCAGAATACTGATAAGTGTACATTTCAAACACAAATCATTACTTTGCATTTAGGGAGGACAAATATTAAATTCTTGCATCTTGCTCTGTTTCCTGTTCAATCTGCTTATGTTAGTAGACGTTCTTGTTCTGACTCAGGGTTTTTACATGTGAATATGAATTCTGAATCTCTGCATGTTATATAAGCCCCAAAACACTTGCCTCATCATAGTGATGCTCATTGTGAAATATCTTGCTTAATCAATTAATGAACACAAAGCCAAATGAAAGTTAATTTTTTAAAATCACAAAACATCATTCATTTAGCAACTGTGAATTGTGCTCTATTAAGTAATCTTGTAGGTGGAGGAAGCATAGCTTGTGATTTTCAATACAAAAAACCATGATCTGGAACTTTTTCTTCATGGGTTAACATGCAGATGTCTTTAAAACTCTATAAAAATCATGTGAGCTTACATATTTTAGGAAGTTATGCTTTTTAAACATTTCTATTTTCTTTTATTGTTCATTTGTACTTGACATTTAATCACTATGAAAATAAATATTCCCATGAAAATTATTTAAAAAATAAAGACAAGCAGAAAAAAGGAAAACATCCTAACATAAATATAATATTTTGGTGTATTTCCTTCCAGATTATTTATACACAGTAAAAAAATGTTTTCTACTGTATTATATTCACAATTGAGAAAAATTGGAAAAAATAAAATTAAGGTGAATTTATTCACATAAAAATATGTGTTCATTAATAGGGTTTTCATGTATTTAAAAATGTTTTGTAACATAAAAAAACTCTAAAAATTTGACATTAAGTGAAAAATTCAAATTATGAATTATTATATATATGTTTGTGGTGGTGTGTGCTCAATCATCTCTAACTTTTTGTGACTCCATGGATTGTAGCCCACCAGGCTCCTCTGTCCACGAAATTTTCCAGGCAAGAATATGGGAACAGGTTGCCATTTCCTCCTGTAGGAGATCTTCCCAACCCAAGGATCAAACCGTCTCTTGCATCTCTTGCATTGGCAGGAGGATTCTTTATCACTGTGCCTCCTGGGAAGCCAGTATATACATGGCTTAAATATTATATAGTAAACTTGGCAAAGTGCTAAAGTTAGATTTATAAACCGAATCAACTGTAATGACTTCTGGAACTGATCACATTTTTGAGCCATGTGTTATAAAAGAAAATAATCTAAAATATTTGGGAGCAAAGATACAGAACAAGAGATTGTATTCAGGTTACTATATGGCTAAACTAAATCCATCCCTTTTTTGTTTAATTTATACCAAAAAAACAAACAAACAAAACAAAACCCACATAGATAAACTTTGAGGGACCTTTGTTTATAAGGGTAAATTTTGATTTTTAAAAATATGGAATTGAACACTAGTTTTTATTTCAAGCCTATACCCAAGAAATTAATACGATATAAAGAATTAGCGGGGTATAGTTTGCTTGTTTGTTTTTGGCTGCATCACTCATCTTGTGGGGTCTTAGTTGAATTTATGCCCTCGATAGTGAAAGTGCAGAGTCCTAACCACTGGATTGCCAGGGAATTGCCTCGCACAATTTAATCTTTAGATTATTTGGGGGGGGCGCAGCTAGAATGGAGGTACAGTAAATCTGGGATGATTGGAATTCAGGGGATTGTTTGTAATTAAATGTTGGCATGTTCATGGCATGGACCCAGTTTGAATTCTCTTGAAGCTAATCTTGTGATGAGGATTCAGATTCGCATATCAACATTTGAGACTTACTAAGTGTTCCTGGGCCAAATTTGCCTGTTACTCCAGGTGTTTCTTGACTTCCTACTTTTGCATTCCAGTCCCCTATAATGATAAGGACATCTTTTTTGGGTGTTAGTTCTAAAAGGTCTTGTAGGTCTTCATAGAACCGTTCAACTTCAGCTTCTTCAGCTTTACTGGTTGGGGCATAGACTTGGATTACTGTGATATTGAGTGGTTTGCCTTGGAAACAAACAGAGATCATTCTATCATTTTTGAGATTGCATCCAAGTACTGCATTTTGGACTTTTTTGTTGACCGTGATGGCTACTCCATTTCTTCTGTGGGATTCCTGCCCGCAGTAGTAAATATAATGGTCATCTGAGTTAAATTCACCCATTCCAGTCCATTTTAGTTCACTGATTCCTAGAATGTCGACATTCATTCTTGCTATCTCTTGTTTGACCACTTCCAATTTGCCTTGATTCATGGACCTGACATTCCAGGTTCCTATGCAATATTGCTCTTTACAGCATTGGACCTTGCTTCTATCACCAGTCACATCAACAGCTGGGTATTGTTTTTGCTTTGGCTCCATCCCTTCATTCTTTCTGAGTTATTTCTCCACTGATTTCCAGTAGCATATTGGGCACCTACTGACCTGGGGAGTTTCTCTTTCAGTATCCTATCATTTTGCCTTTTCATACTGTTCATGGGGTTCTCAAGGCAAGAATACTGAAGTGGTTTGCCATTCCCTTCTCCAGTGGACCACATTCTGTCAGACCTCTCCACCATGACCTGCTGGTCTTGGGTTGCCCCACGGGCATGACTTAGTTTCATTGAGTTAGACAAGGCTGTGGTCCTAGTGTGATTAGATTGACTAGTTTTCTGTGAGTATGGTTTCAGTGTGTCTGCCCTCTGATGCCCTCTTGCAACACCTACCATCTTACTTGGGTTTCTCTTACCTTGGGCGTGGGGTATCTCTTCACGGCTGCTCCAGCAAAGCGCAGCTGCTGCTCCTTACCTTGGATGAGGGGTATCTCCTCACTGCCACCCTTCCTGACCTTCAACGTGGGATAGCTCCTCGAGGCCCTCCTGTGCCTGCTCAGCCACCGCTCCTTGGACATGGGGTGGCTCCTCCCGGCCACTGCCCCTGACTTCAGACGCAGGGTGGCTCCTCCCAGCCGCCCCTGACTTCGGACACGGGGTAGCTCTTCTTGGCTGTTCCTGCTCCATCACAGCCTGGCACTCTCTACTGCACAATTGCACTCATCTCACATGCTAGTAAAGTAATGCTCAAAATTCTCCAAGCCAGGCTTCAGCAATGCGTGAACCGTGAATTTCCTGATGTTCAAGCTGGTTTTAGAAAAGGCAAAGGAACCAGAGATCAAATTGCCAACATCCACTGGATCATGGAAAAGCAAGAGTTCCAGAAAACATCTATTTTTGCTTTATTGACTATGCCAAAGGCCTTTTGCTTTATTGACTATGCCAAAGGCTTTGTGGATCACAATAAACTGTGGAAAATTCTTCAAGAGATGGGAATACCAGACCAGCTGACCTGCCTCTTGAGAAATCTGTATGCAGCTCAGGAAGCAACAGTTAGAACTGGACATGATCTTCCCTGGTGGCTTAGACGGTAAAGTGTCTGCCTACAATGCAGAAGACCTGGGTTCAAACCTTGGGTCGGGAAGATCTCCTGGAGAAGGAAATGGCAACCCACTCCAGTTTCCTTGCCTAGATAATCCCATGGATGGCAGAACCTGGTTAGGCTACAGTCCATGGGGTCGCAAAGAGTCGGACAGGACTGAGCAACTTCACTCGCATGGAACAACAGACTGGCTCCAAATAGGAAAAGGAGTACATCAAGGCTGTATATTGTCACCTTGCTTATTTAACTTACATGCAGAGTACATCATGAGAAACACTGGACTTGAAGAAACACAAGCTGGAATCAAGATTGCTGGGAGAAATATCAATCACCTCAGATAGGCAGATGACACCACCCTTATGGCAGAAAGTGAAGAGGAACTAAAAGCCTCTTGATGAAAGTGAAGGAGGAGAGTGAAAAAGTTGGCTTAAAGCTCAACATTCAGAAAACGAAGATCATGGCATCTGGTCCATCACTTCATGGGAAATAGATGGAGAAACAGTGGAAACAGTGTCAGACTTTAATTTTGGGGGCTCCAAAATCACTGCAGATGGTGACTGCAGCCATGAAATTAAAAGATGCTTACTCCTTGGAAGAAAAGTTATGACCAACCTAGATAGCATATTCAAAAACAGAGACGTTACTTTGCCGACTAAGGTCTGTCTAGTCAAGGCTATATTTTTTCTTGTGGTCATGTATGGATGTGAGAGTTGGACTGTGAAGAAGGCTGAGTGCTGAAGAATTGATGCTTTTGAACTGTGGTGTTGGAGAAGACTCTTGAGAGTCCCTTGGACTGCAAGGAGATCCAACCAGTCCATTCTGAAGGATATCGGCCCTGGGATTTCTTTGGAAGGAATGATGCTAAAGCTGAAACTCCAGTCCTTTGACCACCTCATGTGAACAGCTGACCCATTGGAAAAGACTCTGATGCTGGGAGGGATTTGGATCAGGAGGAGAAGAAGACGAACGAGGATGAGATGGCTGGATGGCATCACTGACTCAATGGACGTGAATCTGAATGAACTCCGGGAGTTGGTGATGGACAGGGAGGCCTGGCATGCTACGATTCATGGGGTCGCAAAGAGGCGGACACGACTGAGTGACTGAACTGAACTGAAGTGTTCCTAGGAGAATCATGGAAGAAAGTGGAAGAAGCAGGACTGAAAATGGGGAAGAAGACCAGCAAGAGAGAAATTTCCGATGATTGCTGAGTCTCAGATTCCACAGGATACTCCGGATCATAAATTACATCTTAGATTTGTCCCACTTTGAAGCAAAGAATGGACTATCAAACTTCCACATAACTCGGTACCTAGCTATAGGTTTTCCCAGGAATGCAGTGCCTCTAGCGCACTTCTGCTTCTTTGTACAAAGTTGATTTTGGAAGAGAAGCTCTGAGGGAATCTGAATATCCCCAGGGCTGTGCTCTACACATGGCTATCACAAATCTGCCTTGTCTGCATTTAAGTTGCAAAGTGTGATTCTCCATGTTTTTCTGGGTCAAAGAGTTCAACTGTGAGGCAGAGTTTAAAAGTCTAAGCATGCATTTAGAGCCTGCACATTTTCACAGAAACATCCATTAGAATTTGGCCTGGACAATGGTGGTGGGGAACCCTTAGGTGTGTGTGATCAGGAGTGGAAAGAAGAGGATAATACAAGTTTTTTTAAGTTTTGAAGCATATGAAGGAGAGAGTGGAAAAAAAGTAAAACAATTATGAGGAAACCTGGGATATACTTATTATGGGAGAATGCTTGGTATTGTTGTTCAGTTGCTCAGTTGTGTCTGACTCTTTGCGATCCCATGGACTGCAGCATGCCAGGTTTCCCCGTCCTTCACTATCTCCTGGAGCTTGCTCAAACTCATGTCCATTGAGTTGATGAGGCCATCCAACCATCTCATCCTCTGTTGCCCCCTTCTCCTGCCCTCAATGTTACACAGCATCTAGGTCTTTTCCAATGAATTGGCTCTTTGCACGAGGTGGCCAAAGTATTGGAGCTTCAGTTTCACCATTAGTTCTTCCAATGAATATTCAGGGTTGATTTCCTTTAGGACTGGCTGGTTTGATCTCCTTGTAGTCCAAGGGATTCTCAAGAGTCTTCTCCAGCACCACAGTTCGAAAGCATCAATTCTTTGGTGCTCAGCCTTCTTTATGGTCCAACTCTCATATCTGTATGTGAGTACTGGAAAAACCATAGCTTTGACTATACAGACCTTTGTTGGCAAAGTGATGTCTCTGCTTTTTAATACTGTCTGGGTTTGTCATAGCTTTTCTTCCAAGGAGGATGCTTATTCAGGCAAGCTGTTGTTGCCCAGACTTCAGAGGAAGGTTGGACAGAAAATTCTCAGCTCACATTTGGAGCTACCAGAACAGTTTCCACGTGACTGCAAAAAACTTGACTTGGAAAGGAGTAAAACTCAGAGGAGGCCTGGGATGATGGAAAGTCTAGCAAGAAAGGACAGTTACCCTGGGTCAAGGCCAAAGGAGAGGCCAGCTGCATTTAAGCAGAATAAAAGTGAAGCCATCCAAGAACAGACTGCTTAAAACTTTAAACCTGTGCCGAGTTTATTGAGGAATGTGAGACTGTGTACTTGCAAATTCCCTCAACACTATATCATCTGTATTCTGAAATTTGTCACACTGCAACAGAGACTTAGAGCCTTTTCAGACGTTTTTCAGTCTGTGATTCTGCGATCCCATGAGTTGTGTAAGCCATGCACTCTGAAGGTGCTGTGTTCCTGCGGACATCACCAGGATAGAGCATTGCTGAGAAGAAGAGGGAGCATGAAAACATCAGTGATCTTTCATGTGTGGTCTTGAGGGGAACTATTTCGCATTGTGATTACCCAGAAACTTGTCCAAAGCAAGTGTTCAAAGGAACCCACTGAGGAGCGACTGATGAGCACCCCATCTGGAAACTGTCTGTCTTTTAGTCACATTTGCATGCTGGAAAAACTACATTTTAAAAAAATCACAGCAGATAATAATTATAAACCTCTACAATTTTTCCTTTGTTTATTTATTTTTGCTGTGCTGGATCTGCCTTGCTGCTCTGGCCTATTTTTCTAGTTGTGGTGAGTGGGGGCCACTCTCTAGTTGTTGTGTGTGGGCTTCTCACTGTGGTGGCCTGTCTTGCAGATCCCGGGCTCTTGGGCATGGTGGCTGCGACACATGGGCTCAGTAGTTGTGCCTCCTGGGCTCTAGAACACAGACTCAATAGTTGTGGTACACAGGGTTAGCTGTCGCTCTGCACGTGAGATCTTTCCTGATCAGAGATCGAACCTGCATTCCTGCATTGCCAGGCAGATTATTTATCACTGAGCTACCAGGAAAGGCCAATAATTATAAATCTTCAGCACAATTAGAGGATAAGCTTGCTTTTCGTATATTCTAGCCAACTACATTTGTGACCAAAAATAACAGAAAGCTAAGAAAAATATTAATAATTGATGACTATTTTTTTGCAAAAAGGAAAATAAAGTATTACTAATAAATATTGCTTGAGTTCCAGGAACACTCTATCATCTCATACTAACTGTTCTTTAAGTTGGGTACAGATAAAATTTCTTTCACAAGCACCAGATTATGAGCTCATACATTTTTTCCCTTAATACTAAAAAATAATAAAATATAAAAAAGTTCCCAAATAGGTACTATTAGGTATAAAATAAGCTACAAAGATATATTGCACAATACAGGAAACAGAACCAATGTTTTACAACAATACAGGATTTATTTTAAATCACTGCTATTATTATCTTGATTGATGGTCTTATCATCCTGTCTTTGATCAATCGAAACAAACCTCTTCAGGCTGATTTTCATGTTTTTTTGATGGTTTTGCTTCTTTGTCTTTTGTCATCCATAAGATCACTCCTGCTTTAGATGCCAGTCATGAGTCCAGATGTCTGGTGTTTCTGACTAAGCCTTATCTTAGGAGCTCCCACAATCCCCTCCTCAGTTTAGACAGTTTGCTAGAATGGCTCACAGAACTCAGGAAAACAACCTACTCACAATTTCTGATTTATCATGAAGGAAACACATCAGGGGAGATGTACAGGGCAAGGTATTGGAGCTGGTTGGCCGCACAAAGCTTCCATGCTCTCTCCACACAGGCCACCCTCCCAGAAGGACGCGCTCCCAACCCTGTTGTCTTTGGGAAGTTCCATTACTTAAGACTGATTAAACCATTGACCATTGGTGATTAAGTTTATCTCCATTCCATCTCCTCTTCTCCACAGGTTGCAGGTGGGAATAAAAGTTTAAACTTCTAATCATGCCTTTTTGTATGCTAATGAGAGAACTGTCCTCTCATTTGCATACAAAAGGACAGTCCTCTTTCTAGAGATTCCAAGGGTCTTAAAAGTTCTGGTATAAGGAATCTGTGTCAAAGACTGATCGACTATTAGGACAAAAGTGCTCCGAGCACCCTATCGTTTAGGAAATTGCAAGGGTTTTAGGAGCTCTGTGTCAGGAACTGGAGTAGAGACTAAATATATATTTCTTATTAGGTCACAATACCATTATCTCAATTTTGGAAAAAATATACACATAAAAATAGCTATATGGTAGTAAACCAAAATATTAACAGTGTGGTGATCTTTGTTTTCGATTTGTGCTGTTATTCCATTTTAAGGGGCTTCCCAAGTGAAGAACCTGACTGCCAATGAGGGGGACTTAGGAGAGTTTGATCCCTGGGTCAGGAAGATCTCCTGGCATAGGAAATGGCAACCTGCTCCAGTATTCTTGCCTGGGAAATCCCATGGACAGAGGAGCCTGACAAGCTACAGTCTATGGGGGCACAAAGAGTTGGACATGACCTTATGGCAGAAAGTGAAGAGGAACTAAAAAGACTCTTGATGAAAGTGAAAGAGGAGAGTGAAAAAGTTGGCTTAAAGCTCAACATTCAGAAAACGAAGATTATGGCATCTGGTCCCATCACTTCATGGGAAATAGATGGGGAAACAGTGGAAACAGTGTTAGACTTTTATTTTGGGGGGCTCCAAAATCGCTGCAGATGGTGATTGCAGCCATGAAATTAAAAGATGCTTACTCCTTGGAAGGAAAATTATGACCAACCTAGATAGCATATTCAAAAGCAGAGACATTACTTTGCCTACAAAGGTCCATCTAGTCAAGGCCATGGTTTTTCCAGTGGTTTTGTATGGATGTGAGAGTTGGACTGTGAAGAAAGCTGAGCACCAAAGAACTGATGCTTTTGAACTGTGATGTTGAAGAAGACTCTTGAGAGTCCCTTGGACTGCAAGGAGATCCAACCAGTCCATTCTGAAGGAGATCAGCCCTGGGTGTTCTTTGGAAGTAATGATGCTAAAGCTGAAACTCCAATACTTTGGCCACCTCATGTGAAGAGTTAAGTCATTGGAAAAGACTGTGATGCTGGGAGGGATTGGGGGCAGGAGGAGAAGGGGAAAACAGAGGATGAAATAGCTGGATGGCATCACCGACTCAATGGACGTGAATTTGAGTGAACTCTGGAAGATGGTGATGGACAGAGAGGCCTGGCGTGCTGCGATCCATGGGGTCGCAAAGAGTCAGACACGACTGAGCGACTGAACTGAACTGACTGAGTGCACACACATACACACATACACGATTCATTTTAACTTACAATTTGTACTTTATAATTTTATGATAAAAATAAAGGACATGAGTGAATTGTAGCTAATTCAAAGCTAAAAGATTGATGTGAAGAATTATCTACAGATCTTCCTCTACTATATGCCTGGGCTTGAGTCCTAATAAATCCATCATAAGTTGAAAATGGTATATGTCGAAATGCATTCAATACACCACTGAACATCATAGCTGAGCCTAGCCTACATTCAATGTACTCAGAACACTTACATAGCCTACGGTTGGGCAAAATCATCTAACACAAAGCCTATTTTATAATAAAGAGTTGAACATCTCATGTAACTTATTGAATACTGCACTGAAGGTAAATAACAGCAAGCTCATATGGCCATAGAAATTGCAAATGTGCCTGTATTTACCCTCCTGGTGGTGTGGCTGACTTGGAGCTGCTGCCACACCCAGCATCACCAGAGAGAAAAGCAACACATATGGCTAGCTTGAGAAAAGATCACAATTCACAACTCAAATTACAGTTTCTACTGAATCCATATCGCTTTTGCCTAATCATAAAGGCAAGAAATTGTAAATCAGAAACAGTCCGTCTGTACTCTTACATGCAAGAACAAATACTATTGAAGAAAAAAATCTTAAAAAAATATTTGGCTATGTAAAATAAAAACTTCATCAGATAAAATAATCAATAACACAATTGAAAGATACATAACGAATATTTTAAAGTTAATACATTATTCATAAAGGCATGATATCATTAATTCATCAAGAAAAAAGCAAATGGGAGAAAATAAGTACATGCAATACAGTCCATGGGTTTCCCAAGCGGCTCAGTGGTAAAGAATCTGCCCGCAATGCAGAAGATATAAGTTTGATCCCTGGGTTGGGAAGATGCCCTGGAGAAGGAAATGGCAACCCACTCTAGTACTCTTGCTAGAAAAATCCCATGGACAGAGGAGCCTGCCAGGCTACAGTCCATGGAGTTGCAAGAGTCAGATATGACTGAGTGACCGAGCACTAGCAATATAGTACATAGTAACTCAAATTATCAATAAATTAACGGAAAACTCTCCCAGAAACCTAGGATATTATGATTTCTTCACGTTACAGGTGAGGGAAATGGTTTAAAAGATTAGATCTCTTGCTTGTGAGAATAAGGACAAGGTTGAGACTCATTCTTCTGATTTTGGACTCAGATCTCAAGCCCTGTCACATGGTGGCTGAGGAAACCAGTTTTCCTCACCTAAATAGGACTTTCTGTGGCTCACCCTCATAGTCAAGGGTTCTTGACATTAGAATGAGGAATACTCTCCCTTCTCTGGATACCAAACCCTCACAAAATTTAAGTTGTATGACTTAGCTTTTGCTTAGTTCTTCTTAACCCCCAAAATTTATTTATTTATTAATTTTTGGTTGCACTGAGTCTTCATTGCTGTGCTCAGGTTTTCTCTAGTTGTGGCAAGCAGGGACTATTCTTCATTGTGAAGGAGGAAACAGAGTTGGACTCCATCTTAGGCCAGGCTGCGAACATTAGGCTACATGCATGCTCACCCTCCCAATGGACTCTGAACTTTGTGCCCGGTGTCTGTAGAAGTGGCATACCAATGGAAAACCAGACCGCCCCAGACAAAAGACCCTCAGAACTTTGTACTTGGACTCTCCGTTGCCTAAAAGAATATGCTAATTATCTCTGTAGCAGAACAAAGTCGTAAACTGCATTATGTTTATTGGGATATGACCACAGTCCTATTGATAAATGTCCATTGTTTATCTAGTCTTGTGACGCATGAATCATGGGTTAACTTTGATTGTATCTCTCTTTTACCTCATCCAGACTAGTTTCAAAGAATTTCGGGAGGTGTGTTGAGCAAGTACACTTAGGGTATATAAGGTTTTCATAAAAACTGGTCAGGGTCCTTGGCTAAGAGGAGACTCTGCCCTGGGCCTGCCGGTGTAATAAACTGCACTCCACTATCTGCATTGTCCTTCTGACTGAGTTTGTTTCCTGGAACGCATGGCTACAACACTTGCAGTGTGTGGGTTTCTCACTGCAGTGGTGTGTCTTGTTGCTGAGCACAGAATCGAGGTGCATGGGCTCCAGAGCTGCAGCACTCAGGTCCAGGAGTTGTGGCACATGGGCTTAGTTGCCCCTCGGCATGTGGAATCTTCTCGGACCAGGGACTGCACCTGTGTCCCCTGCATTGGCAGGTCTACTATCCATGGTGCCACCAGGGAAGTCCCTGCTGAGTTGTAAATAGAGCAAGCCTGTGCTCACTCACTCAGCTGCGTTTGACTCTTTGCCACCCCATAAACTGTAATCCCTTTCCATGGGATTTTCCAGTCAAGCATATTGGAGTGGGTTGCCATTTCCTACTCTAGGGGATCTTCTTGGCCAGTAGTGACCCAAGGATGAAAGAGCAAATAAAACCAAGGAAGGTCTTGGAATGCAGGAATAGAAAAACGAGACCCTTATCATCCTTCCCTCCCCTATGTTGTAACTATTAATGGATTTTCAGTCCTTTTGAGCAGTATAACCTGTCTCCCCTCCTACCCTATAGGGAGAAGGTATTTGCCTTACTCTTCCTTCCACCCAGGATACCTGCCTCATCCAATCAACAAATGATCTGCAAGACCCCTATCCCATTCTTTGTACCCTGCGTATAAAAGTGGACCAAGGACCCCGGTTCAACGTTGGTTCTTCCTTGAGCTATCCTGATTTTCTAACAGAGTCTCCCACTCTAATAAACTTTATTTCCCTCCCATTCTGTCTCATGTGTGGAAATTCTTTTCCAACCCTTGCACAGATGACACGGCCCAGGGGTCAAACCTGTGTTTCCTGCACTGCTGGCAGGCAGATTCTTTACAACTGAGCCACGTGGGATACCCAAATAAAGCATATACCTTTCATTAAGTTTTTAATGTTTACAAAGTAGTTACACGTTAATCTTCATTAAAGCAAAATGTATTTTAAGCTGCTCTTCAGTCTAAAAAGCATATCTTATGACAGTGAATATTTTGCTTAATCATCTACTTACTTAATCTATAAGTAAAGGAAAGAGAATTTTAGTCACTTTCATACATTAATCTATTAAGACATCCTCTTTATACATTTAAATATAAACACTATGCTCAGAGTTTAAATATGTATTGCCAAGATAATCCTGACTCCATACCCACCCCTGCTGTTTGTCTATGACAGATAAAATCATAAACTCAAGGCATGCTTCCATGCTAAAAACTTTCTGGTTTATTCATTTGAGCTCTTTACATACAAACTAGAAATCAACAGGAAATCTTGTTTTCCTCATTTGTAGCATTGCTTCTACCACAGTTACAAAAAAAAAAAAAACCACCTGCCATTATGATCCAAAGAAAATATATGGTCAATGTGTTTCAATTTTAGACCATGTTGGAAAAAATCATTTTTTAAATGCATGATTGTTCCAGAAAGAAAAACACAATAAACAGAAATGGACTTAATTGTTATTGCCATAAATCAATGATTTACACTTGTTTTTCTTCCCTAAATTCCCAGGAATGTGTTATCACACATTCTCATCAGTAACAGAAGCCCTTTATGTGGATGTAATAGACTCTCCAGGAGGTGGTTTCTTATTTAACTAAGATTCCTAGCGGATTCTGGGAAGCCCCTTCAGAAAGAACAGGGCCACCTGCACACTGGTGTTTTTCAAATTTGAAGGTGAACAAGCTGGGGCTCTTGTTTTTATGCAGATTCTGGCTCATTAGATTTGGAGTGGGGCCTTGAAATCTGCATTTCTAAAGAGCTCCCGAGGTGATGCCGGTGCTATTGGTCCATGGACTCTACTTTTCAGGCAGGCAGTATAACAACCTCCCAGGTCTTAATCACCAATAGATGCTGCACGTTTGTGAACCCAGTGATGGGTTTGATGCATTTGTCTTTATTTGATCTGCGATTGGGTTCTGTTTGGCTTTTAGAGAATTTCCTCCAGTCAAAGCGGGGAATTAAATAATTCATGGATCTATTTGACACAATTGTTAAAAAATTCTCTTAGTGTTTCCTGCAAATACCTTCCCAGTAAATAGAAAATCAGATATGGTGATGAGAATGAGCACTGGTCTCACATGTGGATCAGCAATGGCAGCAATAACCCCTGCACAGATGAAACGGTAGAACAAATGAGCTTGTTGAAGGATTCCTCAAGCTCCATGTGAGCTCTTACTCTTCTATGGGACCGAATCCCTAGACATTTGGTACTTGGTGACGCTGCTTTATTTTCTCCAGGTTGCTCATTCATCCCTCTCTTAATCTCTCTCCCAAATCAACTTTCATAGCTCAATCCTTCCTTTTTTTGGTCTCTTACTCTATGCAAGGCAGTCTAAACACTGAAAAAATATGAATGACTATGGGTTTTAAGCTGTTTAATATTTATTTAGAAAAAAAAAGGCATGCAAAAATAAGTGATTAAGGATTTCCAAAACAGCTGGGCTTGCTCGAATCTAATTCTGAAAGGCCAGTTTTATCCGGTGTGCAGAGGAAGCAGGCAAACACACAGCTGTTGTTTGGAGAATAGTACAGGTGTTGAGGTGAGAAACTACACTGGCTGGAGACACACAGGAGGGGCTTGTGGGAACACAGCTTTAAGCCATGCGGGTTCGCTGTGTTGGGAAACCACAGTGGGAGTTGGTCAACCTTCTGTCACCCATTTAAATGGAACAGTTCCTGTTTAATACCATGAACTCAAATTTTATTTTTTCCAAGTTTTATTTATTTATTTATTTATTTATTTTTGCAAGCAAAAGTCTTCTGGGCCTCTCTTTTTATGGACAGTGAAGCCACCATAAGTGCAATTCAGAATATAAATGATGGTGTACATGTCTGTCAGGAAATGGAAAAACATGAAGGTGTTGACACAGCTTCCACCTGAAGTCTTCCTAGGAAGAGAAAGGAATTTGTGTTGACAAAATACAATGACAAGGTATGGAGTGAAGTGGAATCAGGGTCTTCTAAAGGCTTGGAGGTGCTGGGACCTCACTGAGGAAGTCACAGTGAAATAGGTGCTGGTTAATCTGAAGGAGATGGAAAATGAGAAGAGGAGGAGCTTAGGAGGTAAAGCCTATGTGACCCTTCCTCCTAAGCACTCTAAATTTTCAAAAGGCGCAACAGCAACACAGAATATACACAATGCATGCAGAGCCAACTCTTTAGAAAAGACCCTGGTGCTGGGGAAGACTGAAGGCAAAAGGAGAAGGGAGCGTCAAAGAACGAGATGTTTGGATAGCATCACCGACTCAGTGGACATGAATTCGAGCCAGCTCCGGGAGATAGGACAGGGAAGCCTGGCAAGCTGGAGCCCAAGGGGTTGCAAAGAGTCAGACATGATTTAGCAACTGAACAACAAAAACAAATGATGTGAATAGGTTTTTATGGAAATTGTTGAAGGGACTGTGTTTTGTATCTGGAGTGTCATGGACTTTTACAGGTACAGAGCAAGAGAACCTTGGTTTATGGTGTCAGAGAGAAGCCTAAGAATGTAAGCCAGGAAAATTTACGAAAATTAAGGAGTAGGCTCCTGAGAGTGGGATGGGGTTTAGGATCTAGTTTAACCAGTTCACTTGGGGGGTGAGGAGTCCTCAGCTGGCATTTAGATTATACATTTAAAATCATTTGTTCTGAGAAAAATTTCCACCTGAAGCTAATATTTTAAATTTCTTAGTCTTGTTTAAAATATCTACTGTGAAAGGTCAGAGTGTCTTCTAGCACCTCCCACTAGGTTTATGCAATCAACTACCCCCTTCTACAAAACCTAAGGGTTTTCTAAGCCCTATTTTTAAAAAATATTTTTATTGTTAACTCCTTCCCTCTCTCTTCTTATAGTTTTTTTTTTTTTTTTTTTTTTTACAAATTTTAATTTATTATGAAATGCTTCTAAACACAGAGCACATAAAACCCAAGGTCATATCACTCAACCTCCAGTTCGTCTATGTCTTGCAAACAGAGAAATAACAGTTAAAAGGGTTAAGGTAACCTAAAAAACTCTTTTTAAGACTTTACAAGAATGCAAAGTTGTGTAAGAAATGTCAGAAGTCACCCAAAGGCTGTCATTCTGGGGTACAATAATTTTGCTTTTTTTCTTAGAAGATGTTTTCTCCCAGAGCCTAAAGAGCTAACGAACACTACTGTTATGAGAGGGACCTGACTGTAAGAAGCCTGGAGTGGATTTGTTTTCTGGAACTAGCCCTGTTGTCCTCTGGCAAAGCAAAATTAAAAGATAATAAACACACAGCTGCCACTATGCCTTGGAAATAAAATTTTTCAAAGCCTTTCAAATTTTAAACTACAAAATCTTTTGTTGCCTCAGGTGTTTTCCTTAAATTGTTGCCTGCATGTTCCTAAACCACTTCTTCTTTTCAGCGTTCTGTCAAATTACTAAACTGTCAGATGAGATTAAACAAGGTGGTAATTGTATGCTTTAAAATTTTGACTGTTTGTTTCTTTAGGAACAATAATAAATAAAGGAATTAAAGTAAGCTTTTCTTGAAAATTATAAATTTTACTTAAATAATTCTGAATTAGGTAAATTCAAGTTATTCAATGTTTATCCAAGCATCTTGAATGAGTAAGATATATGAGTATATATTGGCAAAAAATACTAAGTATGACATGGTCTTAGGCCTGAGCAGCTTGGAAATAAGAAAGAGACAAGAACATTTTTATTTAGCAGTCAAAATGAACAAAAAGATATGTGCTGATTGGTACGCACTTGAAGAATTCTTTAAAGAATATTCTAAACAGTTTCTGTGAAGCTTCTGTGCTTAATGAAGTAAAACAAGAACCTCAATTTAATTACCTAAACCAACTTGTTAGATGAATGACTGCATCACAGTAATTTGCTACCTCACTGAATGACAATCATAGTTAGAAAAGTGCAATTAAACTAATAGGTTTGGCTATAAGTACAATCAACCATTTTCCCTTTTTATACTGTCAATCTCACTTCTAATACTTAGGTATTTACTACGTTCAAGACACCATGTTATGGACTATGAAGAATAAAAAGAGACTTTAAAACACACTGTCCTCAACTTTTGGTCTGGTTGGCTGGACATGGTTTCTTCATATAACAACTGCAAGACAAAGAATTCCAAAGGAGGTGAAATTACCTTGCAGCAGAGTTGTCAGGGATGGCATGGGGAGAAGACTGGAGAACTAACAGAATGTGATGAGGATGAGAAAGGAGGGCTTGGATATTTCAGATGAGGAAATGGCAAGAATTCAAGAGCAACGGCAATAGCCCCAGAAAGCAATTTTGGTATAAAGCAATGCTTTAGTTCGTCCAGAAAAAAGAGCTCCTTCCTGCTGTCATGGAAGATGAGGCCAGAACGACAGGTTGAGGCCATATTATACAAGCTTCAGAGTTTGTACCTTATCCTGTAAGCAGAAGAGTTTATCATGGAAAGCTTTTGAACGGGCATTTGGTGTTATTAAAGCATTTATTTAGTGAAATGATTTGGAGTGATGCACAAATAATCTTGAAGGGAGGGGAGCCTGGAAGCAGAATGCTCAGGTAAGAGGCTGTGGCATTAGTCTGGGTGTGAGTTGGTAAGAACCAGAATCAGGTAGGCGTTAGGAATGAAGGACAAGCTAAGTCTCTATGTGCCTTTTTTTAAAAAGGAAACATTTAGCATAATACTATAAAGGAACAATATAGTAAAAAATTCCAAAATTAAATTTATCGATAATCTTCATTGTCAATGAGCAGACTTTAGTGGAATGATCCTTTAAAGATAGCTACATGCATTCTTTATCTGTATGATGTTATTATGAGTACAACCCAGTTTTACTCATGTTCCAAATAAGAATTTTTTCCCAAGTAAGACATTTGGATTAGTCCTAGGAAAATTTGGTGTATTTTTGAGGAAACCGTATATTTTCTTCCTTCTCATAATAAGAACTATGGAGCTCACACAATCTTCCCTGAATGCCTGTAGGTTCCAAACCAGGCTTTCTGCTTAACACAGCAGCTGTGTTGTCTTTAGACCGTAATCTGTTTCCTTCTTTGTTCGCTGTCCTCCCCTCCCTTGTCATTACTCTTCACTAATCTTCCTGTCTGGGTTTCTCCTCTCCCCTCCTTGAGTTTCTCCAAATGAGTTTTCAAAGAGACAAAGGAAAAGTACAGTTACTCTGCCAAGAGCTCTCTCTCCTGTGTCCACTCTCCATTCCCTTCTGAACTCCATCCTGGCATTTCTACACGCTGCTTGTCTTCTGCTCAGCCTCTGAACCAATGGTCCCACCTGGCATCTCTCTTTCGTCCAACCTCCATCCTTATTCAAATATGGTTGTTGAATCAACAGCAGTCAGATCACCCGGAAACTTTAAACAAATGCAAATTCTCGGGCCTAACCCCAGAACCAGAAACTCTGTTGGTGGGGCCCAGCAACCTGTATTTCAACAAGCTCTCCCATGATTCTGAGCCACCCCTAGTGGCTCAGATGGTAAAGAATCTGCCTGCAATGCAGGAGACCTGGGTTCCATCCCTGGAATGGGAAGAGCCCCTAGAGAAAGGAATGGCTACCCACTCCAGTATTCCTGCCTAGAGAATTCCATGGACAGAGGAGCCAGGTGCACTACAGTCCATAAGGTTGCAAAGAATCAGACATGACTGACCAACTAACACTTTCACTTTCTTTTCAATGATTCTGACCCATGTTGACGTTTGTGAACCACGGCTCTAGAGGATGACGGTACTGTTTTCTTTCTCTCCCAGTCTTATGTTCTCCTGCTCATGGTACCTCTCATTCACTCTGCATGTCTACTCTGTTATCTGGGCAAATCCTTTCTACACTTTTTAGAATAATTACAAATTCTTCAAGGAGCTTATTTGATTCAGTTCAGTTCAGTTCAGCCACTCAGTCGTGCCCGACTCTTTGCGACCCTATGAACTGCAGCACGCCAGGCCTCTCTGTCCATCACCAGCTCCTGGAGTCTACCCAAACCCATGTCCATTGAGTTGGTGATGCCATCTAACCATCTCATCCTCTGTTGTCCCCTTCTCCTCCTGCCCTCAATCTTTCCTAGCATCAGGGTCTTTTCAAATGAGTCAGCTCTTCACATCAGGTGGCCAAAGTATTAGAGTTTCAGCTTCAACATCAGTCCTTCCAATGAACACCCAGGACTGATCTCCTTTAGGCTTACTTGATTGGTGCAGCTAACTATTACCTCTATCAATGTCACTGAAGCATTGATGGGTCCCTCATCTCACGGTCACTTGCTGGTCCATGCTTGAGAATAACTGACAACACCTGCCCTGTCAGTGGCCAGCTCTACTGAAAAACAGACTAGCACTGCTTCCCTGAGAAGATCACAGCAGATAAACCAGAAGCAGGCCTGCTCCTTTCCAATACATTAATCTTTCATTAAGGTGATGTGTGCTGCGCAGTATGACTCCAGAGGAGGACTAGTTGAGATTTTCCTGCTTGGATAACCCTGATTTCAGAGTCCTTCTAGGAAAGACAAGAGACAACAATTATTGCTTGATACCACTGTAGCCGGTCAGAGGCAAAGCAATCTCCCTGTTTTGACACTGGAAGTTAGGGTTGAGATTAGAGATCCTATTATAAGTGACAGGTACAAGGATCCAATTAGTAAGTTTCACAGATGCCATCCAATCTATATCCTTTAAAGGAAATGTAGTGCTCTATGTTTGTATTAGTGTGTAATGATACTATTCCCTCTCCTCCTTTTTTAAATTAAGAACTTTATAAGGTCAAATAAGCCATGGTGCAAAACTGGATTAAATATTCAAATTGTTTTATTAGAGGTAAGAGGTAGCAGGCACTCGGAATAAGTTTCAGTGGAAACCTCATTAATTTAAGGCAGAACATAGAAGGGGTGGTTTTTGAAGTTCTGAATGTTGGCAAAATATTAGTTAGTATTCTTGTGAAATAGATGTGTTTCTAACACTTACTCGACCATAATTTGAAAGATGTTGGTAAACTTTGCAGCTAATAATTGGGTCCAAGGTAGTCTTTTTCTACAGTTGATTTGGAAAACACAAAACCAGAACAAATATTTGTTAGGCATTAATGCAGCACTCAATTCCTATCTGGAACTTTTCACCAACTTGAGCCAAGGCTAATGTATCTGAAGCAATAGCAAAAGTACAAGATAATAGAAGGTTAAGCACTAAATTACGTTATCCCTGACGTACTTTTCTTTGTACACCCTTGGAAATCTCATCTCCTATGACTTTATCTAATAACTATGTAGGTCAGTGTTTCTCAGTCCTGAGTAATGTAGGGATGAACTGCTGCAAAATTTTCTCACATTCTCTCAGTTAGGAATGAAAGCATTTTGATTAGTATTTTTTAGTATTAGTACTTTTATTAGTATTTCACCAAAACGTGTATCAATATAAAAATGGATATAAATCACCTAACTTTATGATTCTTAACCAACTACAAAAACCAACTGTATAAATGAAATACAGAAAAGCTATATAGCCAAAAGAATTTGTATTAATTTAGTGGCATGGATGATGTTTTGTTGAAGTGAATACTACCACTCAAAGCCTGAGCATGGCCCTGCTGGCTAAGGGCAGTTTTTTTGCTTTCAACAGGCCTTTCTTATTATAAGTCACATGGCAACTCAACTTTCACCACTTTTGTATTCAAACTGCTGCAAAACTACTCATTATATACTTCTTGTGGGTTTTTTTTTTTTGGCTGTGATTTGTACAAACACATCAGGTGTGTATTAACTCTGTCATATTTTCTCACTATTCAACAGCAGTTAATATAATACTATAGACTGTCAACTTGATTGAAATACAAATGAAAAGGTGAGAAATGAAATCATGGGTGATACATGACTTAAGCTAGCCATCCAAATGGGCCCAAATTTTCCTGTTTTTTTAAAAGACTGTCATGGGTATGAAAACATGAAATATTCATTGATATATAAAAAAATTCTCATTAAAAACTGAGGCCAGCTGTGACTAACACAGATCCCCACCCCCCCCCCCACCCCCCCACAAGGAAGCATTGGTGACCCAGCCATCAGCCAACCACCTCCAGCTCTCAGTTCCTTCAGGGTCTGCTCAGCTGCAAAGAGCTGCCCACGTGCAAGGACTATTGGAGGTAGGGGTGTTCAGACTTGGCTATTTCATTTGAACTGAGACAACTCTGAGGGGCCATATGTGCTCCAGATTCCTTGTGGACCTGGCTGAGGTTTGGTCAGCCTGCACTACAGGTCCTTTTAGCCCACCTGAACTTGCTTTCCCCCTCTCTTCCATTAGTCACATGTGTTAGTCACTCAGTTATGCCCGACTCTTTGGGACCCCTATGGACTGTAGCCCACCAGGCTCCTCTGTCCATGGAATTCTCCAGGCAGGAATCCTGAAGTGGGTTGCCATTTCCTTCTCCAGGGAATCTTTCTGACTCAGGGATAGAATTCGAGTCTCCTGCCTCACAGGCAAATTCTTCACTGTCTGAGCCACCAGGGAAGCTGAATAAATACCGCACATGGCACACTCCATCTTTCTGTCTCCTTCTGGAGAATCCAGTCAACAAGAGCATCCAAGAGTCTCTCTGAGGACCCCCAGAGTAATGAGAATACCTCTTGTGTAGCCCTGATTCTTCTCTTGAGGTTCTAGTCTGAAAATTCAGCTTCCCACCTGCTCTTCACATTCAACAGCACCACAGCTGATGCAGAACTGATCCCTTGAGCTTGTGCCTTAGAACAACTTGTGGTTTCTCCCCATTTTATACTTTATTTAATGGCACTACCATTATATTATCACAGGACCAAAACTTTCGAGGTAATTTTGATTCCTCACAGACCTTGCTCTGTATGTCCGGTCTATGAGTTATGCTTCCTACCATGGGCAGGACTTTACTCATTACACCAGGGACTCACTTCCCTCTCAACAAGGCATGCTACTAAAATGACAATTGAGAGCTTCACTTAGTCTTGGGATATCTAGCCTCTTTAATCGTCTTGAGTTTTCCTTAGACTTTAAAAAACAAAAAGCCCTCTGTTTTTCTTAAAGGACACACAGAAAATTTAAACCCACAATCATCTACTCATTTTAGAGCACAATATATTGGTTTAAAAAGAGAAAAGTTCTTTGAGAGGATGGCAGCAAATGTCAAAGGCCTTACTTTTCCTTCTGCCTTTAAGATTTGTGCAGTACAGTCATTAAAACATTTATATTTTCCCGGGTTTAAGATAAAATACACTCAACTTTCTTTTCCTTTTTATCTTTTACATTGGGCTAAAGAGTAAAGAAACCAAATCCCGATAAATGCCAAAGAAATAATTTTATAATATGGAGATTAAAACATGTGTGAATGTTATTATGCAATTTAGAAGTCTATAAAAATGCATATTTTTTTTAAAGGACGCAACTCACTGAAAGATACTGACGTTTAAAATTGAAAGTTGTGTTGTCAGTTGAAAATGAGAAATTGAAATGTTTGTGAGGGAGAAATTGTCCAGGGAGCAATAGAACATTTCCTGCCCGTGGCTGCAGTCTTGAGGGCTAGTGACTGCCATGACGAATCCAACAGCCATCACCACGGCACCGATGGGAAGCATGACACAGGACATAATCTTATCTGAGTGTGTCCTTGGTTCTTCAGACAGTTTCAGATAACATGCCGATGGAACGATAAAAATTAAGGGAGCTGCACAGAGCACGCCCTGCATATCGAAAACAAGAAATAAGATAATGTTACTGAGTGGAGCCTTTCTGGGGCAGTTTAGAAAAAAACACCTAGAAAATCTGTCTGTCATCATGCATGTGACAAGTATGACAGCTTCAGTTGGATCAAACAAAGGAAAGAAAAATAATTCCAAGAAAGACTTTCCTTTTCTGACGGTATATTTACAGATCAGAAAAGTAAAACAACATAATAGTATATCAGGCTTGAGAAATAATAATCAGAAAATAATATAAAAAATAAAGCTGATGGTATGGCTGATTCCTGGCAAACTCTTAAAAGTTCACATCATATTTCCTTATACTCTTTATCTCAAATTACTCTGCCATTTAAAACTGAGAGGTCTATTTGTCAACTGTGTACAAAAGGGGAATATTTGGAGGTGTACACAGGGCATGCGTCTTCTCTCTTCTCTTTTCTTGACCTTGTAAGAAAGTAGGTGCCTGTCTGTATGAGAAAGGAAAACTGTACCCCTCAGGGTACTTAGCATGAAATAGCATTTCTAAATCCTCTTTCAAGTAAAACTACTCACATTAATTACCCTAGAAAATTGACAGCAGAACTAAATAGCTATGACTCATCCTCCCTCCCCCACATTAGTTTATGGATAAGTCCAACCTGAGGGGGAATGTCAGATTGAAAATTACAGGGAGTATTGCTATCTATTATAAAAAGACCACAAGTTACTGACTTCAAAGGAAAGAGACTTTCCATTTGAGGAGGCCAAATCTATAAGGAATTCTGCAAATGAAATAATGATAAAATTAAATGCATTTTAGATAATATATTTTTTTGATTATGTTAGACATTATTTATATATTAAATAAAAGAAATATATGATTAAAATATATTAAATATAATCATATGATAAATGGTACTTTCTTAAGTCATAAAACACAAGCATTTTTTTTTTAAATAGGCACTCAGTAAATATGGTAAGGTTAAGAATGAAAAAGAAGCATTCCACAAAATATATATTTTCCAAACTTGAAAAGTTATTATGGAAATTTGTAACTATACAGAAAAGTAGAAAGAATCATATAACAAAACCCTATACACCTATCACCTACAGTTTGAAAACTTTTTGACATTATTTTGGTAAAGTAACCCCAGGGGAAAATCATAGAAAACTGATTTTGAAATTGGGTGATGTAAAAGAACAGATTATACCTTAAAATATTTTTAAAAGAAGCATTGAAACATGTATACTATCATGTAAGAAATGAATCGCCAGTCTATGTTTGATGCAGGATGCAGGATGCTTGGGGCTGGTGCACGGGGACGATCCAGAGAGATGGTGTGGGGTGGGAGGTGGGGGTGGGGTTCATGTTTGGGAACTCACGTACACCCGTGGTGGATTCATGTCGATGTATGGCAAATCCAATACAGTATTGTAAAGTCAGTTCAGTTCAGTTCAGTTCAGTCGCTCAGTCATGTCCGACTCTTTGCGATCCCATGAATCGCAGCACGCCAGGCCTCCCTGTTCATCACCATCTCCCGGAGTTCATTCAGACTCACGTCCATCGAGTCCATGATGCCATCTAGCCATCTCATCCTCGGTCGTCCCCTTCTCTGAGGTTATTGATATTTCTCCCGGCAATCTTGATTCCAGCTTGTGCTTCTTCCAGTCCAGCATTTCTCATGATGTACTCTGCATAGAAGTTAAATAAGCAGGGTGACAATATACAGCCTTGACGTACTCCTTTTCCTATTTAGAACCAGTCTGTTGTTCCATGTCCACTTCTAACTGTTGCTTCCTGACCTGCATACAGATTTCTCAAGAGGCAAGTCAGGTGGTCTGGTATTCCCATCTCTCAGAATTTTCCACAGTTTATTGTGATCCACACAGTCAAAGGCTTTGGCATAGTCAATAAAGCAGAAAGAGATGTTTTTCTGGAACTCTCTTGCTTTTTCCATGATCCAGCAGATGTTGACAATTTGATCTCTGGTTCTTCCGCCTTTTCTAAAACCAGCTTGAACATCAGGAAGTTCACGGTTCACGTATTGCTGAAGCCTGGCTTGGAGAATTTTGAGCATTAATTTACTAGCATGTGAGATGAGTGCAATTGTGCGGTAGTTTGAGCATTCTTTTGCATTTCCTTTCTTTGGAATTGGAAAGAAAACTGACCTTTTCCAGTCCTGTGGCCACTGCTGAGTTTTCCAAATTTGCTGGCATATTGAGTGCAGGACTTTCACAGCATCATCTTTCAGGATTTGAAATAGCTCAACTGGAATTCCATCACCTCCACTAGCTTTGTTCGTAGTGATGCTTTCTAAGGACCACTTGACTTCACTTTCCAAGATGTCTGGCTCTAGATTAGTGATCACATCTTCATGATTATCTTGGTCGTGAAGATCTTTTTTGTATAGTTCTTCTGTGTATTCTTGCCACGTCTTCTTAATATCTTCTGCTTTTGTTAGGTCCATACCATTTCTGTCCTTTATCGAGCCCATCTTTGCATGAAATGTTCCCTTGGTATCTCTAATTTTCTTGAAAAGATCTCTAATCTTTCCCATTCTGTTGTTTTCCTTTATTTCTTTGCATTGACCATTGAGGAAGGCTTTCTTATGTCTTCTTGCTATTCTTTGGAACTCTGCATTCAGATGCTTATGTCTTTCCTTTTCTCCTTTGCTTTTTGCCTCTCTTCTTTTCACAGCTATTTGCAAGGCCTCCCCAGACGGCCATTTTGCTTTTTGCATTTCTTTTCCATGGGGATGGTCTTGATCCCTGTCTCCTGTACAATGTCACGAACCTCATTCCATAGTTCATCAGGCACTCTATCTATCAGATCTAGTCCCTTAAATCTATTTCTCACTTCCACTGTATAATCATAAGGGATTTGATTTAGGTCATACCTGAATGGTCTAGCGGTTTTCCCTACTTTCTTCAATTTAAGTCTGAATTTGGCAATAAGGAATTCATGATCTGAGCCACAGTCAGCTCTTGGTCTTGTTCTTGTTGACTGTAGAGAGCTTCTCCATCTTTGGCTGCATAGAATATAATCAATCTGATTTTGGTGTTGACCATCTGGTGATGTCCAAGTGTAGAGTCTTCTCTTGTGTTGTTGGAAGACGGTGTTTGCTATGACCAGTGCATTTTCTTGGCAAAACTCTATTAGTCTTTGCCCTGCTTCATTCCGCATTCAAAGGCCAAATTTGCCTGTTACTCCAGGTGTTTCTTGACTTCCTATTTTTGCATTCCAGTCCCCTATAATGAAAAGAACATCTTTTTTGGGTGTTAGTTCTAAAGGGTCTTGTAGGTCTTCATAAAACCGTTCAACTTCAGTTTCTTCAGCATTACTGGTTGGGGCATAGACTTGGATAACTGTGATATTGAATGGTTTGCCTTGGAGATGAACAGAGATCATTCTGTCATTTTTGAACTTGCATTGTAAAGTAAAATAAAGTAAAAATTAAAATTAAAAAAATATATTTTTAAAAGAAAGATTTTTTTCGGTATCATCATTTACTGAATTTACTTTGCTTTATACTAAGTACTACTCTCATACCAAAAATATACAACATCATATGATTTCAAAAATACAAGTTTTTAACAAAAACAGCAAGTCAGGAGAAATATCAATTAAGAGGAGCACATGAAGTCAGACTAGGCAGGCAGCAGCTAAAAATTTGGGGAAGAATAGGAGGAACCACACTTCATGGAAAATATTTCTATAGTCACAGACATAAGAATGAGAAAATACTAAGAATTGTCATCTTCTAATTTGAAATACATGAGCAACATAATTTTGCTGTTCATAGTACCTGAATACAGATGAATATCTACAAAAGTACACGGCATATAAAGGATTAATTTTCATATGGCTACAGAGTCAGACACAACTGAAATGTCTTAGCAGCAGCAGCAACAGCAGCCGAGTTAAATGAATTATGTATTTCTTAGGCTCCATTATGACATGTGAAACTGAAGTTTTTTGAATTATAAAAAATACTTAACTCAATCCATGCTTATAATAATTATCCTTTGATTTGTATGAAATAATTTTTGAAAATAAAAAATACAAACACAGGAGGAGTCCCCTAGTGGCTCGGTAGTAGAAAGTACGCCTGCACGTGCAGGAGACCCGGGTTTGCTCCCTGGCTTGGGTGGATCCCTTGAAGAAAGGAACGGCTACCCACTCCAGTGTTCTTGCCTGGAGACTCCCACGGACAGAGAGGCGCCTGGCAGGCTATGGTTCATGGAGTCACAAAAGAGTTGGACACAACTTAGCGACTAAACAACAATATGTTTGTGAGTGCATGCATGTGTGAGTATGTGTACGTGTGTGTGGAGATAAAGAGTGATAAAAGGCTGTTCATAGGAACACGTGAAGCAACTTCTTCAGGCATTGTGGAGTGTGAAAGTGCTATCCGGGTGGAAACTGCAACCAGCTGCTGCTCAGAAGCTGTCATCAGTCAGTATTTTGGGACTCTTCCAAACCTAACTCGCTGGGCAGCGCAAAGCAATGGGTGTTCTGTTTATGTCATAATTCTTAAAGGTTGGGAAAGTAGCAATTAGTGGGAAAACTTTATAGCTTATGTTTGTACTGGAAGAAGTCCAGTTGAGTATCTTGTCTAGATAGCAGTTACTTCCTAAATATTTGAAAGCTCCGTCTTGGTAGAGATTGTTGCTAGGACCCAAGATTATCAGTAAAATGATAAAAACATCTGCTCTATTCCCTACAAATTGTGTGTATGTGTGTGCTCAGTTGCTCAGTTGTGTCTGACTCCTCGTGACCCCATGGACTGTAGACCGCCAGGCTCCTCTGTCCATGGGATTTTCCAGGCAAGAATACTGGACTGGGTTGCCATTTCCTCTTCCGAGGGATCTTCCCAACCCAGGGATCAAACCTACATCTTCGGTGTCTCCTGCATTGGCAGAAGAATTCTTTACCACTGAGCCACCTGGGAAGCCCATTCCCTATAAATTAGTCCAACTAATTTCATCTATCTAATATAGCCTTGTCAGAGGATACACCACTGGTTTAGTAATAATTTTCAAAATTTCCTGACAGCACATAAATGCCATAACTGTTTATCGAGAGACAAGAAAATATATAGCTTATTTATAAAAGGGGAAAGCACTATCTTTCGATAAAAAACACTACGGATGCCAGGACATTTTGCAGTTTGCAGGTGGGAAATAACAGAAGGTGTTGAATATTTTTACTCGCAGTACAGATAGGAAAAGTATTTGAATTCTCCTACCTGAACAGAAACCTCTCATCTGATGCAAGGAGGCTGAAAACTAAAGAAAAGAATGCTTAAACATCTTTAAAATTTCTATTTTGTAATCAACCTCGACTCATGAAATGTGTTCCTATACCTTAAAGAGAAACTCTAGCTCAGAGGTCTTCGGCGGCTTGGACTACGGCTCGCTCGCTCTGTGTGCTCTTGCTGGGTAATAGGTTTGCTCTCTTCCCTCCACTGTATGCTGCACACAGTGCTTCTTGGGCTGGTTAGCCTGGCCACAGGCACCAGCTGCTTCATCTTTTCTCTTTGTTCTGCTGCAAGTAGAAACCCAAAGGACCCAATTACTGCAGATGCCTCCTTTCTCTAACAGCAACACTAGTGCCGAGATGTTGGATTGTTATTAAGAATGGAATTTATTTTGTTTCTAAAATGAATCCTTTAAAGTTGAGGGTGCATTTGCCTTGGAAAATAAGTCATTTTGTTCTACAGCTATGAAAACAATAAAATAAAAAGGAAGCTAAGTTCTAAATGGGCTTTTCTTTTTATTAAATAATATAAGTCTGAATAATTTTATTCTATATTATTTTAGTTATACTAAGTAATATCATCTCCTTAACTTTGCAAATTGAAGGTCTGATTCTATTATATCATCACCTGTAAAGATCCTTATTCTACTTAATGATGATTCAGAAGCCACAATAGGAAAAGAATTTCTAAGGTACTACCTTATTAACTAAGGTAAAGGCTATTAGCTACACATTATCAGCTTAGATGAAAAATTTTTAATTTCATTTTTTTGTATTTAACCCTTTTATAAAGTCTATCTATGTGTATTCTGAATTACTCTTAATCTCACTTACAGCTAAACTCAATGCATAGATTTTTAACTTAGAAAATGGAAGGAGACATGAATACATTTATTTTGCATGATTTAAAGCCTTATACTTAGGAAGTCTCTGACTAGCATAATGATTAAAAACATGGGCAACAGGGTTTGAAAGCTTGTGTTCACTTTCTACCACTTAAAACTAGTGTGAGCTATTTAAGTGTCTATCGGCAGATGAATGAATAGAGATGTAGTATATGTACACACACACACATATACACTCAGATACTACTCAGGCAAAAAAGAAAGAAATTCTGCCATCTCCAACAATGTGGATGGACCAAGAGAACATTATGATTAGTGAAGTAAGTCAGACAAATACTGTGTCATGACTGATAAGTAGAATCTAAAAAATAAAACAAACTAGTGAATATAACAAAAAAGAAACAAACTCACGGATATAGAGAACAAACTAGTGGCTACAGTGGAGAGGGAGTAAGGTAGGAGGGATAGGATAAGGGAAGGAGATTAAGAGATACAAACTATTATGTATAAGATAGATGGGCTATAAGGATGTATTGTATAGCATAGGCAAATATAGCCATGGCTTCATATTAGTAATAACTTTAAATGGAGTATAATCTATACAAATATTGAGTCACTAAGTTGTACACCTGAAAGTAATATAATGTTATAAATCAACTATGCATGAGTGGGTGCTAAGTCGCTTTAGTTATGTCCAACTCTGAGACTCCATGGACTGTAACCCTCCAGGCTCCTCTGTCCATGGGATTCTCCAGACGAGAATACTGGAGTGGGTTGCCATGCCCCCCTCCAGGGGATCTTCCCAACCCAGGAATCAGACTCGTGTCTCTTCTGTCTCCTGCACTGGCAGGTGGGTTCTTTACCCCTAGGACCACCTGAGAAGCCCATATAGATCATACTTCATTAAAAAAAAAAAAAACCCAGTGTGACCTGTTAATGATGCCAATCACTCTGTGTCTCAATATCCTCATATGTGAAATTTATATAGGTTAATGATGATAATATATGCAAAACTATATGCAATTTGACTCCGAGTAAATGCTCCCTACATGTTAGCTCACACTGTTGTTTGGAGGGGAAACATCACATGCTTTAGTTGCTTCTACAGGGCTATGTGACCTGCTGGTTGATCTGATGTTATAAAACATAACAAATACCCACACAAAACGGACCTGAACAAAGACCTGACTGTGACATTGCACTTACAAAAAGACTTTCACTGATTAAAAAAGTACACACTCAGATGGTCTGGAAGTGAATGGAGATCTCAGATTTCTTAAAACTAGTGTAATTGAGTTCTTGCTGCTGCTACTAAGTCGCTTCAGTTGTGTCCGACTCTGTGCAACCCTATAGACGGCAGCCCACCAGGCTCCCCCGTCCCTGGGATTCTCCAGGCAAGAACATTGGAGAGGGTTGCCATTTCCTTCTCCAGTGCATGAAAGTGAAAAGTGAAAGTGAAGTCGCTCAGTTGTGTCCAACTCTTTGCGACCCCATGGACTGCAGCCTACCAGGTTCCTCCGTCCATGGGATTTTCCAGGCAAGAGTACTGGAGTGAGGTGCCATTGCCTTAAATCATGACAATTTGGCACTCTTCTTAAATGTCTATATAGCCAGGTTTTCTTTCTTCTTTTTTTTTTTTTAATCTATGGATCTAGAATCATGTTTTAAATTTTTAAAAATAGTCCTCAAATTCAGCTCAGATCTTGACTTCATAACAGATTTTCATGAAATATCATTATTTTATTACAACACCAGAATTCTATCTTAACCACAAAAAATTTCAACATAGGCACAACTGGGAATATTTAATGTGATTGTGCTTAGTTGCTCAGTCATTTCTGACTCTTTGCAACCCCATGGACTGTAGCCCACCATTATGTGCTTATAATTTTGTTATGCAAAGTGTCAGGGAGATTTGGAATTAACAGAAAGTAATGGTCAAATATACATAAATATATCATTCCTGAAAAATAAGCAATATGTGTATGCTTGGTTAACTTAAAGGGAACAAAAACTGTTAGGCTATCAAAATAGTCAGTAGTAAAGCAGTTGATAAACATATGTTCTCTCATACCACAATCCTACAGTATTTAAACAAACATGCGACCTCAAATGAGACATTTCACAAGACAAGAAATAACAGAGTTGGAAATTGTGCTCCTCAGCATAATTAAAGGATTACCAGTTACTGTCAGCCCCAACAATTTTTTGTAACACTTAATTGCTTGATGCCACAACTAGAGAATGGGCTTCCCAGGTGGCTCAGTGGTAAAGAATCCACCTGCCAATGCAGGAGATGCAGGAGGTGTGGGCTCAGTCCCTGGGTTGGGAAGATCCCCTGGAGTAGGAAATGGCAACCCAGTCCAGTATTATTCACTGGGAAATCCCATGGACAGAGGAGCCTGGTGGGCTATAGCCTGTAGGTCACAAAGAGTCAGATAGGACCGATCATGCATACTAAAGAATGCCTTCTGTGTCCAGGAACACTTGTAGACATAGATCCTTCACTGTGCTCCCAATGGACAGTGGGGCATGCAGTGATTTGAGCACTGTGTTCTTAGCACTGTGCTTTTTATACTGTGGGGGATGGAGAAGGCAATTAAGCACCATTCTTGTCTCTAAAGAATTTGTACTTTGATAGCAAAGGCAAGCTTATGGACAGTCCAGACCATACATGATATAAAGTAGTACTTAGATCAAGTTACATGTAGGTTGCAGTCATGCATTTACATAGATCAAGGTTGGAACGTGAAATGACTTTCAGTGAACCTACTAGCCTTTAGCCTATGCAAAATGAGGAAGTAGGTAAGAGTTACCTTGGATAATTTTCCATGTTTCCTATGAACTTTCTTTCCATTGCTGGTGAAACAGATGTTTCCCTAGTCATACGAGGGTTGGGGGAGTTGCCTACTCCCTACTTTCCACATGATCTGATACAGGAAAACTCCCAACAGTGTGTTCCTGACTGAATCTTCCACTACCTTTGTCTGGGATTTCAAAACCAAATGGCACCTGGAAGGAATAATACCTTCACTCCCCCCCCCGCCCCCCCGCCCTTAATTCTCAGTGGAGTGAGTAAAAGATAACTTGATATTCCATCTATAAAAGCCCACCCTTCCTGTGGGACATGATTGATCAATGTTAAGTGGTGCGGTTTTGAGTAGAGATTCCAGAAGGATTGTAGAAGGGGAAGAGGAAAGACTCTAAAGCAGTAAAATCACTTCTATGCATGTTTCACCAAATGATCTCATTATCCTACTTCCACTAAGTAGAATCAAGGAGTCACTTTTTTTTGGTCACTTTTAAAAATTGAAATACAGTTGACATATGATATTATGTGAGTTTTAGGTGCACTAAATAGTGATTTGACATCTACATACATTATGAAATGATCATCAGAACAACTCTAGTAACAATTTGTCCCCATACAAAGTATTGCAATATTATAGATATTCCTTGTGTTGTATATTACATACACATGACTTATTTATCATACAACTGGAAATTTGTATCTCAATTTCTTTGATCAATTTCACCCCTGCCCCTCCTCTCTGGCAACCACTCATTTGTTCTCTGTATCTATGAGTCTGTTTCCATTTTGTTCTGTTTAATCTTTTTCAGATTCCATATATTGATATAAGTAAGATAATACAGTATTTGTCTTCTTCCGTGTGACTTATTTCACTTTGAAATAATATTTGAGCATAATATCCTCAATATCCAACCATGATGCTGCAAATGGAAAGATTTTATTTTTTATGCCCGAGTAGTGTTTTATTGTATATACATACCATATATTATTTATTCATCTCTTGATGGACACTTAGGTTGCTTCAGTATCTTGGCTGTTGAAATCATGTTGTCAAGAACTTCACCGTATATACACATTTTCAAATTAGTGTTTTTGTTTTCTTTGGATAAATACCCAGAAGAGGAATTGCTGGATCTCAAGAAGTCATTCTTGACGCGCCCCTCTATCCCCCTGACTTCCCAATTGAATTGGTTAGCAAATCCTGTCAATCTTTTCTAAAAAGTGTCTTTTAGGAGTTCACCCACATCCTTTTCTCTTTTTCACTGCCTGTATAGTAGCTGAACTTTTAAGTTTCCTTGCGAGATTGTAAGCTCCACAAAAGCACAGATCCTTTCTGATTTCCTCCCATCCTTGTATCTCTGCTTTTGTGGCATAGTGTATCACTGACCCTTGAATAACACAGGAGTTGGGGGTTACTGAGCTGTTGGAAGCTCATATATAACATATACAATTCTGCATACTCTGTTTCTCCATATCTGCAGGTTCAACCAACTGAGGTTCATGTAGTACATATTTATTGAAAAGTATCTGTGTAAAAGTAGACTCCATATTTCAAATCCATGTTGTTCAAAGCTCAATTGTAATTATTTAATATATATTTGATAAACAAATAAACATATTAAAGCTGCACTAGACTTTAAACCTTTGTAAGATTTGGAGAGAAATGAAAGAAAAAAATAATTACAGGAAAGAATAAACATAAGCCAAAGGATAAAAGAAAGAATTAATATGGATTACTCATAGGTCAAAAATAAGATTGACTAGAGCTATGGGCTGATTTTGGGAAGTTAGTGGTAAATAACTTTCCAGAGATAGCTTGGGGTCAGATGATAAAGGCAACAGATTTTGCACTTGTTGAGAGAAGAGTAGAGTTTTTAAGCAGGATGGTGATAAATTGGAAGCAGAACTTAAATATGTGCTAGTTGAAGCAAAACCCCAATATTAATTCAAATGTGATATGATGAGGACATCGATTTGGAAATCAGCAGTAGAGATTACAAAGGAAATGAGAGAGAGAGAGAGAG
This sequence comes from Ovis aries, assembly GCF_016772045.2. Taxonomy (NCBI): domain Eukaryota; kingdom Metazoa; phylum Chordata; class Mammalia; order Artiodactyla; family Bovidae; genus Ovis; species Ovis aries. The sequence goes on along the minus strand of NC_056055.1, from coordinate 144,631,868 downwards.
AGAGAGAGAGAGAGAAATACTTAAAGAAAAAGGTAAGTGAATGGGTAAGTGGATATAACTTCCTTCATTACGTATTTTAATGAGTCTCTCTAGACCTGTCTTTACTCTGCAAAGGAATTTCCCCTAGATTTGTTTAATTTATAGTTATTTTCAATTATATCTATGTACTATAGAATATAAAATATGGAAAAACTGCTTAAACCAGTAATTCAGTTCCATCACTATTGACATTTTGGATTGCATAATTCTTTGTGGTAAGGGTTACCCTGCACATCGTGAGATGTTTAGCCACATTCCTGTCCTCTACCAACTAGATACCACTAGCATCAGCCTACCTAGTTGTGGCAACTAAAAACGTCTATAGACACTGCTAAGTGTCCACTGGGGTGGGGACAGAAGGGCATTTCCCCCATTGAAGAACCACTGCTCTAAAATATAGAGTCCTGAAAACCGCATAATATCATCTATGCAAATATTTACTATAACAAGCACATTTTCATTCCAGTTCAGAAAATGACACCTTTATTAAGGAAAATATATCTCCTGTTAAATGCAAATATAACTTTAAAAGAGATTTTTAGAATCTTCAAATGTACTTACATTGAGCTCTAAAACTATTCCAAGGCAATCAACCAGCAGTGACACAAGTGTGGCCACGGTAATGATAACCACAGTTATGATAATGTGGAAACCTGATGAAAGATTCCCACCAAAAAACACATTGGCAATTACCTGCCAAAGAGAAACAGATTATTTAGAGAGGGACTCTCAGAGCTGTGCAGGAGTTTTAAAAGAGAATTTTATATTATAGTAGTTGGGACTATATAAAATACAGTAAGGCAATCAATCAAATCTTAAGTCATATGAATGAATGTTATATCTTTTCCAAACTATTTACACACCGACACACACACACATCAATAACAAGTATTCTTTGTTGAACTATTAGACAGGCATTGGCTTACATTCCAGACTCAGAACATGGCATTCTACTGAGTGAACAAAAATATTTCTGAAGTGTAAGAGAGGCCTTGAGAAGTTACCTTATTCTTTTCCCTTGAGTCCAATAAGGTTACTATTAACACAAACTACAGATGCTATTTAGATTATCTGAAGGACATCTAAGGAAAAGAGTTAGCACAGTATCTTTTAATAATAATGCATGTTTAATATTCTTTACTAATAGGAAACTAACTTCATATAATCTAAATCCTATCTGATACAAGTTAAGTCTATTTTATCTTGCCTTTCCTTAACAAAAATGGAGAAGAGATGATTACCATTTTCCACTGATACTCAACAGTTACCACTCAACAGTTACCAAGTGTGTGTGCTAAGTCTCTTTAGTCATGTCTGACTCTTTGAGACCCCATGGACTGTAGCCCACCAGGCTCCTCTTTCCATGGGATTCTCCAGGCAAGGAAGCTAGAGTGGGTTGTCCTGCCCTCCTCCAGAGGATCTCCCTGACCTGAGGATCAAACCTGTGTCTCTTACATCTCCTGCATTGGCATGCAAGTTCTTTACCACTAGCACCATCTGGTAAGCCCAGTTACCTATTTAACATCTATTTAATATGTCCTACACTGTATTATGCTAAGAGAAAATGTCTAGGAGATGATTCCTACTCTTAGGAATTAACATTCTAATTAGAGAGATTCAAACAATCCAATGAAACAAATAGTCATCAATTTTTGACAAGATAGAAAAGATCAAATACAATTTAGAACTAGACAGTGCCACCCAAGATGGACAGGTCATGGTGGAGAGGTCTGACAGAATGTGGTCCACTGGAGAAGGGAATGGCAAACCACTTCAGTATTCTTGCCTTGAGAACCCCATGAACAGTATGAAAAGGCAAAAGATAGGACACTGAAAGATGAACTCCCCAGGTCAGTAGGTGCCCAATATGCTACTGGAGATCAGTGGAGAAATAACTCAGAAAGAATGAAGGGATGGAGCCAAAGCAAAAACAACACCCAGTTGTGGATGTGACTGGTGATAGAAGCAAGGTCCAATGCTGTAAAGAGCAATACTGCATAGGAAGCTGAAATGTTAGGTCCATGAATCAAGGCAAATTGGAAGTGGTCAAACAGGAGATGGCAAGACTGAATGTCAACATTCTAGGAATCAGCGAACTAAGATGGACTGGAATGGGTGAATTTAACTCAGATGACCATTATATCTACTACTGTGAGCAGGAATCCCTTAGAAGAAATGGAGTAGCCATCATAGTCAACAGAAGAGTCTGAAATGCAGTACTTGGATGCAATTTCAAAAACGACAGAATGATCTCTGTTTGTTTCCAAGGCAAACCATTCAATATCATGGTAATCAAAGTCTATGCCCTGACCAGTAATGCTGAAGAAGCTGAAGTTGAACAGTTCTATGAAGACCTACAAGACCTTTTAGAACTAAAACCCCCAAAAGATGCCCTTTTCATTATAGGGGACTGGAATGCAAAAGTAGGAAAACAAGAAATACCTGGAGTAACAGGTACATTTGGCCTTAGAGCACAGAATGAAGTAGGGCAAAGGCTAATAGAGTTTTGCCAAGAGAATGCACTGGTCATAGCAAACACCCTCTTCCAACAACACTTGAGAAGACTCTACATATGCACATCACCAGATGGTCAACACCGAAATCAGATTGATTATATTCTTTGCAGGCAAAGATGGAGAAGCTCTATAGAGTCAGCAAAAACAAGGCCAGGAGCTGACTATGGCTCAGATCATGAACTTCTTATTGCCAAATTCAGACTTAAATTGAAGAAAGTGGGCAAAACCACTAGACCATTCAGTTCAGTTCAGTTCAGTTCAGTTCAGTCACTCAGTTGTGTCTGATTCTTTGTAACCCCATGAATCGCAGCACGCCAGGCCTCCCTGTCCATCACTAACTCCCAGAGTTCACTCAGATTCACGTCCATCGAGTCAGTGATGCCATCCAGCCATCTCATCCTCCATCGTCCCCTTCTCCTCCTGCCCCCAATCCCTCCCAGCATCAGAGTCTTTTCCAATAAGTCAACTTTGTGCATGAGGTGGCCAAAGTACTGGAGTTTCAGCTTTAGCGTCATTCCTTCCAAAGAAATCCCAGGGCTGATCTTCAGAAAGGACTGGTTGGATCTCCTTGCAGTCCAAGGGACTCTCAAGAGTCTTCTCCAACACCACAGTTCAAAAGCATCAATTCTTCGGCGCTCAGCCTTCTTCACAGTCCAACTCTCACATCCATTCATGACCACAGGAAAAACCATAACCTTGACTAGATGGAACTTAGTCGGCAAAGTAATGTCTCTGCTTTTGAATATGCTATCTAGGTTGGTCATAACTTTTCATCCAAGGAGTAAGAGTCTTTTAATTTCATGACTGCAATCACCATCTGCAATGATTTTGGAGCCAAAAAAAAAAGAAGTTTGACACTATTTCCACTGTTTCCCCATCTATTTCCCATGAAGTGATGGGACTGGATGCCAAGATCTTCGTTTTCTGAATGTTGAGCTTTAAGCCAACTTTTTCTCTCTCCACTTTCACTTTCATCAAGAGGTTTTTTAGTTGCTCTTCACTTTCTGCCATTCAGGTATGACCTAAATCAAATCCCTTATGATTATACAGTGGAAGTGAGAAATAGATTTAAGGGTCTAGATCTGATAGAGTGCCTGATGAACTATAGAATGAGGTTCGTGACATTATACAGGAGACAGGGATCAAGATCATCCTCAAGAAAAAGAAATGCAAAAAAGCAAAATGGCTGTCTGAGGAGGCCTTACAAATAGCTGTGAAAAAGAAAACAAGCAAAAAGCAAAGGAAAAAGGAAAGATATACCCATTTGAATGCAGAGTTCCAAAGAATAACAAGGAGAAAAAAAAAAAAGCCTTCCTCAGTGATCAATGCAAAGAAATAGAGGAAAACAATAGAATAGGAAAGGCGAGAGATCTCTTCAAGGAATTTAGAGATACCAAGGGAACATTTCATGCAAAGATGGGCTCAATAAAGGACCGAAATGGTATGGACCTAACAGAAGCAGAAGATATTAAGAACAGGTGGCAAGAATACATAAAGGAACTATACAAAAAAGATCTTCACTACCCAGATAAACACGATGGTGTGAAAATACACCTAGAGCCAGATATCTGAAATTTGAAATCAAGTGGGCCTTAGGAAGCATCGCTACGAACAAAGCTAGTGGAGGTGATGGAATTCCACTCGAGCTGTTTCAAATCCTAAAAGATGATGCTGTGAAAGTGCTGCACTCAATATGCCAGCAAATTTGGAAAACTCAGCAGTGGCCACAGGACTGGAAAAGGTCAGTTTTCATCCCAATCCCAAAGACAGGCAATGCCAAAGAATGCTCAAACTACTACACAATTGCACTCATCTCACATGCTAGTAAAGTAATGCTCAAAATTCTCCAAGGCAGGCTTCAGCAGTTTGTGAACTGTGAACTTCCTGATGTTCAAGCTGGTTTTAGAAAAGGCAGAGGAACCAGAGATCAAATTGCCAACATCCGCTGGATCATGGAAAAAGCAAGAGAGTTCCAGCAAAACATCTATTTCTGCTTTATTGACTATGCCAAAGCCTTTGACTGTGTGGATCACAATAAACTGTGGAAAACTCTTCAAGAGATGGGAATACCAGACCACCTAACCTGCCTCTTGAGAAATCTGTATGCAGGTCAAGAAGCAACGTTTAGAACTGGACATGGAACAACAGACTGGTTCTAAAGAGGAAAAGGAGTACGTCAAGGCTGTTTATTGTCACCCTGCTCATTTAACTTATATGCAGAGTACGTCATGAGAAACGCTGGGCTGGAAGAAGAACAAGCTGGAATCAAGATTGCCGGGAGAAATCTCAATAACCTCAGATATGCAGATGACACCACATTTATGGCAGAAAGCAAAGAGGAACTAAAGAGCCTCTTGATGAAAGTGAAAGAGAAGAGTGAAAAAGTTGGCTTAACATTCAGAAAACTAAGATTATGGCATCCGGTCCCATCACTTCATGGGAAACAGATTGGGAAGCAGGGGAAACAGTGGCTGACATTATTTTTGGGGGGCTCCAAAATCACTGCAGATGGTGACTGCAGCCATGAATTAAAAGACGCTTACTCCTTGGAAGGAAAGTTATGATCAACCTAGACAGCATATTCAAAGGCAGAGACATTACTTTGTCAACAAAGGTCCATCTAGTCAAGGCTCTGGTTTTTCCTGTGGTCATATATGGATGTGAGAGTCAGACTATAAAGAAATCTGAGTGCAGAAGAATTGATGCTTTGAACTGTGGTGTTGGAGAAGACTCTTGAGTCCCTTGGACTGCAAGGAGATCCAACCAGTCCATCCTAAAGGAAATCAGTCCTGGGTGTTCATTGGAAGGACTGATGTTGAAGCTGAAACTCCAATATTTTGGCCTCCTGATGCGAAGAGCTGACTCATTTGAAAAGATCCTGATGTTGGGAAAGATTGAAGGCAGGAGGAGAAAGGGACGACAGAGGATAAAATGGCTGGATGGCATCACTGACTCGATGGATGTGAGTCTGAGTGAACTCCGGGAGTTGGTGATGGACAGGGAGGCCTGGCGTGCTGCGATTCATGGTGTTGCAAAGAGTCGGACACAACTGAGTGACTGAACTGAACTGAACTGAATCACTGGGCTTCCCTGATAGCTCAATTGGTAAAGAATCTGCCCACAATGCAGGAGACCCTGTTTGATTCCTTGGCTGGGACTATCTGCTGGAGAAGGGATAGGCTACCCACTTCAGTATTCTTGGACTTCCCTTATGGCTCAGCTGGTAAAGAATCTGCTCACAGTGCAGGAGACCTGGGTTCAATCTCTGGGTTGGGAAGATCCCCTGGAGAAGGGAAAGGCTACCCACTCCAGTATTCTGGCCTGGAGAAGTCCATGGACTCTGTAGTCCATGGGGTCACAAAGAGTTGGACATGACTGAGCGACTTTCACCTTCACTAATCATTTTTACTCATTTTGGTTTTTTGGTAATTGGTAATGTCCTTCCAAATATTTTCTTATTCCGAGTGCATTCTTAATGATGAAGTTTACTCAGTGGGGCAAACTGGTGCAGATATTTATTAGGGGGTAGACTGGTTTTGTGGCACCCTTGGACATAGCCAACTACTTTCCCTGTGAGTAGAAATCATTTTGATATATTAATGCCAATCGTGTATTTGTGTGTGTGCATGTGTGTGTGTGTGCAAAGAAAGGAGAGAAAGAAAAAGGAAGTGAATGGGTGAGGAATATACAAAGTTCCTCTGCTTACTATTTGCTACCATGGCAGAGACCTTGATTTAGTTCTGTCTTCCTGTCATGGCAGCTAAAGGAAACACAAGTCTTAAGTCCTGAAGACACAAGCTGTGCAGGTGGAGTGACTCAGAAGTCCACGAGCAGCTCACCAGAAACCACATGAGAATAAACCATCTGTCACTGCTGATCTAGAGATCAGATGTGAACCTAAAGTATTGGGTGGAAACTAAAATAAAACCATTTCCTGCATCCAACAATAGTTAGCTCTTTGATTTCAAATTATTCTAGTTCAATCTACTGTTCCCTGTACTCAAGGAGGTGAGCTGGCCTGTGGGTTATATATTTGTAAGTGAGGACAAATGCTAACTGTAAGGGACATACACAGTGCTGACCATGTCTTCATTCCTTTTCCCTGTGCTGTTCCTTACCCAGAATCAGCGTAAGGCAAGCACTGGTCTGCCTCTAGAAGCCTGCCCATTAGGTCGTGTATTTGAAGCTTTGCAGGCATTTCACTTCACACATTAGATCCATTGACAGTGTACTGTGTAAACAATCTCTAGGAATAGATCCTAAGACTAAGCCTTTTCACTGTGATTCCTGAAAGAACCACTATGAAACAGGATCATGTTTTTCTGCTAAATGGTACAGTGGATTTTTAGCTTACTGTATAAGGGATTCCTGACAAAGCCACATTATCCAACTTTCTGCAAAAGGAATTAGTTCTCTTTTACCTAATATTCCTCTACGAATCCAGGCAGATGATATAATATAACTTGGAGATGACTTTATGAATTAAATATATCAATATAGATATAGATAAAATTCATAATAAACATATTTAGAAACTTATGCATAAATAAATGTTTATTTTATAGTTCAGTTCAGTTCAGTCACTGTCGTGTCCAACTCTTTGCAACCCCGTGAAGTGCAGCACACCAGGCCTCCCTGTCCATCACCAACTCCCAGAGTTCACTCAGATTCACATCCATCGAGTCAGTGATGCCATCCAGCCATCTCATCCTCTGTCGTCCCCTTCTCCTCCTGCCCCCAATCCCTCCCAGCATCAGAGTCTTTTCCAATGAGTCAACTCTTTGCATGAGGTGGCCAAAGTACTGGAGTTTCAGCTTTAGCATCAGTCCTTCCAAAGAAATGCCAGGGCTGATCTTCTTCAGAATGGACTGGCTGGATCTCCTTGCCATCCAAGGGACTCAAGAGTCTTCTCCAACATCACAGTTCAAAAGCATCAATTCTTTGGCGCTCAGACTTCTTCACAGTCCAACTCTCACATCCATACATGACTACTGGAAAAACCATAGCCTTGACTAGATGGAACTTAGTCGGCAAAGTAATGTCTCTGCTTTTGATATGCTATCTAGGTTGATCATAACTTTCCTTCCAAGGAGTAAGCGTCTTTTAATTTCATGACTGCAGTCACCATCTGCAGTGATTTTGGAGCCAAAAAAAGAGTCTGACAAGGTTTCCACTGTTTCCCCATCTATTTCCCATGAAGTGATGGGACTGGATGCCAAGATCTTCGTTTTCTGAATGTTGAGCTTTAAGCCAACTTTTTCACTCTCCTCTTTCACTTTCATCAAGAGGCTTTTGAGTTCCTCTTTGCTTTCTGCCATGAGGGTGGTGTCATCTGCATATCTGAGGTGATTGATATTTCTCCCAGCAATCTTGATTCCAGCTTGTGTTTCTTCCAGTCCAGTGTTTCTCATGATGTACTCTGCATAGAAGTTAAATAAGCAGGGTGACAATAAACAGCCTTGACGTACTCCTTTTCCTCTTTGGAACCAGTCTGTTGTTCCATGTCCAGTTCTAAACGTTGCTTCTTGACCTGCATACAGATTTCTCAAGAGGCAGGTTAGGTGGTCTGGTATTCCCATCTCTTGAAGAATTTTCCACAGTTTATTGTGATCCACACAGTCAAAGGCTTTGGCATAGTCAATAAAGCAGAAATAGATGTTTTGCTGGAACTCTCTTGCTTTTCCATGATCCAGCGGATATCGGCAATTTGATCTCTGGTTCCTCTGCCTTTTCTAAAACCAGCTTGAATATCAGGAAGTTCACGGTTCACGAACTGCTGAAGCCTGCCTTGGAGAATTTTGAGCATTACTTTACTAGCATGTGAGATGAGCGCAATTGTGTGGTAGTTTGAGCATTCTTTGGCATTGCCTTTCTTTGGGATTGGGATGAAAACTGACCTTTTCCAGTCCTGTGGCCACTGCTGAGTTTTCCAAATTTGCTGGCATATTGAGTGCAGCACTTTCACAGCATCATCTTTCAGGATTTGAAAGAGCTCAACTGGAATTCCATCACCTCCACTAGCTTTGTTCGTAGTGATGCTTTCTAAGGACCACTTGACTTCACATTCCAGGATGTCTGGCTCTAGATGAGTGATCACACCGTCATGATTATCTGGGTCATGAAGATCTTTTTTGTACAGTTTTTCTGTATATTCTTGCCACCTCTTCTTAATATCTTCTGCTTCTGTTAGGTCCATACCATTTCTGTCCTTTATCGAGCCCATCTTTGCATGAAATAGTCCCTTGGTATCTCTAATTTTCTTGAAGATATCTCTAGTCTTTCCTATTCTATTGTTTTCCTCTATTTCTTTGCACTGATCGCTGAAGAAGGCTTTCTTATCTCTTCTTGCTATTCTTTGGAACTCTGCATTCAGATGCTTATATCTTTCCTTTTCTCCTTTGCTTTTTGCTTCTCTTCTTTTCACAGCTATTTGTAAGCTATTTTATATTTATATAAAATAAATATTTATAAACTTAGCAAATATATAAATAAAATTATCTCTAAAACTAATGGTTTAAAATAAATTTTAAGTTTTCATTGAAGATAAAATATTTTAGTCTTTTAAAAGATAATACAATTGATCATATCTGTCCTATGGTGCCTTTGATACATGTTGGCTTATAAAACATTTTAGCCAAAAGACAATTTTGTAAAACATGTTTTAAACCTTATTGCTTAATTTGTTTGTAAGAATGAGTAAAAGAAAATCTTGTTTTGACTCTATTAAAGGCTGACATTCATTTTGGAATGCAGTTGTATAAATATTTATACTTATACTAATATAAACTAAACCACCAAACATAATTTTCAACCAACTTTTGAAAAAAACAACTCGTAAACATTTGAATATGAATTATCTTTAAACTGCGTAAAAGAGAAAATTTCATGAATTATATTTCTTATCATGCACTTAGGAATTTGCAGAATCAAATGATTTATAAATTGTACTAAATTAATGTAGTAGAGAAATGACCTAGCTAAAGTGTTGAAAGAGACTGTGCTTACCTCTCTAGTCACAAAGCATTCAATCGGGTATGTCAAAATGACAGTGACTCCATAACAAAACCTTCCAAATGTTACCAAGTCATCATTTCTGCAATAATTTTCAAACAAGTCTCCTAGAGAACAATATAAAATAGATTTACTTAATAGATACTGGATATTTGAGATAAATACCTAATAAATGAGATATTGTATATTTATTATATAATTAAAGATACATAAACATCATTTAATGTAATTGATACAACAGACAACTAAGTCTAAATACAAATTTTGCATTCAAAAGCGACATAATTACTGCTGGGTATTAAAACTAGCACAAGCTCCACTTGAAAGTAAATTTATCACTAATGGCTTTTCTCTTATTCTCATTGTTTGTTTTTAGAAGATTAGCCTTAAATTTGTATCAACGTCTGAAAAATACTTTTATCCATTGTCTTCTTATAGCAGAATCAACTCCCTAAATTCTTGTGCACTGATTTTATAAACTTGCTTCTGGTCTTTGTTTCTAGTAAGTAAGTGACTTCATTACTAAAAAAAAAAAAAAAGTTTGTTAAAATAAACAAATTTCCTTTGAAATGTTATTCTTAGATCAAGGACAATCCTGAAAGGAACAGTACACTAGTACATGTAAGGAGCTGAATTTCCTGTATATCACTCTATAGAGTTTAATCACAAACTCAGGGCTACAGCAAGGAATTCCAAACACACTATCTTTCATGGTATCTGAGGAACCCAGGTATAAATGCACTGATTGAAAGTGGTGAAAATACAGTTAGTTCCCAGGCAAAGTATTATATTTAATTAGTTCCAAACTAAATGATGGACCATATATACCTTGAACCAATTCTTATTTAGAGACTATTTACTTAGACACATGTGAAGAAATACAGGATCTAATGAGAGCACAGATCATGTCAACAAAAAGTTTCCCAATATAGAAACAAATATTTGGGGCTGTTTATTTCCTAAATAAAATACTTACATTTTAAAATGTTTGTCACAGTTTTCAATTAAACTGAATAGAAAATTAGATAAAAGTCACATACTGCCACACTGTTCATATATAAAAAAATTAATAATAATCCTCTGTATACTTATTTTTCATTAAAAGACTAAATGATTTGCTTCTTCCCAAGACTTATTTAAGTGACTCTTTTCCCCTCCTTCCTTTTAACTGGAGTAAACGTACATTATTTTCTAGTGTCCCTTTTGGGCAGAAGGAGATTAAATCACAAAGCAAGAGTCGCAGTAGTGGTTGGTTCAAGGTTGACAGAAAAGATTCCAACACTCTAGGAAAAAGGACTCAAGCTCCCTGTTCTCTAACTTCCACTAAAATACGGGCCCTGCATCTTTTCAAAAGTCACTGGAAAATTCAAGCACAATGGAGAGTTCTCACTGGCTCACAAGCTGGAGTATGTGAAATGAAAGACAAAAGAAGCCTGCAGAAACAAGACTGGATTTGCCTAAGGCAAAATGGCCTAAAGAAACAACGTCAGCTTATTCTAGCTTGACTGTAAGTGTGTTTTAGGGAATTATAGCTAGAAAAGGAAAAAAATAAAAAAGACCAAAATCAACCTGTCAGCTTTGTTATGTAAAGACTTAATTATATCTGAACAATTACTACTGATAAAAAACACCAGGAAGGTGTGACTAAGAGAAAGGGTTTCTGTTTTAGAGAAAAGGCATTTTGAAGCCAAGATTCTGTGGAGATTGGAGCCTAAAGGCCATTTGTCTTTCAAACTGTGCAGCTTTAGTGATATATGGCAATGTTTTGAAATAATTTTTATCAAGACTTTCAAGGTCACTTCATTATTATACTCTAATGGCACACACAGGTATTATATTTTTGATAGCATTGGGATTATGGTATTAATCACTCTTTTTTGAAGTCATCTTTCTTTGTTTCTTGAGAACTCTCTCATAATCATAGTCACCTGTAACCTAAATTTAGAACAATGCACCATTCACCCAAGAGTACCTCAATGTCATCTGAAAAGTAAGCCAAGAAGAACTAGAGGCTAAGAGACAGCTATTAGTGGGTCATATGGGACCAAATGGGGTAGACAGCAAGACGCAATGAAGAGAAAATGGGACTGAAAGTCAGGAGCCGTGTTTCCACTTTGTCACCAGCCAGCTTGGGCAAGTTACTCTGCCTCTTTGTGTTCTAAGCAGGGGGTAAAACTAGTTATTCCACTTACCTTCCTAGGGTTGTCTGAAGGTCAAATGCAGTAATAGGCCTGCAGAAGCTGTGGAATGCATGAATCACGGCATTTAGCAGGCTGTCAGACTACCTAACCAGCACACTACATAGAGGAGTGAAGTAAGAGGCAAGGACGTAGAAGAGATGATCACTCAGTTGTTGGATGAACAGAAGAAAGAAGTGAATTCAGTGTCCTGGGGTGAGAGTGGAGGTGGGGAGGAAATGGGCTGGTTTTGTGGGAAAGGTGATATTTTGCATTTAAAGCAAGAGTAGAGCAACTAAGTAGAAATGTCCTTGGTTGTTGTATGAACAGAAGAAAAGAAGGAGAAGAGATAGGATTTGAAAGCAAAGTGGAAGCACTCAGAAGAAAAAAAATAGATGAAGGGTGTGAATGATGATATGGTTGAGCTCTTTTCTCTACGGGGAGTCCTCAGAACTGTTAAGTAATTCAGAGAGGTCCATGAGAATCAGAACCAAGAAGACTGTTAGCTTGATGAGTTGAGAGGATACTGTTGTCTTTGAAAGTGAAACTGCAGCAGACTAGTAGAGAGGAAAGCCAAAATTCATGTGCTTTGAAGTGAAACCATCAAAGGAGGGAGAATGGACTACAGAAAAAGCTTAGCAGTTTAAAAAGGGGAAGATTAGGAAAATTAGGAAAGGAAGGAAGGTAGAGGAGAGAATATGTTCTACTTTGAAGTAGAGCATGAGGTATAATAATACTTAAAATGACAAGTGATAGCACCACTCCAGATGAACACCAAAATATGTTAAGATAGAATTTCTCTTTTTACCTTGGGTGTAGCCAGTAAATGTCAGGTATCCACATGTGGCAAAGAGAATACTGATAAATACAGAAATCAAGGTAGACACATGGATGATGTGAGACCACTTAGCTACTGTAGGTTCTTCCAAAGAACTATAAACTAAGAAGCAGTTATGGTGGCAAATAAATGCTGCAATACAAGGGGGGGAAAAGCATTATTAAAGCAAATCACATAGTTCTCCTTTTCCCATGGAAAATTCAGAGACATATGCTACTTTGAAATACTAGTGAATTGAAGTTCAAATATACTAACTTACTAGAAATGCCAGAAATAATCTAACAGCTGTAGGGACGAGAAATTTCATTTGTATTAGGCTTATGTGATCTTTTCATGTCACTCTTGATATAAACCAGGCCTATCCAACTTTCTCTCCCACTTCCTAGTGGCCTTTCCAATCTTAAAGGAAATCTAAACAACACCATATTTTCAGCCCAGGGCTTCCTTTCCCATCTGGGATATAACAGAGTCACTCTAGACTCCTGGCCAATTCACAATACTTTGTGTGCAAGGAGGAAGTCTGTTAACACTTGCTAGATTTTCAAGTTAAGAAACAAGACTTTAATGAGTTTTCTGCATGAGGAAAAGACTTGTTAAAATTGAAGCAAATTTTAGTGATGAGTGAGAATGGTTTGCACCTAATTTTATGCTGGCACAAACTGGATCATACGCTGCTAATAGGATGTCTAAAACTTATGACATCTGCTTTCCAGACACAAATATGAGGCAAAGCACTTTTTCATGGTGCAGAAGACCCCACATTGAGAAAGGACCTTGGAAACCATGTACTCACCAAATGACATCACACCAACAGCCTGAATGGCATTGGGTTTTGCAAATATCCAGGCATCTTCTGTTTTTGGTCTAGAAGAGAATCAGTTAATTTGAAGAATTAAGGCATAAGCATACAAGAAAACAAGAAATGATGTCATGCTATAAGCTGAACATCTTTAAGTCAGAAATTTATAAGGCGTCCTCATTCATCTTTTTAAATTGTAAATAAATTCCCCAAGAATATTGATGTAATCTGTTAACCTTGCTCCTTGAAAATATATGCTGAATATACTTAGAAAGAATCTAGTTTCATATATTTAAAATAGATTACTTAATACTGTCACTTTATTTGCTTGTCAATTTAACAAGAAACATTTGTTATGTATATTTGAGATACTCAATGAGGAAGATAACATTAATATAGCAAAATTCTTCCTCAATTAATCAAGGCTGCCCTTCATTTCCTTCGAACTCATTCTTCCAGGCTCATCCTACCCAAAGGAAATTCACCGTTGGCACTACACTTTATCGAGAAAGGTGGACTGACCTAATATTAATTGAAAAGGTCCTTAATGATGTTCTAGGAATTATATTCTATGCTATCTCAACCTTCACAGTAACACTGAAGTACTCTTATCACCATTTAAAGTATTAGGAAAGTCAGGCTCTGGCTGATGACGCATCTGGCCAAGCTTCCACAGTCAGTAAAGAAGCTGCGCTTTGTCTCTTTGGTCTGTCCATCTCTTCTTTATTGAGCTGTCAGTCACTTCTAATTCCTACCTGTGTATTCACTCCTCAAGGAGGTTTTAGAAATATATGCACTCAAACCTACCTGAATAACCCTCTTCCCTGGTGTCATTAAAGTATCTGCCAACCTGTCTATAGTCACAGATTGGTCTCCCTGAAGAACAGTGAAGAGCACAGTCTCCAGTCTGTGTTGATCTTCTGGCTCTATCTACTTATTAGTGATCTTAGACAAAGCACTTAACCTTTCTGTGCTTTAGTTTTTTTGTTGTTTTGTTTTTCTTCAAATTTAGTTACTAATTTATTTGCCTGTGTCAGTGCTTAGTTGCAGCATGCGGGATCTTTCACTGTGTGCACCGGCCCTTTGCTGGGGTTCCTGAGCTCAGTAGTTGTGGTGCTTGGGCTCAGCCACTCTGCAGCATGTGGGATCTTAGCTCCTCGGCCAGGGATCGAACCCACATCCTCTGCATTGCAAGGTGGATTCTTAACCACTGGACTACCGGGGAAGTCCCTGTGCTTCAGTTTTGGTATCTATAAAATGTGGATAATAATAATAATGCCTAATTCACTGAGTTATTACACAAATTAAATGAGAAAAATATGTAAAATTTGGGAGAGAACCTAGCATACGGTAAGTATTCCATAAATGGTTAATAGTATTAGCTTATGTCTCAACATTGTTATTATTATATAGTGTCATTTAATAGAAAGTAGCAAAGGTCCAAAAGTATGGCCAGCTTCCCTGAAAAGGAAAGCCTTGAGTGAGACCCCCAAAATGCATAAAGACGAAAGAGGAGAAGAGGAAAGAAGGGTCCTAGAAAGTAGAAAGGCACCAGGTGTAAAACCAGCCATTTTGTAAGTCTGTGATTCATTCTCAACGTAGACACAAAACATGTCTCATTTGTTTGGTCAGAGTTAGTGTGATTTATGCATTATGTCACTGCCTTGCATATTTGAAATGAGCAGTTACAAACGCAGAAGAACTAAGTAGCATACAAGGGAGGCCTCCTGCTGTTACAAGGCTTGCTCAGACTCTCAGAGATTTTTGAGTGGGAGCTGCTGCCACCTGCTGCCTTCACTGCTCTTATTGCAGTGAACATCACCCATAGCAGCATACCTGTCAAATTCCCATGTTAATGTGGAAAAATATAAACTTGGCCCATAGTCCTTAAAAAAATTTTTTTTAGAAAAGGCAGCATTAATAATTATAGAAGCTTGAAGATTTTTAACTTTCTAATATTTTAAATGATCTACTTCTCCTGTTAGGGTTTTTGCGTATTAGTAATCTTACCATCGGAGAAGGCAATGGCACCCCACTCCAGTACTCTTGACTGGAAAATCCCATGGATGGAGGAGCCTGGTGGGCTGCAGTCCATGGGGTCGCTAAGAGTCAGACACGACTGAGTGACTTCACTTTCACTTTTCACTTTCATGCATAGGAGAAGGAAACGGCAACCCACTCCAGTGATCTTGCCTGGAGAATCCCAGGAACGGGGGAGCCTGGTGAGCTGCCGTCTATGGGGTTGCACAGAGTCGGACACAACTGAAGCGACTTAGCAGCAGCAATATTACCATCACGTCATGGGAAATAGATGGAGAAACAGTGGAAACAGTGTCAGGCTTTATTTTGGGGGGCTCCAAAATCACTGCAGATGGTGATTGCAGCCATGAAATTCAAAGATGCTTACTCCTTGGAAGGAAAGTTATGACCAACCTAGATAGCATATTCAAAAGCAGAGACATTACTTTGCCAACAAAGGTCCATCTAGTCAAGGCTATGGTTTTTCCAGTAGTCATGTATGGATGTGAGAGTTGGACTGTGAAGAAAGCTGAGCATTGAAGAATTGATGCTTTTGAACTGCAGTGTTTGGAGAAGACTCTTGAGAGTCCCTTGGACTGCAAGGAGATCCAGCCAGTCCATTCTAAAGGAGATCAGTCCTGGATGTTCATTGGAAGGACTGATGCTAAAGCTGAAACTCCAGTACTTTGGCGAAGAGTTGACTCATTGGAAAAGACTTTGATGCTGGGAGGGATTGAGGGCAGGAGGAGAAGGGGACGACAGAGGATGAGATGGCTGGATGGCATTACCGACTTGACGGACATGAGTTTGGGTGAACTCCGGGAATTGGTGATGGACAGGAAGGCCTGGCGTGCTGCAATTCATGGGGTAGCAAAGAGTCAGACATGACTGAGTGACTGAACTGAACTGAACTGACTGAATATTAATTTTTCCTTTCAGTACAGATTGTGGTGGTACCCTATTTTTTAACTCTTATATGAGTAATAAAAAAGTATGTTTTATTTTTCTTCCTTCATTTAAAACACTTTTCCTAGTCCATATGGTTCCTTGAAATTCCTAGATAAGATGGAGAAATAGTAACTACAATAATTTTGGATTCTGTGTTCATCTTAACAATGCTGATTTCATAAGAGGAAAAATACAAAAAACATGTTATATGTAGGGAAAAACATGTCCAAATCTAGAAAGAGTAGGAGACACTGAATATGGTTTTCCAATCTTTTATAAATTAGCCTGGGACTGAGTTACAGAAAAATGTGTGTTAGTTGCTCAGTCATATCTGACTCTTTGTGACACTATGGACTGTAGCCCACCAGGCTTCTCTGTCCATAGGATTCTCCAGGCAAGAATACTGGAGTGGACTGCCATCCCCTTCTCCAGAAGATCTTCCCGACCGAGGTACTGAACCCTGGTCTCCTGCACTGCAGGCAGACTCTTTACCGTTTGAGCCACAGGAAGTCCAGAAAAATGGTTCCACACACACACAAAAGAGAAAGTTTCTTGATATATTTTGTGATATCTTGATACCCAGTGTGTATAAGAATGTAAAGCATAGATGGCTCCAATTTTAGATGCTGAAAATGGAAGATGAAATATTATCAAATGCAATCAAGCAACGTGTAAGAGAAAGAATCATGCCTAAGAGGAGTTTTTCCAATAAGTGCAAGAGTAGTTCAGTAACAGAAAAATCTATTAGTATAATTCATCACATTAACAGATTAATGGATAATAAAAAGCTTATGACTGACCATTTCAAAACATGTAGAAAAGCCCACAATCTAGTATTTATTCTGACAAGTATATAAGCAAGCTGATATTAAAGCAGAACTCTCTTGACCTAATAAAGAATGTATACCAAAACCTATAGCAAATGACATATTTAAAAGTGAAAAGTTAGAAATATTACAATTAATGGCAGGCACTAGATGATGTTCACTATCACTGCCTCCAGAATATACTACTGGATTTCCTAACTTCTGCGATAAAATAACACATACTGATAAGATATGTAATCACTGGAAAGTGATAAATTATGCAGACACAATATAATTATGCTAACAGAAAATTCAGGGGAAACTACTGATAAGCAATTGCAATGAATAAAAACATTCAGCAATTTCACTGGACACAAGCTCCATACACAAAAAATCAATAGGATTGATGTACACAAATAAAAACTAGTTAAAATGTTTTTTTAAATAGCAATGATTAAGAAAACTAGAAAATATGCATAATATTAATAGTATGATATAATTTTATTGAAAGACAAACAAATGGAGAGATATGCCATATTAATGAATGGGAAGACTCAACTGACATCATGTAATATCAGTTCTCTCCAAACTAATATTTAATTTCAAAGAATAAAACATAATATTGGTGGAACAGAGATTGTTTTAAATCTATAAAAGCAAAAATCATAAAGATAAAAATTGATAAACCTGGTTAAATTAATAGAAGGTAAATATAAAATGCATAGGGGCTTCCCAGGTGGTAACGAATCTGCCTGCCAATGCAGGAGATGCAAGAGATGTGGGTTTGATCCCTGGGTCAGGAAGATCCAGTATTCTTGCCTAGAAAATCCCATGGACAGAGCAGTCTGACCGGCTACAGTTCGTGAAGCTGCAGAGAGTTGGACACGACTGAGGGACTGCGCACACATCCAGAACCTGCATAAAATGTACAGTAGAATAACCCATATTCAAAGTTAAAAAATAAAGAAAAGCTAAAAACTGAGAGATGAAATTTGTCTTGCATACAGCCAACAAAGGGTTATTATCCAGTGTACATTAAATGCTCCTGCATATCATAAAGAAAAATGTTCCAATGAAAATAGACAACTGTTAATTGATAGAAAAGGAATTGATAATGGCAACAAATATGCTATATGTTGCTCACCCTCCTTAATTATTAGAGAAACTCAAATGAAATACAGTTTAAAAAAATCATTTTACATCTAGTTCAATAATAGCAATATTAAGAAATTGCCAGGAAAGGAAAAGATACACTTATTACGGAAGGAACCAAAAATTGTAAACACTATGGAGATGAACTTGTCAATATCCAGTAGAGTTGAAGGCAATCAAAGCTTATAAGCAGACAATTTAAATTCTTAAAGCATCAGATTGTGTGCTATAGAGCAGTTAAAAAGAGTCACCTGGTGCTAATTTTATCAAAAAGGAAATATTGGGTTGGCCAAAAAGTTCATTCGGAGATTTCTGTAACATCAAATGGAAAAACGCGAACAAATGTTTTGGCCAGCCCAATATACTGAATACAATATTGAGGAGAAAATAGTGATTATGCTAGAGAATGTGCTAGATAATTTTTTTTTTTACCATCATGATTATTTATGTATATTTTACAAACATTCTAATCAAAAAGTAAATACTACTGCCAATACAGAAATGCATAGCATAAGTACAAAGGCATGAACAGGAATGATTCAAACCAACTTTAGAATAATATTATGTCTGGGAAAAGAGAAATGAATCCAACTTAAGGGTAATGGTTAACCTCTGGGGAAAGATAAATAAACTGACTTTTAAACATGATATTTCATTGCTGATAAAGACCGGAACCAAACATAGAAAAATATTTCAAAAAGATCTAGCCCAATTTACTGCTATCTCAACTTTACATCATTATACAATATTTTCTAATGAAAGCTTTTTGAATTTGAACCTAGTTTTCAACCTTAAATTTCCACAGTCTATGACTGAAATTATGTTCCTCCTGCTGGAAAGTCATTCAATTCACTCAATTTTCAACAAATATTAATTTGCTGAACACTACTAATGTGGCAATCACTGTTATGACCACTGGAAATGCTGCAGGGAAAAAGACAAAACAAAGAGATCAAATATTTTTTATTCTGTATGGTAATCTAGAATAGCATCATACAATGCGTGTTGGGGAGGAAGAGAATTTCCTCCACTCTTCTAGGTTCTTCTGGCTGCTCTAAGAATTAAATTGACAAGAGATAGACTAACAGGAGAAAATTAAGCAAAAGATTAATGACAGATATACACAGGAGAAGGAGAAGGCAATGGCACCCCACTCCAGTACTCTTGACTGGAAAATCCAATGGACAGAGGAGCCTGGTGGGCTGTAGTCCATGGGGTCGCTAAGAGTCAGACACGACTGAGCGACTTCACTTTCACTTTTCACTTTCATGCATTGGAGAAGGAAATGGCAACCCACTCCAGTGTTCTTGCCTGGAGAATCCCAGGGACGGGGGAGCCTGGTGGGCTGCCGTCTATGGGGTCGCACAGAGTCAGACATGACTGAAGCGACTTAGCAGCAGCAGCAGCAACATACATAGGAGAGACCCAGGAGAAACTGCCAAAATGGCCAAAAACCTTACCTTAAGTACCATCTTCAGTTAAAGATAAAAGAGGATGCTGGGGGCAGTGGTTTGGGACTTCAAAAGTGAGGAAGGCAATTCACATGGAGATGGAAAAGTAAATGTTTGGGAAACAAATGTTTGCTGGGCCTTGAGACAGGGCGCACACAGTGGACTCTGAACTCTGGCCCTGCCCCATTTCTCCTCCACACCTAGTACATACTCTTTGCTGGTATCTCTGGAGATAGCTCTATTTCAGGAATGTCCCTCTATCTAAATTCTCTTAAGCAGTGAGGAAGAAGGTCAAAGGTACTTCCTGAGTCTTTCAGGTCTTCATTGTTTGCAGCTTGAAATAATCCGCTGGCCAAAGAAACATATTTTGGGGTGGCAAATTTTGCTCCCTTACAATTGCTTTCTATGCTGATGGAAATGTTCTACATCTGTGCTGCCCAACATGAGGACCACTAGATACATGTGGCTGCTGAGTATTTAAAATTATGGCTAGGGCAAATTAATTTTTAATTTTATTTAATTTTATCTAAATAGTCACATGTAAAGGAAGATAAATTAGGAGATTGGGATTAACATATACACTTCTATATATGAAATAGTAAACAACAAGGACCCACTGTATAGCGCAGGGAAGTCTACTCAGTATCTTATAATAACCTACCATGGAAAAGAGTCTTAAAGAGAATACACAGACACACATATATATACACAGACATTTATATGTAAAACTGAATCACTTTGCTGTACACCTGCACCTAACACAACACTGTAAATTAATTATATTTCAATTAAAAATTGTAAAATAAAAAAATTCACATGTGGCTATTGTGTTGGACAACAGATCTAAATGGAGTTCAATAGGCATTTTCTGTTGCAAAAAAACATAATTACCTTCTAATGGTCTAAAAGAGTTAAAGAAATTACTTCAAGGGGGTAATTTTTCCTGTAGTGTAGCTTACATCATAAGTTTCAGCCACTTGAACTTCCCGAGAGGCAAGTAGAAGAATGGAGGAGATGAATGGAGCAATAAACAAGAATATCTTGTGAACTTATAAAGAACCATGGCTACTAAAAAATTTGAAAAAAAGAACAAAAAAGAAAAAAAATACTGAGAAATAAATCAAAATTGTCATTATGAATAGAGACAGAAGGAAAACATAGTACATAGTCATATTGAAATATTATTAAATATGAATCAAGTGAAGACAATCTGTTTTTACAAAGTGATTAGATTATAGGATGAGCACTTCCCTTTTTTTTTAATTTTAAAGAATAATTCACAATAAGTTACCTGTAAGAAATGGTTTTCAAATGGTTTTTCAAAATCAAATTAACATAATTAACATACAACTCTTCAGGAGTATTTCTTTTGCACAAGGAGAGGCTAATTTTGTTCTGAAGAAACCTCCAAATAGAACTGCTCTCTGATTTCTTTTTGGTTTAGATTCTTCTGTTAGTGCCGTAAAGGTTCATTTCCTTGAGAGCCGAAACCAACCACATTTATTGGTGTGTTTCTAGAGTCTGCAATGGAAGCCAATAGCTTTGAAATTAGTCCACTGACGTCAACAGAGTCTTTTTCAGCAAGTGTCAGTGTTACCTAATGATGAATAAACCAGCTTTTAATCCCCATTTGGCTCCTGCCTGCTTCTTTCATTTAATGTGATTCCTGCAGGCTATAGATAAAACTCTGGTTAATATTATCAATAAGGGACAACTAGAACAATAGTGAACTTAATTCCCATTGTGAAAGAACTTTCTCTTGACTAAGAAAAAACATAATTACAGCAAGCTGAAATGAAATAAATAAATAAATAAATAATGAACTTTAGGGTCAGACAGACTTGGATTTAAATTTTACCTTTATGATATACTAGCAGGCTGACTCTCAGCAGATTACTTAATGACACTGGTCTCAGTTTTCTCTGCTGTAGAACAGAGACAGTATTAATTCTATTTTATATATCTGACTTCTCTAGGGGTCCAGTGGTTAAGAATCCACCTTCCAATGCAGGGGATTTGGGTTTAATCCCTGGTTGGGGACCTAAGATTCCATGTGCCACAGAGCAACTAAGCCCAGGCACCACAACTAAGACCTCATGCAGCACACTAAATAAGCATTTTTTAAAAGGGCTACGAGAAAATAAATAAAAGTGTGGTATATAGTGGACAACCAGTGTTAGATGGGGCTCCTTCCACTCTTTCCCTTCGCTCATGTTCTTGCCACTAAAGTAATAATACATGTCTTAGTCTGGGTGTAAGGACCTGCAAGTACATGAAATGCAATGTTTGCCATGGTATTCATATTCTTGTAGAAAATGAAGGGACTATGAGAAAGGTAAGTGATTCTTATTTTAAATAAGTGAATGATTAATCTTGATAACAGATGATATATCTGTAACTGGTTTTGATAATGATGAAAAAGATGAAAGGTTTATTTATGCTTTGGATATTCACAGTAAATATTTGGTATTCTCTCCCACCCACCATACCCCAAACAATTCTCTACACAACCTGGTCTGCGAAATTAGTGCAACTTCCAGCTGCAGAAAGCCACTCAAGTTCAGGGTACTCGGAGTTGCTCACCTCATTCCAGGGTTTATACCTTATTAGCTCCAGTATCAATTCCCCAAGCTAAGCTGAGGAGCTGCTCTGTAGTGATAAAATTTTGCTACAGTGGTATGGAGACTATCACCAGTGGAAGATAATTAAACATTTGAATAAAAAGGGGCATTCATTGAACCTTAAGATATTTGACATCTAAAATGGATAGAGGCAAATTGCCTGATTATTTAATCACCACTTGGATAACATCTTAGACTAACCACTTGAGAGGAAAAAAAGTATAACATTAACTTACAAATTTTTAAGATTCTATCTATATATCTATGTACATATAAATTAAGGGTTATTCTTATTTTTTTTTTTGTTATATACTTTTCTGATTATAGAAAGCATTTTATTTTGTCCATGTTCCAAAAGTAAAGTGTTTTTCTTTTGTATTTCACCATGGGGAAACACTATGAAAGAATATTTATGCATTTCATCATCACCATAGTTAAATATATAAATAAGTACAGGAACATTTAAGTTCATTTCTTGAACTCTTAACACTACCTTTTCATAGACAGATAAAAGCTATCTTATCTTGCTATATTAGGAAACTGAAAGTTCCACTTTCAGGAATTATTTGGAGGTCCCATGTTTTATTTCAATAAGGTGATATGGCCTTGCACATATTATAAAATCTTCAGGTGTGTGTATGTGTGTGTGTGTTGAACAGTCTTTGGAAGCAATGGAAAATTAATCTTTACCAAACTGAAGACACAGTAACTTCACTGAATGCACAAATAACTGGCAGAGGTAATTGATTCCCAATTTTGCAGGGGGTGGGGGGGGGTGGCTAAAGAAATATTTAGCAAAGTAATATAAAATCTTATTTTAGTCCTTTTTTTTACACAGAAATCTTTTCCCAAAACTTTCAATTAAGTGCTAATACAGGTAGTTTTTCTCCCTGCCCCTCAATCTCTCTGCTGTTTTTCATGGCACAGCGCAAGCCTCACAAACAACGGAACAACTTTCCTAAGGAGGAAAATGTATTTTAAATAAAATGTTTGAATTTATACTTAAATCTGCAGGCAAATTAATAATCAAGTGTTAAACTTGGACATCCAATTAAACTCAGTGGATGGGACACATGAACTTAACTTCTTGTCTTAGACCTCACTAGAATGATACTAAAGGAATTTAAATGAAAGACAAATCCCCAGGGGAGGGGATTGTGGAAGAAGAGACATCACTAAGAGAAGACATTTTGAAAAAAGGGAAGTGGATGCTTACAATGTCACTCATAACTGCTGAGAACAACAACACAGAGGGAGCTAATGATGTGAGAGAGCTGATTCTCTTTGCTAAAGCCCTGTGTGTGCTTTCAGACACACCAGGAAGCTACTCAGGATGCTCTAGCTAAAGGACAAAACAAAGGAAAAACAAAGATTTGAGAAACTGAATATAGGGTGTCTAACACAACATAGAGGTGAAAGGAAGTCCTAGAAAGACAGTGGGACAGCAAACTGAGAAATTATTCTGTCTAGAAAAGAGAGAGGACAAAGGTTCTGAAAGGGGATCTCTAGTAAAAATAACAAGAGTGACAGATGGTCTTATACGTTTGAGCATTTGGAAAATGAATAACAAAATTAAGCAAAATCAAAAGCTAAATGAGGAAAAAATATCTTTAAAAGACGTCTCACAAAGGACTCATTAACTCCAAAATATACAAAGAACATGTAAAACTCAACAATAAGAACACAAACAACCCAATTTAAAAATGGACAAAGATCCCCTGATCCCCTAACAGACACCTCATCGAAGAAGATACCTTGAGAGCGAACAGGTGTATGCAAAGATGCTCCAAACCATATGTCACCAGAGAAATGCCAATTAAAACAACACTGAGATACCACTGTACCCCTTACAAGAAAAAAACAAAAAAGTACATCTATTAGTCTGGCCAGAATCTAGAACACTGGCACCTCCAAATGTTGGTGAGAATGTGCAGCAATAGGAACTCTCATTCATTGTCAGAGGAAATGCAAACTGGTACAGCTACTTTAGGAGACAGTTTGATGGGGTCTAACAAAACTAAACACATTCTTATCATAGGATCCAGCAATCACATTGCTTAGTATTTACCCAAGGAATTTGAAAACATATTCCACACACAAACCTGCCACACCAATGCAATACAGCTTTATTCCTAATTGCCAAACATGGAAACAACCAAGATAATCCTTCAGTAGGTTGATGGATAAACTCTGGTATATCCAGATGATAGAATATTACTCAGTATGAGAGAGATGAGCTATCGAGCCACAAACAAACATGATCAAACCTTACATACATGTTACTTGAGCAAGAAGCCATTTTGAAAAGGCTACTTAGTCTATGACTTCAACTGTAGTTGAAAAGGCAACTGGAAAAGGCAAAACAGTAGAGACAGTAAAAAGATCAGCAGTTTCCAGTGGTTAGGGGTGGAGGAAAGGGGCGAATAGAGGAAACACACAGGAATTTTGGGGAAGTGAAATACACTGCATGTTTATTTAGTCCAGACCTACAGAATGTGCAATACCAAGAGTGAACTCTAATGTAAACTATGGATTTTGGGTAATGATGATGTACTAACCTAGATTCACCAATTGTAACCCATGTACCATTCTAGTAGAGGGTGTTGGTAATGGGCGAGGCTATGCATGTATGAGAGTAGAGGGTTTGTCAGGAATCTCTGTACCTTCCTCTTAACTTTGTTGTAACCTAAAAACTGCTTAAAAAAATTTTTTTTTAAAGATAAACTGAACACCCAACAAAACATGATTCGAAACAGAACCAAAAGCAAGTCTTGATTCTAGAAAAAAAATACAAGAAAAATCAGTTCAGTTCAGTCGCTCAGTCATGTCTGACTCTTTGCGATCCCATGAATCGCAGCACGCCAGGCCTCCCTGTCCATCACCAACTCCCGGAGTTCATCCAAACTCATGTCCTTCGAGTCAGTGATGCCATCCAGCCATTTCATCTTCTGTTGTCCCCTTCTCCTCCTGCCCTCAATCCCTCCCAGGATCAGGGTCTTTTCCAATGAGTCAACTCTTCACATGAGGTGGCCAAAGTACTAGAGTTTCAGCTTCAGCATCAGTCCTTCCAGTGAACACCTAGGACTGATCTCCTTTAGATTTCATGGCTGCAATCCCCATCTACAGTGATTTTGGAGCCCCCAAAAATAAAGTCAGCCACTGTTTCCACTGTTTCCCCATCTATTTCCCATGAAGTGATGGGACCAGGTGCCATGATCTTCGTTTTCTGAATGTTGAGCTTTAAGCCAACTTTTTCACTCTCCTCTTTCACTTTCATCAGAAGGCTTTTTAGTTCCTCTTCACTTTCTGACATAAGGGTGGTGTCATCTGCATATCTGAGGTTATTGAGATTTCTCCCGGCAATCTTGATTCCAGCTTGTGCTTCTTCCAGCCCAGCATTTCTCATGATGTACTCTGCATAGAAGTTAAATAAGCAGGGTGACAATATACAGCCTTGACGTACTCCTTTTCCTCTTTGGAACCAGTCTGTTGTTCCATGTCCAGTTCTAACTGTTGCTTCCTGACCTGTATACAGGTTTCTCAAGAGGCAGATCAGGTGGTCTGGTATTCCCATCTCTTTCAGAATTTTCCACAGTTTCTTGTGATCCACACAGTCAAAGGCTTTGGCATAGTCAATAAAGCAGAAATAGATGTTTTTCTGGAACTCTCTTGCTTTTTCGATGATCCAGCAAATGTTGGCAATTTGATCTCTGGTTCCTCTGCCTTTTCTAAAACCAGCTTGAACATCTGGAAGTTCATGGTTCACGTATTGCTGAAGCCTGGTTTGTAGAATTTTGAGCATTACTTTATTAGCATGTGAGTGGAGTGAAGTCGCTCAGTAGTGCCTGACTCTTTGCGACCCCATGGATAGTAGCCTGCACCAAGCTCCTCCGTCCATGGGATTTTGAAGGCAAGCGTACTAGAGTGGGTTGCCATTTCCTTCCCCAGGGAATCTTCCCAACCCAGGGATCGAACCCATGTCTCTCACATTGTAGACAGATGCTTTACTGTCTGAGCCACCAGGGAAGTGAGATGAATGCAATTGTGTGGTAGTTTGAGTATTCTTTGGCATTGCATTTCTTTGGAATGAAAAGTGACCTTTTCCAGTCCTGTGGCCACTGCTGAGTCTTCCAAATTTGCTGGCATATTGAGTGCAGCACTTTCACAGCATCATCTTTCAGGATTTGAAATAGCTCAACTGGAATTCCATCTCCTCCATTAGCTTTGTTTGTAGTGATGCTTTCTAAGGCCCATTTGACTTCAGATTCCAGGATGTCTGGCTCTAGGTGAGTGATCACACCATCATGATTATCTTGGTCATGCAGATTTTTTGTATAGTTCTTCTGTGTGTTCTTGCCACCTCTTCTTAATATCTTCTGCTTCTGTTAGGTCCATACCATTTCTGTCCTTTATCAAGCCCATCTTTGCATGAAATATTCCCTTGGTATCTCTAATTTTCTTGAAGAGATCTCTAGTCTTTCCCATTCTGTTGTTTTCCTCTATTTCTTTGCACTGATCATTGAGGAAGGTTTTCTTATCTCTCCTTTCTATTCTTTGGAACTCTGCATCAGATGCTTATATCTTTCCTTTTCTCCTTTGCTTTTCTCTTCTCTTCCTTTCACAGCTATTTGTTAGGCCTCCTCAGACAGCCATTTTGCTTTTTTGCATT
Organism: Ovis aries; assembly: GCF_016772045.2. Taxonomy (NCBI): domain Eukaryota; kingdom Metazoa; phylum Chordata; class Mammalia; order Artiodactyla; family Bovidae; genus Ovis; species Ovis aries. Next base: position 144,604,822 of record NC_056055.1, on the reverse strand, counting down.
TCTTTTTCATGTGGATGGTCTTGACTTCTGTCTCCTGTACAATGTCACGAACCTCTGTCCATAGTTCATCTTCACATCATGGCAACATAATGAAGGCTTATTATAAAGTTCAGATTGTTTAAGGAGTAGTGCTTCTAGTGTTGTAACGTATTTTAATACTAACAGAAATAGAGACTCACTTGTAGCAGTTTGTAAATACTTTTACAAGAATGACTGTTTATCTTAGTCTGAAAAATCCAGACAGATGTTAGAAAATTTTCAGAAGTCTTTTCTTTCTGTTTGCCATGGGGGGTGGTTTGGGGGTGGGGGGTAGATTCATTTTGCAAAATTATCTCTGTTTGGATTTTTGGATTCAAGCTTTGCACCCTATTTTAAAAGACACCCTTGTCCATATCTTTACAGCAGCTGAGGAATAATAAGGTAAAGCAGTAGACAGCAAGCCCTACCAAATACATCTCTAGTCTTCAAAGACTGGAGAAAACAAGCTGCAGAGGCATGCTTCTGATCACCAGAACATCAGACCTCCAGTCAGGAGGGTGGGACGTCACATGTTGTACCTGCAAGAACCCTTTTCAGCTAAACACAGGCACCTTCCAAGTCATACAATCTCAGCAGAGCCTGCGTTTCTAAGAGAGCCTGACATATTAACCTCTTCAACCAGGCACATCCGGGAGTTAAGTGCTCTGGCTGGCACACAAACAAAGGCTCCACGTTTCCTGTCACACCACAAGCTATTAGTGACATAAGCAGTTCCGACCACTTCCCCAGCTCTGCATCAGCTGACAGCACTTTGCCATTTCCTCGCTCCCAAGCTTGCTTTTCTTCTGAATCAGTCCTACAGACAACTGCAGTCTGCATGAACACATACAGCTGTTCAGGAACATTCTTCCCGGGTATCACTTGAAACATCAAAACTTATTCTTTAGTTTTTAAATGCAAGTGTTCAAGGTTTCCATTAAAATAAATGTAATTTCAGATGTGTGAGCTCCAGATTATGACATCTGACCTTTGGACAATGCAAAGCTTGAGGGCACTGACCCTCAGAACAATCAAAAATCCAGGTATAACTTATAGTTAGTTGATCCTCTCTATCTGAGTTCTGTATTCTTGGATTCGACCAATTGTGATCCTGTAGTATTATTTCCTACTGAAAGAACTTTGTATATAAATGGACCCACGCAATTCAAACCTATGTTGTTCAAGGGTCAACTGTGTTTACCTCTGGGGTTCTACCTGGGGTTCTACATGGGTCATACCTCTCTTCACCTTATTGTTATGTGCTGTCTCTATACAATCTTGTCTCTATACAATCTCCCTAAACTCCAGACTTGCATTTCCAAAATTTCTTCTTCCTTCCTCTCCACCCCAACGGTTACTCAAAATTGATATTAAAAAACAAACAAACAAAAAACTTCTGTCTTTTTCCAGACTTGTTTCCTTTTTCATCCTGGTTAACAGCTTAAAAGAAGCTGGGGTTTTTCTTCCAGGTTCCCATTGGCACCCTGCTCTTAATTCTGTCCGCCTATTGAGGTTATCTTTTACGTGTTTATCCACCCCACCGCACCACCAATAAGTTATAAGAGACCTGCAGAAAGGGACTGGGCAATACTGATCTTCACTTCCCCAGAACCTAGAAAAGTGACCGACCCAGTAAGCATTTAGTAAATGGTTACTGACTGAACAGACTCTTCCATTTTCTTCTTTTGGTAGTGAGTTCTGGACCATCTGCCATTCTGGTTGTCCAAATTGAAAACCTTGGCAATACCCTCCTCTTTTTCCTCCTCTTTTCTATCAGCCTTGCCTCTTACACTGTTCCAGATGCCTTTTGCCTGAGTGCCTTCGCTATAGATAGCCTCCTGTCAGGTCTTTATACCTGCATCTATCCTCACTTCTGCTGCAAGAGAAGTTCAGCATGGAGTCTTGCTCTGGTTACTGCCCTGCTGAAGAACTTTAACTGACCCATCATTAAAGAACAAAGCCTACCTTCTCAGCACTACATGTAAAGCTTTCCTTCCATGTTGGTCTCTATGATCATTTTTTTGTTCACTCTAGCCAGACTTTCAGAATCACCAAATACAGAAGCTGTACAGTGGCTGGGGCTGGGAGAACAGAGGTCAGTAGATTGGGAAAGTACCATACTTGGTCGTTTTTCAAAAGAGATGATATGGAGACATGACTATTGCTAAACCTATGATAAAATACAGGAAAAACATAAAATAAAGATAGTTTTTGAGAAAATTCTCGAGGGGCAACTTTATTTCATTTGATTGCTCCCCTAACCAATGGCAGTGTCCTTCCAATGTATCTCCTAATATTAGAACTTTATGTCACAAACCTAGAGGAGTGGGAGATGGGGGAGGTTCCTGAGGAAGTGAACATATGGGTACCTATGGATGATTCATGTTGCTGTATGGCAGAAACCAACATAACACTTTAAAGCAATTATGCTCCGATTAAAAATAAATAAATTAAATAAATTTTAGGTGATTATATACATCACACCTCTGGGCTGCACTCACTTCTGCCAGCATTAGCTTCCTACCCCTCCCTCCTCTCCTTTTTTGACCCAAGTAATTGTTTTAAAGGCAGATGATCACATACTGCCTTATCTTGACATATTTCCTGCCTGCCCAGATTGGGCTAAGGGCACTTCCTGTTTCCATTGCACTGTATAATAATTCTATTAAATATTATATTAAGATTAAATGTCTGTTCTCCCCATCCACAAACTATAAATATCTGGGGTCAGGGACAGTGCTTTCTCATCTTTGTAGCCTCAATACCTAGAAGAGTGACTGGTATCAGTTACGATATTTAATAAATGCTTATTAAGTGAAAGAACAGGCTATTCTTTTTGTGCTCTCTGGTTGTTGATCTATACCAGAGACCAGTCTGGGTCCTAACTGGAAATAACACACAGGGGGCAAGCTTCACTAAATCAGCCATTTATAAAAAACAATTGACAGTGAATAGAATGAGTTCTTACTATTGACCAGCCTAGGCTGCTCCTCCAGCTCCACTGTGACAGGGACTAGACTCATCTTCTCTGAGAATATATAGCCTTGCAGCTGTCTTTTTTTCTATTTTCATGCAAACTCAAGTCAAACGATGGTTCTGTTTGTTGCTTCATGTTGGCATTTGGTCTGAGAACACAACACTAGTGCTCCAGAACCTGGAGTAAAATGGTACTTTAACAAACGAGTGAGCACATTTGACTACTATGGAAGTAGCCTTAGGAAAATTTTCTTGGCCAGAAAGTGTTTTCATATGAAATTTTTATTGTCCCAAGATCATTTTTATTATCCCATTACTTCCATCTTCTCCAGGGATCACTTTATATTATGAGTTCCAACTTTTCAAGATCTCCTGGGGATCTCTGGCTCCATCTTTTGGCTTGATCTACAACATGTTCGATATCTCCTATGGTAAAAGATATTTTTTAGATGTCTTAATAACTTAAGCCACTGATTCGTTGGCAGATTTTCATACACTGATGTTTTTAAAAGACAAAAGGTTTTGTTTTTTGACAAATTAACTTATGTATTAATTTTCTCTAAGTTAGCTTCCACTTATATCATTTGATTGAAACTCCTATCAGTAACCTCCTACCACTTAAAGTGAACATCTATAGTTTGCACTATGCAAAGGCTAATTTTCCTTAAGAAAAATATTTATTCATTTATCTGGCTGCCTTGGGTCTTAGTTGTGGCGTGTGGGATCTTTCATTGTGGCATGGACTCTAGTTATGCCGCATGAGCTTAGTTGCTCTGCAGCAGCATGTGGGATCATAATTCCCCAGCCAGGGATCAAACCCACAGATTTTTAACCACTGGACCACCAGTGAAGTCCCAAGACTACTCTTCTCCTGGCATCATTGCCTTTATTTCCCTTCGGGTACCTTTTCCTCTACCCATAGCCTATGTGCTTTAGCTGAGCTGATCCTATCCTTAGTGCCAAGGGTAGGAATGTAACATAAACATTAGCAACTCAATACAGGGCATGGTCATCATGGGTTCTCATTAGAACCAATCCACACTAATACTTGAAGTGAGGTTTGAGGTTAAAAACAAACAAACAAACAAACACGAGAAAGCTCCTTTTCTTTTTATGGGATCGGACTTGAATAGATGTAGGCTAAGACTGCCATTGCCGTCTTGTCACAAGGAGGGGAAATTCTTCAGAAACTACAGCCAAAGTCGGAAACAAAGCTAACAGATGAAAAAAGAAAAACTATGATTCTATTGATTGAGCTCCTAAATACAATGAAATATGACAATAGAAACAGCGTTGAACTTTATAGCTGTGTGAGGGGATAAATTCTCTTTTACTTCAACTGGTTCTATTGTTTTTCATTTGCAATAAAAAAGGCAATAATTTATGCATCATCAAAAAAATATCAGTGGTATTTGCCAGAACAAATCATTTCCTTTTCAAATATGCACTACTCTTCTGTCTTTATGATTCTTTTCTGATCCTTCTTTAATCCCCCCTGTAATTCCTCTTACTATGGGGCTTTAATTGTGGAATTTCAGGGTTAGAATGAATAAGGGGTTAACAAAACTAAACCTTGGAAAGGACATATTTTATATTTTATATGCATAAATACCTATTAAAAGTGTAGATAAATTTTTAGGAAATTATGTTTGGAACACTGCACTATTGATTAAACTATTGTAAAAGAGATGTTTTATGAGGAGAAAATAGATGTAAATTTGGCCTGCATACTATTACTTCCATCCTGAATGTAAAGAATTGAATATTAGTGAGGCACAGAATGAAGGTTTCACAGTGATAATGCTTCTGATTGTAGTTTGGGGAAAAAAAAAGGAAAACTGTGTTATTGCATTTTGATACTAGCACACTTTCTGGAAAGCAATTAAATTGCCTCGGCACCTCAGTTTTTAGAAAGCAAAAGGTTAGGAAATACAATAAAACTGAACATTATTTCCAAAAAGAACCGAAAGCCGTTGGACTGTGAGATATTTGAAATCATATCAAAAAGCAGAATTTATGGCCCTATGAGTTATGAGAAAGGAAATTGAATTGTGTGTTTTATTTTTAAAACACGACCACTAAAAAGGTGTTTCCATAGTAACAAGGTCAATAGCACGAGCCACTGCAGACCTTCCTCTTTTTCTGATAGCAGGTTTAAAGATCTTTTTCAAATACCACTTTAAAAGCCCTATGAAAAAGTAAAGCATTTCTGATCATTCATCTGAACAAAAATGAGGAAAAACACACACAGAGTATTGAATTTCTCATGTTTTATGGATTATAGGCATTCTAGGCTGTCACATTTTCAGAAAGAAGCCTGCCTGACTAGCTACTATGCCAGCCCCTGAACACAGGGTTTGATTAGCCTGACTGTAAATCTGGACAAACAGAAGTTGTTTGCAGTAGTATTTAAACAGAAATAAAAGGCAGCACAGTATTAAAAACACACTTCTTTAACATCTAAATATTGGAATAGTTAAGTAAATAATCCCTGTTATTAGGAAAATTTCAAAGACTCAGATAAAATATGATATTAGCACTAGAGGAAGGTTAAAATATACAGGTCACATATTGTTTATAACAGAAATAAATAGCTCTTTGGCCATAAAAAAATCAATTCATTTAGTGCCACCAGGAAGTATCTTCTCTTTCCTCTTTCCTTTCTATCAAGATACAATGCACATATGACAGTTATTTCATCATCTTATTTCTCCCACTAAACTGTGAGCCCCTCAGAGCAGAGAAATTTTCTTTTTGTGTTCACAACAGTATCTCACACATTGTGTATGCAGAAGATAATGAAAAAAAAAAAAGTGAAGGATGAATCATGAAAATAATGACACAACAATCACTAAAATAAATAACACAAAATCTCTGGTCTATTTTTAGAAAATAGTGTCAGTTAAAAAGTGATTTTCATCTCTTCAACTTAAGAAGCTCTAGATATTCATTCACAGACTCACAATCATTAAGGAATAAACCCAATTGCGTGGCCCCTACATCAATTTCTTCGGAATCTCTGCAAGTGGGGGTCTGGCATCAGCATTTTTTAAAGCTACTCAAGTAATTCTAATATGAAGGAGAGTTGAACATCATTGTTTTAAAATGTTCCGCTGGGGGTCAACTAATGACATTTATTTACTTTCACCTTTTAGCTACTTTTTTTTCCCCTTTAATATTGTCCTGTAGTACTCTATTTATCAGATCTAGAAAACCTTTTATTATAACTTGATTTATTCTCTAGAATTCCTTTTCATGATAAAAGCTTCAATTAAAATAGCTATCTTATACAATTTAACATTTTAACCAAAAATTATTATTGTATTCTGTTCGATATTGCTATTAGCCTTTTATGGCTCTGAACTCCGCTTTTGAAAACCAGAGCTGGGTACAGTACCAATATAATAAATGTTATGGGCTTCCCTGGTGGCTCAGTTGGTAACTAATCTGCCTGCAGTGCAGGAAACTGCTTGCAAAGCATAAGATGTGAGTTTGATCCCTGGGCTGGGAAGATCCCCTGGAGGAGGAAACGACAGCCCACGCCAATATCCTTGCCTGGGAAATCCCATGGACAGAGGAGCTTGGCAGGCTACAATGCATGGGGTTGCAAAAGAGTTGGACACAATTTAGTGACTAAACAGCCACAACCACAAATAATGGATGCTAAGTATATCTAGTAGAATTTAATATGTGCTTTTGTGCTTTTATGCTTACATTTCTAAGGCCTGTAATTCCTTTTATACTCTTATCTATCTGGAAAATTCAGATTCCTCTTTCAAAACTCCCAGATCATATTTTTCTTTCTCTGGGAAGCCTTCCTTAATTCGGACTACTAAGGACTCTCCAGCATTGCCACTGCCCCTCATTCACGCTTCCAGTTTTCACTCCTAATACTGCACTGTCATTTCTTCTTTTAAAATAAATCCCTTCTCCATAGTTGATCATGAACAACACGCAGCAAGCACAGCACAGCAAAACAGAAGCAACGGGCATTCAACAAGTGCTTACTAGATGAAAGACTATATGGCCACATTGAAGTGAACCAGGTATATTTCAAAATCACTCTTGCTATGGACTGAATTGTGTTGCCCACAAAATCGTATGCTGAAGCCCTAACCTTTAGTGCGATGGTGTCTGAAGACGAGGGATTTAGGGAGACAATTAGGTTTAGAATTAGGGTCTTTATGAGAGGAGACACCAGAGAGCTTGCTGTCTCTCTCATGGTCTGCCACTGAGGACACAGCAGGAAGGCAGGCATCTGCAAGTCAGAGAGAACCCAACAAGCTGCCAGTTTCCAGAAATAGGGGAGAATAAATATCTGCTATTCAAGTTACCCAGCCTATCGTATTTTGTTCTAGCAGCCCAAAGTGACTAATACAACTATGACCTGGGACTAAGTTATTTGCTGCTGCTGCTGCTGCTAAGTCACTTCCGTCGTGTCCGGCTCTGTGCGACCCCATAGACGGCAGCCCACCAGGCTCCCCTGTCCCTGGGATTCTCCAGGCAAGAACACTGGAGTGGGTTGCCATTTCCTTCTGCAATGCATAAAAGTGAAAAGGAAGGTGAAGTCGCTCAGTCGTGTCCGACTCATTGCGACCCCATGGACTGCAGCCTACCAGCCTCCTCAATCCCTGGGATTTTCCAGGCTAGAGTACTGGAGTGGGTTGCCATTGCCTTCTCCTAAGTTATTTGAGGAGAAGATTAATATAAATATTATGGATATTTGTACTCTTCCTTTTTATTAAAATCCTTAAAAAATAAATGCTTTTTGTAAAGACGATATGAAATAAAGTTAGTTCAGAAATTTCACACTTTTTTCAAATAAATTTAAAGCATAATTTTCGGTATTTTCCTGGTAAATTAAAAAGCCTGACATAAGCATATATAGTGGAAAATGAAGTGATTTTGCAGAACAATGATCAGTAGGAAAAAAATGTTACCTTGGGGATGTTGTTATCAATTATAGCTATTCACCAGGTTTTTTTCTTATTAGATAACATTAATTGAAAACCCAGCATGTTCCTTGTATTGTGTTAGACATTATGTCTTAAATTAATTTTGTCTTATTTAAGATAAAGAAAATATTTAAGGTCTCATAGCAACTCCATAATGTATTATTTACTAATTTATTCAACAAATATTTATTCTGCATTGTGGGAACCCAATTTTGTGTTTAAAGCCAATTTAGGCTAGTTTCATTCTAGCTTTCTCTTGGGACTACAGACATAAATTATCCAGTTCTCATCTGATAAATCTATTCTATAATCAAAGCATAAAAACTGTGTGGTTTAGATCAGTAGAACTTATACTTCAAATTTTACTGACAAGTAACATTTTTAAAATTTGGGGACCCTATGCCAAGTTGCCAACATTTTATTTAGCCAAATAATATAAAAAAACAAATATTACTACCAAGTATCACTATCAGTTCACAAATGATAAAGCATTTAATACAAGAAAAGAACACAATCTGAGTAGAGAAAAAAGTGATTTTCAAGGTGACTATATTTCATTTAATAGAGAAAACATCCACTATATTCTTTATCATTCTCATTTCAGCCTAGACTGGTGAAAATTTGTTAAGAACGGATTTAACTCTGGGATAGACAGGAATTTCTACCCTCTATCATCTTCGCTCCTTCTGCTATCTACCACTGAACTACCTTGTTCCTATTGCTCGCTATTCAAAATCCCTTCCTTATTTTAATCTTTTGAGCAGGTTATTAAAATGATAAGTAAGTAAACATAGTTTAATCTCATCAGCCATGCAGGATCCAAGGGAAAATGTAGGTCTATTTTAATGTAATCATTCTTGCATTTCATCAAATACTAAAGTTAAATGATGCTTCTGGTACTATCACAACTTTTCTGCATCTATAGTATATCATCTGAAAGCCTAAATGATGGGTATAAGTCAAATATCAACCAATAAAGCAAGGAAACTTACATGTGTGGGCCCAGTGAAACTACCCTTGCCACTACAATTCCAAGAATCAGAGTTGTTAAAACTGTAGAAATAAGAGAGATCTGCAAAAGAAAATGTAAAGATATAACATCAATTTAGAATAGAGACAATTCTATTGAAAATATTAGGAGATTTACTTTTTACTTGACTAAATTTATGTAGCTTTTAGGATATAATTCTTTAGTAGTTTATTCTTACCAATTGTTGTTAATAATCTTATCATTTTTATCAGATCACACTCTTAGTTTTTTCCCCACAAACAGAGCAAGTACCAAATATGACTATTTCATAAAGTGAAGTGACGTTTTCACTTTTTGTCAGGTTTTTAGTGTTGACTTGTGCTTTTTTTTTTCTATCTATAATTGCTTCTTATTATTGTCTTTATCTTACCCTGGCCCTTCCTACACAACATCCCCCTACACCTACACGCTCACACATTTTGGGATGCCTCTGCTTCTTCCTTTCTGCTTTCCAGCTCTATTCGTCCATTTTCCCCATGCAGTTTCTCCCGTTGATGTGTCCCAGTGGCTCAGTGGTAAAGAACCCAGTTGCAATGCAGGAGACTCAGGAGACACGGGTTCAACTCACAGTAGTATCCTTGTTGGGAAAATCCCATGGACAGAAGAGCCTGGCAGGCTACGGTTTGTGGGGTCATAAAGAGTTGGACAAAGCTGCTTCCCTGGTGGCTCAGAGGTTAAAGCGTCTGCCTCTAATGCGGGAGATCTGGGTTCAATCCCTGGGTCAGGAAGATCCCCTGGAGAAGGAAATGGCAACCCATTCCAGTATTCTTGCCTGGAGAATCCCATGGATGGAGGAGCCTGGTGGGCTACAGTCCATGGGGTCGCAAAGAGTCGGACACGACTGAGCGACTTCACTAACTAACTGACTAACTAACTAAAGAGTCAGACATGACTGAGCAGCAGCAGCTGCGCTTCCAGAGTCTTCTCTGCTACTTTCTCTCTCTTCTGTTACTATTTCAACAGGTCAAAATATAAACTGGCTTGTGTGTGTATGTGTTCTGTTCACTCATTACATTAAATTTGTGTTTCTACTCAATTTTTTATAATGAATGAACGCATTTTAGCATTTTTTATCTGATAAGACAAATATAAAATTGCTTTTATTTCATTTGATTGTCATTAATCTTATTTCTTGGGTTGTTAAACTAGAGCAGGTTTTATTACGAGTCCTCTGATCCACTGAGATATTAAGAAAAAAATCCCAAGGTCACACAGCAAGAAAGTGGCCGAAGGGGAATTCAGATACGAAGCCTGACTCCAGAACCACTCTGCTTTGCATTGGGAGATCTATTTAGATACTTCAGTATGACATTTGTAAGGGACATTTCGGGACAAAATGTTCAAATGTTATCAGTATGATAGAATATTAGCTGTCTTCTCATAAATGCCTTGCCTTTTGCTCTCAGAAGAAAACATTTATGTCTATACTGAACATAAAAAATGGGAAATAGTTCATATATTTCAGATAATTCACCCAAAAAGTCCCTTTTAATACATTTTTATTTATTTCTGGATCCCTGTTATGCAAAGACGACAGCATGGGCAGAAAACTGGAATATCATCCCCACTCTTGTACACACACAAACATCACAGTGAAAAGTAAAATTAATCAACTGTTGGATTTTTCAAAACAGACTGAAAAAATATATGACTCATTCTTTAAAAAAAATGTTTTTCCTCAGAATGCATGGCATAATGTAGATGCAGCGCCAATAACATTTTGGGTCAAATACAAACATTTTATGAGAATGAGGGAGAAAAATACAGCCAAATAAAGGCTAATGTATAGAGATAAGCATATGTGGTGAGTTGAATACTTATTTGATTGGTTTTATTACAAATAAATCACCATTTTTCTTTAGCAATAAGAATCACAGATATTGGCCAGATTCTTAACCAATCAATATACTGATATTTAAATTCACTGGATAAAAAATGGGCAGAATAGACATTGTAATTTAAAAAAAAAATTAAGCCATTTACAAAGCCGATTTACAACAAAAAAATTAACTGATTCATTCTTACTTCATTAAAGTTAATTTACTTTTAAATTGTCTAAACTATCTACAAAAAATGATAGATTTTTTTTAGTAAATAGAGTTGGTTTAATATAGTTCTTTATATTTTCTAAAATTAAAGTGTTCTGTCTGATATCAGAATATCTGCCTTAAAAAATGAATAAGAAAGGGACCTATTCATTTCATATTCATCAAGCATTTAACTATCAGTTCTCCCAAATAAGATAAACTATCAAACAAAGTTTACTCTAATACAAGTATAAGCAAACTAAAAGAAACTAAAGATGAATACGGTAATTAAGAATTTGGTCATATAGGCAGTGGTTTTACAAAGTTAATGCAGGTAACATAGTGCATCTCTTTGCTTATTTAAAACGTAAAAATTACCTTTCCAAGCTTCGCTATATCGCGATACAAGGACAAAGGCAGAGTAAAGACAACCGTGGAAAGCACAATAATGAAATGGCGACCAATAAGCAAGTTTTCAGGATCAACTGAAACACAATAATTATTATATTAGATATGAATAATACCAGTGACCCAAGCAGTCAAATATTTAATTATGAAAATGACAATTACTATAAAGTGATACATAAATGACAATTTTGAATAAGTTTCATAGAACCATGAAGCCTATTCATGGTTCTATGAAATAACAGCATCAAGGATCCACTTATAACTCACATGGTGTTACAGTAGTTTGCCTCCAACTCAGGTTTCCTGCTTCTGCCTTCCTTTGTCCCTTTAGAGGATATTTCCTACTGGAGATTACGTGGCTTAGAAGAGGAACTTTCAAAACAAAAAGACTCACAATCTCTAAATTACTCAAATAGCCATGATATGGTGAAAGGATGAATGGGGAGTGGAGCTTTGGCAAATTTTGAAAAGGTCTGCTAAAATGTTCACAGAGGCATTTTCATAATCAAGTCAAACAGGAAACAATCCAAATGCCCCTCAACTGAATGACAGATAAACTGTTTATATCTATATAACAGAAAACTCCTCAGCAAATAACAAAAAAGGAGTACATCGCTAACAAACTCCCACACACATTTAATATGCTAAGTGAAAGAGGCCAGACCCCTAAAGGCTGGCTACTACAAGATGCCTTTTCTTTGGCATTCTGGGAAAAGCGAAAGCAGGAAGAGAAGTCAGATCAGCAGTTCCCAACCGCTGGAGATGAGGGAAAGCTTGACAACAAAGGGGAATGAGGAAAATTTGGGGAGATAATGGACTTGTCCTGTATTTTGATTGTGGCTGTGGTTGTATGACTGGATAATTTGTCAAAACTTACCGAACTATACATGAAAAAGGGTTAGTTTTACTGCATTAAATTATACTGTAATACAAATAATGGGGACAAAGGTTAGCTTGCTTGTTTAAGAAATGGTGTAGCATAAATAGTTCACGAAAAAGTGATACACAGAGAGTTGGTGATATGTAGCATTTATGTAGCATAAATAATAATATTTAAATAGCTAAATTAGAACTAAATTATACAGAAAAGTGGATTAATACTTTAGAATCAGATTGGATTGTAGATATCACTGGATATCTGAAGTCATCCAATTCCTCCACTTGCAAATATATACTTTCAAATTATTATGATTAATTATGAATAACTATATAAAATAAATATATTGACGTACCTCCAGGGATTCTTTGCAAAACTTTGCTCAAAGTATCTCCAGTTATTATGTTGTAACTTATCATAGCTAAAAACACAATTAAAACAACAGTCACCAATAAATCATCATATATTTCACCTTGAATATTTTGAAAGTAAACAGTTATCACTTCTCTAATAGTGGCATAAGCTTACTTTCAAATATTTACTTTGATTACAAATATGTAAGACTTTAAAAATAACCAGACAGCAGATTTGTGGGAGAATATCAATTTGCATTACAAAGATTTTCACTTTGATTCTTCTCAGAACATCTTTAAATAATAGTGAGTTTTGATAGGCATTTAAAATGTGATTTGTTGTGTTATTAAAGTTCAGTGTCCAAATACTCTTTAGGAACACATGTATTGCTCAAAGTGAGGAAAAATAACACAAAATTGTGACGACTTCAAAAGCAATATTTGGGGAAATATTCTTAGCCTTCTGTAGAGACATAAGGAACTTGTGGTTTGAATAACAGCTTCTGCGTTATTAATTTTTAAAATGAAATCAATTCAGCCATTGGTGAATGTTAACACATTACTTATTTTAGAAGTATTGGGTGCAAACTTAAAGTAGCATGTTGGCCTTGGACATGACTTCCACAAATCCTTAGTTTTTCAAAAAAATTTTAGCTTAGAAGAAATCTATTATTTCTCTCATTTACTTTTATTCCCAGATCATTCTACAGGGTTGGTCAAAAAAGTTTGTTTGGGTTTTTCTATAACAGCTTATGGAAAAATCTAAATGAATTTTTTGGTCAACTTAATATTCTTCACCAAACGAGGGAATTACAAGCATTAATCCAGTGAAAATCAATCTTACTTTATTTTAATGAAATAATTAGAAAACAGACCAAAAGGAACAGAAAACAATGGAAAAATAGCTAAAAACCCAGTATGGAAAATATTTCAACTATCAATATTCTTTAGTGACTAACAACTATTAAAATTATTTTATTCAGAAATGGTTGTTTATTTATGAAAGTAATTATAATATTCATGTTCATATTCATCCTTACCAATGAAAGGATACAAAAATTGTAGAACAGAGAGTAAGAGATATCCTGGAAAGCCAAAAGTTCTATTGACCAAAGACTGGTAAGTGTCTGTTCCAGAAAGGGCAGCCCCTTTTATCAATAGAATGAGGGAAAAATCTGTGGCAAAAATAACCATTAAAAAAATGTCAGATTAGACATAATATAAAGGTTTTTTAAAAAGTATTTTGACTTAAAGAAAAATACAAGCTTCAAAGAAGAGTTCAGTGCTAAAGTAAATTACCATGGCAAGGCTTACTTTATTTTCATAAAACATTATCTTTCATGAAGCTGTACTGCTTCCAGTTATATATTTTTTAATCAAGATGCAAACAGACTTAACATATCCATGCAATGAAGTTAAAGCTTCAGTTTTCTATTTCACTTTCCTAACATAACCAATGCAACAACTATTAATAGGATGTGGCTCAAATATTCAAGCAACAGAAGTTAGATTATCCAATATTTCACAGGCATTCAACATGTGAAGACTGAGAATAAAACATGCTGTTAAACATTCAGAAAAAAAAACAGAATGAGGAGAATCAGATAATTTGTTTTATAACAGAGTACAATTAATATCTTTGTTTTGTAATCATTATGGTTAACAGGCCGCTGCTACTGCTGCTAAGTCGCTTCAGTCGTGTCCAACTCTATACGACCCTATAGATGGCAGCCCGCCTGGCTCCCCCATCCCTGGGATTCTCCAGGCAAGAACACTGGAGTGGGTTGCCATTTCCTTCTCCAGTGCAGGAAAGTGAAAAGTGAAAGTGAAGACTCTTCGAGACCCCATGGACTGCAGCCTACCAGGCTCCTCCATCCATGGCATTTTCCAGGCAAGAGTACTGGAGTGGGGTGCCATCACCTTCCCCGGGTTAACAGGCTACTCTAAGAATTTTTTTGAAATTTACTGTTTAGAGATTTAAGTTCCAATTTTAGAGTTGAAATTGAAGATACAAATATACAGAAAAATGTATAATGAAAAGTTAGTCTCTCTCTCATTTAACTCAATGCTTTTTGAGCACCTAGAGAATAATACTGCAGCTTTACTAGATACACAATTGTGCAGAAGGTATGATTCTTACTTTTTAGTGTAAGAAAATCACAGTAAGAAAAAGAAATTCTTACTTTTAGTCTTGCTCATGTTTCTATTACAAGTGATTTTTTTTGTCTTTTATATTATTCAGAAATGTATTAGAGTACAAAGAAGAAAATACAAATCACCGCAATATCATTTTCACCTTGATTCTCTCATGTCTTTGAAATTTCTTTTAACAAGTTCATCATTGAGCTCCAAGTTGATAAATCCAGTAGAAACCTCTTAAATATTAATTGTATTTGCCTTTTCAGTAGCATTTTCCTTTCTGACACCAGTTTCTCTTGGATTTCCTCCTACCTTTTGAACCATTTATACTTAGTTTTTTCACCAGTTTCTTTAACTCTTCCAAATCCTGGACTCAGGGATTTTTTTTCTTCACTCTTCCAGATGTCTTACTGTGATCTTATTAACGGCCATGGCTTCAATTTTCACACAGATGTTAGGAACTCCTGAATTTGTATCTCCAGTCAGGACTTCCCCAAAACTCCAGATTTCTGTGTCTAGCTGTCTAGTAAATATTTTACCTTGAAGATCTTGTAGACATCTTGATTTAGGTGTCCAA
Organism: Ovis aries; assembly: GCF_016772045.2. NCBI lineage: Eukaryota > Metazoa > Chordata > Mammalia > Artiodactyla > Bovidae > Ovis > Ovis aries. Next base: position 144,589,462 of record NC_056055.1, on the reverse strand, counting down.
ATTCTAATTTATATATTTGTTCTGGAGCCTGCTTCTGCATTCATATTTCTCCAAACTGTGAACAGTATCAAGAGAAACTTGAGAGTCACACTATATTTCCCATTATCCACCACCTTCTATTTTCCTTTGGCCCCTAAATCCATTAACTACTGCATCATAAATTATTCAGCTGTATTTCCTCATGTCTAATCTCTAACCTGCTTTAAGGGTTTACCCCTCTATTACTTCTTGCCTGGATTACTGCAAAAACTCCTACTAGTTCTCTCATTCCCCATCCTCTCCCTACCAGTACTTTCCAGACATTTTCTCTCTTACCAGATGAATACGACCATAGCATAAATACGACCATGTCTTCTGCTTAAAATCCTCCAGGAAAATCCTCTAATGATTTTGAATAAACATCAACTCTTTTCATAATTTTTCTCAGAAAAAATGTTTATTAGCTGTGGGATCTTGAATGAAAGTCTGAGTCTCATCTGAAAAGTAAGGCAATACCTTAACCTTGAAGAGTCTATGAGGATGATGAGATGATGTTCAAATGCCTACCACAATGCCTGGCATGCTACAGATGCTAAAGGAATGAAACCTTGTGCTATTTCTAGTTATTTTCTATAGGCTGCATAAGATGTCAGAAAAAGCATTGCATTTGGAATCTGATGAGAATGACAGTAATGATGATAACCACAAAAACACTAGCAAACACTTAACACTTTCTGTGGGTAAGCCTTTTCCTAAATGCTTTATATTTATTGACATGTTTCAGTTCAGTTCAGTTCAGTTCAGTCGCTCAGTTGTGTTCGACTCTTTGTGACCCCATGAATCGCAGCACTCCAGGCCTCCCTGTCCATCACCAGCTCCCGAAGTTCACTCAGACTCGCGTCCATCAAGTCAGTGATGCCATCCAGCCATCTCATCCTCTGTCGTCCCTTCTCCTCCTGCCCCCAATCCTTCCCAGCATCAGAGTCTTTTCCAATGAGTCAACTCTTTGCATGAGGTGGCCAAACTACTGGAGTTTCAGCTTCAGCATCATTTCTTCCAAAGAAATCCCAGGGTCGATCTCCTTCAGAATGGACTGGTTGGATCTCCTTGCAGTCCAAGGGACTCTCAAGAGTCTTCTCCAACACAACAGTTCAAAAGCATCAATTCTTCAGTGCTCAAACCATCACTAAAACCCTACGTAGGTGCTATTATAATCCTCCATTTGACAGATGAGAAAAGTGAGGCACAGAAGTTTAAGCAAACTGCTAAACGTCACAGGGCTCATAAGGAAGAGACAGGACTCAGACCCTAGTAGTCTAGCCCCAGAATCCATATATGCATTTAACCAAAATCTCAACTCTGTTGCCAGTAACTGCTGCTGCTGCTAAGTCGCTTCAGTTGTGTCCAACTCTGTACGACCCCATAGACAGCAGCCCACCAGGCTCCCCCGTTCCTGGGATTCTCCAGGTAAGAACACTGGAGTGGGTTGTCATTTCCTTTTTCAATGCATGAAACTGAAAAGTGAAAGTGAAGTCGTTCAGTCGTGTCCGACCCTCAGCGACCCCATGGACTGCAGCCTTCCGGGCTCCTCTGTCCATGGGATTTTCCAGGCAAGAGTACTGGAGTGGGGTGTCATTGCCTTCTCCGCCAGTAACTACTGACCTTAGGCAAATCATTTTAACCTGCCAAAGTCTCAATTTCCACCTTCATAAAAAGTATAACATGCATACCTACTCCATGGAGTCAGAAAGATTAACTATAGTGGCTGCAGTCAGGCCAGTCATCAGGAAATGGTAATGATTATCATTACAAGGGAGCCTTCATAAATGCCTCTGCAAACCTCTCTAACTTTGTATATTCCCTCTTACCAACATCAACCCTATACTTTGGCCAGACAGAATGACTTACACGTTCTCTTTTGCATTTCCGCATTTCTATCAGCTTAGAGCATCCTTTTATTTTCTTTGCTCACTCTCATTTTTTCAAAAATAGTCAGTGAAGGGGCCTTTTCCTCCCCAAAACATGTCTGCTCCTTTGAGGCTAGGTTAAATGCTAGAATCCTTATTGTCATGCACATATTTATATTATGGTATTTTTTATGAAGGTCACAACAATGTGCTTCTTTTTCTGCCTAACATACTACATTGTGAGCTTCATGTGGCAGGAAAAATGTTCTTTATTGCTATAATGGCAGCAGTGTTAGTAAAACTCTATTGAATGAATCAATGATCAGCAAAGCAAGATTGCTAGATGTCTACGTATCTGATAGAAATTTAATATGATAAAGTAACCTAATAAACAAATTTTAAAATATTCAACAAGCACAAATGACATAGTAATTCATCCTATATCCTTTGTTTAACAGTAGAAAAACCGTCACATATGAGTTGAGTAGTGTCCTGAAGGATAAACAGGCTTTTACCAGGTAGAGAAGAAAAAATAATGTCAAGCAGGGGTACTATCCATAGGTAGTCAGTTCGGCATAGTCTATATGTGGGTAATGGAATCATACAGAATGGCTATGATCCAAGTCCCACACAAGGCAGTGGCAGTGACAGGGTGAAAGAGAGGTCAGATTAGTAGGGGTTGAGACTAAAAGTGCAGACTGTGCTGAACCACAAAAGAATTTAAATGAATTTTTTTTTCCCTATGGTCATAACAAAGTCTTGGAACATTTTGACTTGGGAAATAACAGATCAGGCTGAGGTTTTATAAAGATAACTCTTGTAGTAATACGAAGGAGAGACTAGAAAGTTAAGGATATAGGCTAAAGGCAGGAAAATTAAACAGCAACTTACTGGCCAAGGAAGAGAATCAGTGAGGACTGGTAATAGGAGGTAACCAATTTCACAGATGCTGTGAAGTTTTGATGAAGAACTGTGTGGTTGGAATGAGACTACTAAATTTTACAAAAGTTCAAAATGTATTGCTTAAAAGTAACAATTTGCTAAGAATTTAATCAATAATAGATGCTTTCATTTACATGTAAAATACAGGCTATAAATAAATCTCTCAAAAGTTTTAGGAATCTCAAATATCACTCATCATAACATTTCCTTTCATTATAACATTTTGATCTTGCTTTAAGTATATTATATGCAAATCACAGATAAACCATGAATGAATCTATGTTATTCAACAGGTGAATTTTCTTTTACATCGTCTCATAGGCTTAGACAATAAAAATTATTTTACTCTAATCAACAAATATGAGAACCTTAAAGCAAATTAAAAATCATTTGCTGTAAATATTTACAATTCTTTCTTTTTCCCCAACATTTCACAAACATGAAAACAGAACTTAGTAACACCATTTGTTGCACTGGACATATTAAAAAGACAAAGGCCTTAAAAAGACAAAAGAATAACTGTAGAGACAAACAATTATATAATTACAGCATCAATTTAAAGAATAACTCAATATTATAACCCTATTTGTAGATTTTGCTCTTAAAATCCTAATTAAGAAACAAAAAAGAATCATAGTCTATAATTTTTTTTTTTGCTTCTGCATAGTCACCCTTTATTTATCAAAACTATGCAAGGATTTTCATCATGCAACTAAATTAATAAGAGTAACTAATTTCCACTGATTAGTAATTTTGTAATATATGACTTGGGAAAGGCCTGCTCCTAGACACTGCTGTAGGTTTATAGACAGCATCAGTTGAAAAACATTCATATAATGATCTGCACATGTATAATGTGACTTTGCTTTAAGGAACTATTCATTCTCCTCAAGTGTTGGTTGAGATTTTAGGTAATATATATTTAATTTTTTTCTACCTTCTGGTTTACGATGTGTGCAAATGTTCACAGTGCACTTAAATAAGCCATGGTTATTATGCCTGGGAGGAAATTAATTATTTGTTCATACTGATTGACTGGGAAACAAGAAATTAAAAACAATGAATGTAAATCCTTGAATGGGATTTTTTTAGTGTGCTAAATGTTCTCTTGAATAAAATAAAAATTAAACACCAGCAACTCCGAATAAGCACCAAGTTACAGATTTCCTATTACTTAAGCTACAAATTAAGAGCTGTAGAAGCTAAAAGCAGCTTAGGTTTGGGGGGTGGGGGCAATGAGAAGACAGCAGGGAGGAAGGAGTGTAGGCTCTGAGGCAATCTTCACTTTATTTCTCAGCCTCAGGAAAGATGGCTGAGTTACAGGCTGGTTTTGGAAGACTGAGATTTTATAGGGGATGTCATCTTAGAGTCTCCAGAAGTAGAGCTAACACAGAGACTCTTGGGCATGGGATTTAAGGGAGAACTCTCAGGAGATGGAGAGTGAAAAGATAAGCCGGGGGCGCAGCTCAAAAGGACACTGTTTTGGTGGAGACCGGAGGCAGCCCAGCCCGGCGTGGGTGGCGCTCTACAGCTCCAACTGTGCCGCACGTGGGTCCCTCCTGGGGGCAAGGAGGCCAGCTTTGGGGTTTCTAGCAGTCATTTGGGGAAATGATGGCTGGGATTCATAGCCTCATAGGAAGGTGACACTCTTGAGGCCCGGGTTGCCACTCCACCGAAGGGGACCGTTGAGGTGTTTCGCATCACCTGGTAAAAGGCAGCTCGGTGATCACACATAGCAGCCCACAGCAGCCACCAGTGCAGAGATGGGGAGGACTGTCTGTGTCACAGAGATCCTAAGGCAGAAGAAAGCCTTTGTGTTTGTCATGAGGGGTACTGGGGGGATGACAGGGCAGGGATGCGAACACAGTAAGATAAGATGACTAGTTGAAAAGCCTGTACTTAGATGGGGAAGTGGCCAAACATAGGTGTAAATGAACTCATTACATGAAAAGTGGGAAGCGGGACAGAAGGGATACAGAAGTGCCTTACTGCTGCCTCTGAAGACTGGCAGGGGTGGTGGTGGTGGTGTGGGGACCCCCGCCGGCTGAGAACCTGGGCTCTTGGTGCCATCTGCATGAACAGAGCTTGAAGAGGTTGTTCATTCATGTGCACCTGTCCATGTTTTTTGTGGGAAAGGAATTCCTGATGTCTATATTTTCAGAGTACAGTCTCAGCCTTAATCAGTCTTTAAAATGACTCCTCCACCTACCACTATTGGCAGAAAGTGAAAACGGCACATGAAAAGGATTTAGGCCTGGTAATATATAACACTCTTCTAATCTGTTCAGAGGATTAGCAAGAAAAGTAAATCTCCTCAGTCATAAATGTCTAAATTCTTTCGGATTCTTTGATGTACTTTTTAGTTAGGAAATTCAGTTACAGGGGATGTGTATGTGTGTTTGTGTCAAACAATCATTGCATAATTTAAGTTGCAGGAATAAGCAATTATATAGTATTTTTTACCTGTAACATATGAAACCCAGAATAAAAGCAATATTCCCAGAGGAAAGCCAGCTTGCTTCATTGAATAAGGCAATCCTGGAAAAAAAAATGTGCCACCCATCACATTAATAAAACATGCAAATAGAGAGGTTTTCCCCCAATTACTGTATACAATAGGTTAAGAATATTAACATATTTATATGAGATAGTTGTAAACAGTGCATCTGAATACTAAAATTAAATGTTAGCATTATAATACTTACTGCAGAATAAAATGTTGTAAATTAAGGACATGTCACTAGAGTTTATGAGTTAGAAGAATACGATAAGAAAGCATCAGATGAAGAACAGATGCCAATTCACACAAATAATGTTTATTTCAGGGTTTTACCAGAATCCGCCTGCAATGTGGGAGACCTGGCTTTAGTCCCTGGGTTAGGAAGATCCCTTGGAGAAGGGAAAGGCTACCCACTGCTGTATTCTGGCCTGGAGAATTCCAGGGACCGTATAGTCCATGGGGTCGCAAAGAGTCAGACATGACTGAGCGACTTTCACTCTCAGGGTGCGGGGACACCTGAGCTAGACTATGTGGAGAGTAATGACCCAGAGCTCTCCTTACAGGCTGGCTGGGAAAACAGAGACCATGATGAGTCTAGAAGGTCTGGGGGGCTTCTCCAACAGTCCAGCGGTTAAGACTTCACTTTTCAATGCGGAGAGTGTGGGTTTGATCCCTGGGGGGTCACCCAAGGGTACTTCCCAGCCAAAGCACCAAAACATGAAACAAAGCCAACATGCATCCCTAGCAAGCCGCCAGCGGTGTTTTCCACAGAGCTAGAACAAATAATTTCACAATTTGTATGGGAATACAAAAAACCTCGAATAGCCAAAGCAATCTTGAGAAAGAAGAATGGAACTGGAGGAATCAACCTGCCTGACTTGAGGCTCCACTACAAAGCCACAGTCATCAAGACAGTATGGTACTGGCACAAAGACAGACATATAGATCAATGGAACAAAATAGAAAGCCCAGAGATAAATCCACACACCTATGGACACCTTATCTTCGACAAAGGAGGCAAGAATATACAGTGGATTAAAGACAATCTCTTTAACAAGTGGTGCTGGGAAAACTGGTCAACCACTTGTAAAAGAATGGAACTAGATCACTTTCTAACATCATACACAAAAATAAACTCAAAATGGATTAAAGATCTAAACCGAAGACCAGAAGCTATAAAACTCCTAGAGGAGAACATAGGCAAAACACTCTCCAGCATAAATCACAGCAGGATCCTCTATGATCCACCTCCCAGAATACTGGAAATAAAAGCAAAAATAAACAAATGGGATCTAATTAAAATTAAAAGCTTCTGCACAACAAAGGAAACTATAAGCAAGGTGAAAAGACAGCCTTCTGAATGGGAGAAGATAATAGCAAATAAAGCAACTGACAAACAACTAATCTCAAAAATATACAAGCAACTTATGCAGCCTAATTCCAGAAAAATAAATGACCCAATCAAAAAATGGGCCAAAGAAAATTTAAAAAATGGGCCAAAGAACTAAATAGACATTTCTCCAAAGAAGACATACGGATGGCTAACAAACACATGAAAAGATGCTCAACATCACTCATTATCAGAGAAATGCAAATCAAAACCACAATGAGGTACCATTTCACACCAGTCAGAATGGCTGCGATCCAAAAGTCTACAAGCAATAAATGCTGGAGAGGGTGTGGAGAAAAGGGAACCCTCTTACACTGTTGGTGGGAAAGCAAACTAGTACAGCCACTATGGAGAACAGTGTGGAGATTCCTTAAAAATTGCAAATAGAACTGCCTTATGACCCAGCAATCCCACTGCTGGGCATACACACCAAGGAAACCAGAATTGAAAGAGACAAATGTATCCCAATGTTCATTGAAGCACTGTTTATAATAGCCAGGACATGGAAACAACCTAGATGTCCATCAGCAGATGAATGGATAAGAAAGCTGTGGTACATATACACAATGGAGTATTACTCAGCCATTAAAAAGAATACACTTGAATCAGTTCTAATGAGGTGGATGAAACTGGAGCCTATTATACAGAGTATAAGTAAGCCAGAAAGAAAAACACCAATACAGTATACTACGCATATATATGGAATTTAGAAAGATGGTAATGATAACCCTGAATTCAAGACAGCAAAAGAGACACAAATGTTTAGAACGGACGTTTGTACTCTGTGGGAGAGGGCGAGGGTGGGATGATTTGGAAGAATGGCATTGAAATATGTATACTATCATGTAAGAAACGAATCGCCAGTCTATGTTCGATACAGAATACAGGATGCTTGGGGCTGGTGCACGGGGATGACCCAGAGAGATGATATAGGGTGGCAGGTGGGAGGGGGGTTCAGGATTGGGAACTCATGTACACCTGTGGCTGACTCATGTCAATGTATGGCAAAACCAATACAGTATTGGAAAGCAAAATAAAGTAAAAATAAAAATAAAAATAAATTTAAAAAAATTGTAACAAATTCAATAAAAAACTTTTAAAATGGTCCACACCAAAAAAAAAAAAAATCTTAGAAAATAAAAAAGAATAGAAAGGTTATGAGATTCGAGGAAAGACTAACTCTGGGGTCAAGATGGGCAACTCTGTAGGAAAAGGAGAGGAAAATAAGAAGGCAAAGGTATTTTTTATAAAGCTGAAGTGAGTATATAACATTATTTATTATGAACTTTTTTGGGGGGGAAAATGGGCAATTTTAGATTGTGTACAATGAAACATTTAAAATAAAATGTACATAAACTATTTCTACCCAGAATGCTTTATTCCCCTGAAAACCTTCCCCTTTAAAAAACTTGCTGAGCCTAATTAAGAGGTACTTTTCAAGGTTGCTGACATGGATCAGCTTAAAGTATTCATATTAGGAATTAACTCCGGGATTCTGCCTACACCTCCAGGGCACATGGAGGCAGAATTTCAAACAAATCTTTGCCCCTACTTGCTATTACTTTTGGAGAAGGCAATGGCAACCTACTCCAGTACTCTTGCCTGGAAAATCCCATGGACGAAGGAGCCTGGTAGGCTGCAGTCCATGGAGTCGCCAAGAGTCGGGCACGACTGAGTGACTTCACTTTCACTTTTCACTTTCATGCATTGGAAAAGGAAAGGGCAATCCACTCCAGTGTTCTTGCCTGGAGAATCCCAGGGACGGGGGAGCCTAGTGGGTTGCTGTCTATGGGGTCGCACAGAGTCGGACATGACTGAAGCGACTTAGCAGCAGTAGTAGCAGCAGTTATTACTTTGCATCAGTTCCTACATTTTATCTAGCATATGAAAAAAATTGCCTATATATGGAAAATAAAATCAAGAAACGCATCAGTCTGAGAAAGTTAAGAGAAGTAACTCAATCCAGATGACTCTGACTAAAATGTCAAAACTTTATAGGGAAAAAGTAACAGTCTCAAGGAACATCTGCAGGATTTTGATTTGTCTCAGCTTTTCCTTAAATTGGATGTTTTCAAATAACAAAAAGAATAAGAAGCACTGAAAAAAAAAATAGCTGCCCTTATTATTATAATGCAACGCACTTAATTTTGCCAGAAATTTACCCCTGGCTTCAGACTGGGAAAATATGAGCAGCTCATTTCTTTCAATTCTGATTACTTGGCTCCTTTGTTTTAAAAATCCATTTAAAAACAATTTCTATTTACTGATTACAGTTAAAATTAATATATCATAATAAGTTTGGACTTTAAATTTTAATACTATATAAATGGGTAAGGAAATATTACATGGATTTGATTTTTAACAAAATTGCTATGTTTTCACATTAAAGTTTTGTATCTGCAATATATTCAAATAGCTGGAGGTTTTACACCTCCAAAAGGTTATAGAAAGATGATTCAAGTAACAGTAGATGTTCCAGAAATAGGGGAAAAGGTAAACTTGGTAACATTATCAACTGAGATACAGCCCATGAAAAAAATTTTTTAGTTATCTTAAATCTGCAGCTTCACCTTAATCTACCACACACGGAGGATACTCTCAAATGTAGAAAAGTGTGTGAATCACCACCCTATCTTTCATATAAGAGACTGATGGTGCGCACACTGGAAAACAGGAAGGCTTTTATGAAAAAAAATTACCAATTTTATAATTTAATTTTTTTCTTTAAAAATAATCTATGAATATTAGCAACATAATAAATGTCTTAAATTTGGCCTTTTCATTGAAAAATTAAAAAAAAAATCAAACACTTACCTATTATACCAGACCCTATAATTGAGTTGACAACATTAAAAACGGCAGCAGACTGACGGCAAGTTTTCCCTTTGTGCTTATGTTCAGAAACCAGGGTTTCTCTGTCATCTTGATGGCTCTATTTCAGTACATAGAAATGCAATTAAATAAAGACTTAGATCAAAAATTTTGAAAATTTTAAGATAAATACTCAATGTAGGAGACTAACACGGTATCAGTAATAATAACAAGTAATGTCAATAATGGTAAGAAGATGAAGATAATAATAAAAAGTAACAATAATATTTAGTAATTCAGAGCTTCTGAACACATTCCATCCTAAAATGTGCTAATTACAGCTGTGCCAAGTTAGTGGACTGCTGCATGAACTCCTAGAGTACAGGATCTCCCAGGGAGTAAATGATGTGATTTTGTGTGTGTGTGTGTGTGTGTGTGTGTGTGTGTGTGTGTGTGTGTGTGAAATGAAAGGGGTTATATTGCAAAGTGCCTGACCCCCTCTCCGCCGCCCCCCACCCCCAAAAAAAAAGATCCAAGGCAATTTTTTTTCTCCTGGAGAACCTTGTTGTTCAGTCGCTGTCGTGCCTGACTCTGCCATCCGTGGACAGCAGCACGCCAGGCTTCCCTGCCCTCCACTATCTCCCGGAGTTTGCTCAAACTTACGTCCACTGAGTAGGTGATGTTATCTAATCATCTCATCCTCTGCTGCTCCCTTCTCTTCCTGCCCTCAATCTTGGTGCTTAAATCAAGACCCCAGGTGAAGGCAGCTGAACTCCTGCAGGTGAAGGAAACTTGAACGGTCCTGCCTTCAGAACCTGTCCCATCCCCAGTTTTACCTGCGGCGGGATGACGGGCCTCCGCCCCGGGTAGCCCATGGCTGCACCCGGGTCTTTGGCAGGTGGAAGGTTCGCGGGTGCGGGTCCTCGACTCCTCCGCGACCTCCGAGCCCGGCGTCAGCGCCCCGGGAGCGAGTCGGTTGAGGCTCTGCGGAAGCGATTCGCCCCACCTCCCGCGGGCTACCGCTCCAACTCACTCGGCCGCTGCAGTCGAGGCGCTTTCCCCTTCGGGTTTGCCCAGACAAACGCACCTTCCTGCTGAGGCGGAGATGTTACAGGGAGTTTTTTGAGAGAGGGTAGCCGTCTCTTCCCGTATTTCGCCCCTCCCTCTTTTTTTTTTTTTCAACCCTCCCACCCAACCTCCAGTTACAAAGTACAGTTTATTGTGCCCACGCTGACCTGCCCAGATGGCACAGAGTTAAGATGGCCTCATTCTTGTCCATTCCCAAGTTAGCTGCCCCTTGGCTGAAATCTGATACCCAGGTAAGAAGGCACTCACGGAGCCTCTTTTCTATTGCCACCTTCTCCTGCTCCCTCTACTTCTTTTATGTCAGAGATGACCCATGAAAAGCTAAGAGTTTTAAATGGAAAATAAACAAAAAACTTTTCTAAAGTTTTAGCAGAGTTGTTTTCTAAGCATGCTTTTGTCAGCTGTTTTCAGAATAGATGACTTACAGAAAGGAAAGGAAGATGGAAGGATAGTGGAGTCAGGTAATGAACCATAAAAGGGGGTAAGGAGGAGTGTCAGGGGATGGGAAAGAAAAGGCACCTGCAGTATCCGAGCCACAAAGAATCTTAAATGACCCTCTGTTCACCCCTGTTACCCTAAGATGAGACAGGCCCAGAGAATATTCAACCACAAAGAGAATACATAGAGAACAGTTTCAGGGACTGTAAGAATGGTAATATAACATCTTATCAAATAATTAAAGAGGTTCTTTTTCATAAATATTCATTTAAAACTATGAAACATTTTAAAAATGTAGAAAAACCTAAAGAGAATTATAAACTTCATATATTCTCCACTATCAAAGTAGCAAGCGTTACTGTTTTGACATATTTTTTCAAATTGCAAAAATAAGCATTCAATGCCACAATAGCCATCCCTTTGCCCTTCCTCATTCCTTTCGCTTCATTGCTAGACTCAACTAATTCATGAAGCTTGTGTGCATCTTTTGTAGGCATGCTTTATGTTTTAATTCATTCATGTGCAGCTGTAAACAATATATGAAATGAAGTGAAAGTCACTCAGTTGTGTCTGACTCTTTGTGACACCATGGACTATATAGTTCACGGAATTCTCCTGGCCAGAATACTGTAGTGGTTAGCCTTTCCCTTCTCCAGGGGATCTTCCCAACCCAGGAATTGAACCTAGGTCTCTTGCATTGCCGGTGGATTCTTTAGCAGCTGAGCCACCAGGGAAGCCCAAACAATATATAATGATATGTATATTTTCAAGATTTATAAAGATGGTCCCAAACTGCACTGTTTTCCTGTTAGCATTATTGTTTGTCTACCCAGTATACTGTTTCAATATTATTATGTTATATGTAGATACAGTGTATTCATTTTATCTGTCTCACTAGTTCAGTTAGCCATCCTCCTGCGCTGTGTACTTATTCACTCAGGTAAGTCCGTCTCTCTGTGGCCCTATGGGCTGTGGCCTACCAGGCTCCTCTGTCTGTAGGGATTCTCCAGGCAAAAATACTGGAGTGGGTTGCTATGCCCTCCTCCAGGGGTCATCCCAACCCAAGGATTGAACCCAGGTCTCCTGCATTGCAGATGGATTCTTTATCATCTTGTCACCAGGGAAGCCCTTAAGATTATTTCCAATTTTGCACTCTTGTAGAGCACATTAAATGACCATTTTTCTAGAAGTAGAGTTGTTAGGAAGTAGTTCTTGCATATATTGAACTTCACTAAATATTTCCAACTTGCTCTAGAAACTGATAGTCCCAATTACACTTCCACCAGCTGAGATGGAATTCCTGTTCTGCATTGTTAACATCAGGACTTAGTTTCTTTTTAAATTTTTGATGTTCTTGTGAGTTTTAAAATGGTATGTAATTATTGTATAGATTTGCATTAACAATATATAGTGGTGTAGATCTTTTTATAATGTTTAATGAATATAATTAAATATTTTGGTTGTCCTTTGTTAATCTCATTTTTTAATCCTTTGCCCATTTGATTTTGGTTGTTAGTCTTTTTCTTATTGTGAGAGTTATTTATATATCTGGGGTGCCAACAATATTGTGCACGTATCTTCTCCCAGCTTTTTTCTTTTAAAATTGTGGGTTTTTTCTTAATGCAACATTTTCAGTTTTGAGATATTCAGAATTGGTGATCCTAAGTTGGATGTAAACACGCTAAGTGAAAGAAAATTACAGCCTTTTCACTAAAAAATATAGATTCAAAATCCTGAATAAAGTATTAGTAAATTGAATCCAACACTGTATGAGAAAGTTAACAATATCCTGATCATAGTGAGTATTCTCCAAGTATGGTACAATGAATGAGTGAGAGTTCCTGTGAGTACTTGGAATTGTCTGTGTTCTACATTTTGGCCATTCTAATAGGACACAGATTAGCATATATGATTGAATACATCATTGCTATTATTATTTTGAACAAAGTGTCATCTCTTGGATCCATTAAGAATAAAAAAATGAAAGTGTTCACTTCTCCAGTGCTCTTCTCTTATTTCTGCAGATCCAAGTTTCCGACATATCATTTTTCTTCACCCTAAATAACTAATTTTTAAAAGCTTCTCGAGGCAGGTCTGCTGGTAACAGAATCCTTCCATTTTTGTTTGTCTGAGAATCTTTATTTTTCCTTCACTTTCGAAGGATATTTTTACAGGGTACCGGATTCTAGGTTAGGTTTTTTTTGTCTCAGCACTCTAAAGGTTTCACGTCACTTTCTTCTTGACTGCATTGTCTCTGAGGAGAAGTTGGGTATATTCTTACCTTTTTCCTCTATAGGCCAGGTGTTTTTCCCCCCTCCTATTTTTTTTTCAGAATGTGTTTCTTTATCTTTGGTCTTCTGTAGTTTGAAAATGATATTTGTTAAGTGTAGTAGTTTTTTGCATTCATCCTCTTTGGTGTTCTCTGAGCTTCCTGTTTCTGTGATTTAGTGTCTGATGTTAATTTGGGGGAAATTTTCAATCACTATTTTTACAAACATTTCTTCTGTTCTTCTTCTTCTCCTTCTGTTATTACTATTGTGCATATGTTACACCTTTTGTAGTTGCCCCCCTTTTTTGGAGTATTCTATTCTGGGATGAAGTATTTTTTCAGTCTTTTTTTCTTTTCAATTTTGGAGGTTTCTATTTAGATATTCTCAAACTCAGAGACTCTTCAGCCACATCTGATCTACAAATAAGCCCATCAAGGCATTCTTCATTTCTGTGACATTTTATTTTGGCTCTTAGAATTTCCATCTGTCTGCTTCCCCATCTGTACTTGCACGTTGTCTACTTTATCCATTAGAATAGTTAGCATCTTAATTGTGGTTTTAAAATTCTTGGTCTGATAATTCCAACATTCCTCCCATATTGGAATCTGGTTCTAATACTTGTTCTGTTTCTTCAGATTATTTTTTATTCATCAGTATGTTTTACAGTTGTTTTTGATAGCTGGACACGATGTACTGGGTAAAAGGAACTCTTGTAAATAGATATTTAGTGACATGATGGTGAAAAAGGGGGAGGTGAAGCATTCTGCAGTCCTATGAGTAGGTCTCAGTCTTTTAGTAAGCCTATACCGCTGGGTTGGGAACTCCACACACACTTCTTGGTACTTCCCTCCTCCTTAGGGGAAACAGGGTGGTTATAGTAGGCTGGAGATGTGTATTTCCTCCCTCAGGTCAGTTAAGCTCTGTTAAAACTCTAGCAGTTTAGGCTCTGGTTGAACAGTTTATCTTGACAGCAGACTTGTTAAAAAGATGCTTGGAGTGTTTAATGCTCTGGAGTGATTCTTTCTCCCTCCTCGTGCAAGAAGCAAGAGGAGATTTTTCTCCAGTATTTATTATGAGAACTTGGTTGAGTTTCTGGAGGTAAAATTCACAAAAGTGTGGGGCCTCCTGATGATTGGGGTCCTTTGGAATTTTTCTCTCTCAGATGCTAATCCTTCAGAAATGCATCAGTTATAGCTCAGATTTCCCTTCCTGGCGCTAGTTCCCATGGACTTTTGTGATTCCCTGTATATTGGTCTGTCTCATTTCAGGGACAGTGGTTTGCCCTGTGACCTCACTTCTCTGAAGGTTCTCAGAAAAATGGTTGATTTTTCAATTTGGTTATTTTTTTCTTTTTAAGATACAGTGGCATATTCCAGCTTCTCATATGCTGGACTGGAAACTGAAATTTCTTTATACTTATTTTAATGATATTTCCTACAACCTGTTTTTATTCTAGTTTCAAAAATATTATTTGTTTAATTTAAAAAATACTGTATTATCAGTGAAAAACCTGAAGAAGAAAGAACAAAATCACTTGAAATCCCTCCATGCAGAGGTAAACACAGTGTTTTAGGACCCTACAGTTTACTCAGATTAGACAGTGTTTGATGTAGAGGAAAAGCGCATATTCGCATGCATGTAGACAGTTTTTTGAGTCTCTCTTAGCCCCAGATAAAAGCCGTGGGTGTCAGACTTTCAGGAATGTAGAGAGCCTAAATTTGAGTTTTTAAATCAGATTGTATAATTATGTAAATAGTATACTATGCTCACGTAGAATTGTTACTTTTCTTTATTATTTGGTTACAGTCCAGACTTCTTGTTATTGTTCAGTTGCTCATTTGCATACAACTCTTTGCAACCCCATGCACTGCAGCCCTGACCTCTAGGAGCGCCTAGTTCTCTTAGAAATAATCAGAGAATGCTTTATCTTGGCAGAAATCTGAACTTACAAAGCTCTTCCTGATGGCTAACCTGATTTCTTTCTGACATTAAGGTTCAAGTTTCGTTGTAACTAAAGACAATAATTTTCAACTCTCATCTCTAGGAAGTTACATTTTCCTCAGTTTTGGAAAGGAGTCTAGAAGATGAGTAATTAAAAAAAATAATAAAAATGGATGCTTTTTTTTTTTTTAATAGAAGTGATTTCCACAGTACTAGATTGTTAATTCTACCAGCATTGGTAGAGACTTAATATGCAGTCTAAAACAAGATAAACTTTTCTTCTTGCTTTTTAACTTTCCAGAGATGAGGGTACTCAGTCTTTAGAGGTTTGGAAGGACTGCTCAGATACTTTTGGCTAAGTAAATAAAATATGTGTTCTTTTTAAAACAGGATTTATCATCTTCCAAAATAATTCTTACAATTTTATTCTATGATCACCGTATTACTCATTATTGAGGAATATTCTTGTGGTACCTTGTTATTATGACTTCATAATTAGTGTGTTTTGATACTTTCTAACATAATTCTTAGAATTCCATAGAACCACTAAAATGATATTTTTGGTTTGGAGTCAGATTGGGTGAGGTACTCAGGAATGAGCTAAAATTAGTGTAAGACCTGGTTTGAGATAGTCCTGGTTTAGGCTTCTTGTTTCTCTGTAATATGAATAGCATCATTTTCATTCTTCAAAGTGTCTCAGTCTAGAGAATAAGTTAACAACATCTTGCTACAAAGGCACTTGTTGTTATCATTTTAGTTGCTAAGTTGTGTCCAACTTTTTTGCAACCCCATGGTCTACAACCTGCCAGACTCTTCTCTGTCCATGGGATTTTCTAGGCCAGAATACTGGAGAGGGTTGCCATTTTCTTCTCCAGAGGGTCTTCCTAACCCAGGGATCAAACCCGTGTCTCCTTCATGGCGGGCAGATTCTTTACCACTTGAGCCGCCAGGAAAGCCCACACAGACACAGACATGCACAGAGGGAAGAGTAAGTGAAGAGTCGCAGAGGAAATACCATGTGAAAATGAAGTACTGAGTGATGCACCTTCTAGTCAAGGAACACCAGAAATTGCCAAGAAACCACAAAAAGCTAGGAAGAGGCGGGAAGAGATTCCTCTACATGCTTTAGAAAGAACGTAACCCTGATGATAATCATAATTTTGGACATCTAGCCTCCCGAACAGTAAAAATAAATTTCTCTTGTTTTAAGTTACCCGGTTTATGGCACTTTGTTACAGTAGCTATAGAAAATGAATAGGTTATTTCATTTAATTCCCATAACCACTGTTAGGAAAAGGATATCCCTTTTTACAAATAAGGAAATCAAGACTTAAAAAGTTAAGCAGCTAGCCAAGATCCCTTGAGCTTTGAATGCCTCCTAGGTTTTGCCAATTCCAGACCCTCGGCTCCTAATTTGCTATACTGCTGCTGCTGCTGCTAAGTCGCTTCAGTTGTGTCCGAGTCTGTGCGACCCCATAGATGGCAGCCCGCCAGGCTCCTCCATCCATGGGATTCTCCAGGCAAGAGTACTGGAGTGGGGTGCCATTGCCTTCTCTGAATTTGCTTATACTAACTAAAGAATAAACAAGAATCCATGCTTTTTAAGTCTTCTGTCCCTCCTCAGCTTGAACACCATTAGATTAAAAAATCTACAAAGTGCTATGGGGCACTGCCTTCTCCTCCATGATATGGGCCAGAAATACTTTTTCTCACCAAGAATGGCATATAGAGTGAAAATCAGGAAGTGGGAACAAAGGGACCAAAAAGAACTTTATGACAGAGGCAGGATTGCCCATAGTATGTGGAGCTGGCCAAATATGGAACTTTTCCCAAATCTCTGAATCTGATTTCTGTCTCCTTCTCTCTGGTCTCAGGTAATTTTGTCTACTCCTAAACCCAATACAATACCTAGTCCTTGACTTTGTGCTGTTGGTAATTGTGGACCTATCTATGAGAATGATAAGCTCCTTGAGAGAAAGGATCACATTTATTTTGTTCTGTTGATGATATTTTCCTTCACTGAACCTAGCACAGTGATTTGTACAATTACTGCTTCTTATTAAAAATGTACCAAATGGAAGAAACAATCTCGAGAGGAATCAGCTTGTAAAAAGCCTTGCTCTTAAGTGAGAATAAGTTTAATGTGGCCAGAAATAAGGGCCATCAGGAGAATATTTCAATAATGAGATTATGATGCTCATTTGCCTCAAGGGCCTCTGTGAAACTGAGAAAGGCCTGGCTCATCTCCATTTATTAATGCAACCAGGATATCAGAAAATGTAAATAAATTATGGGACAGGGTGACACAAAGTTGTGATGTGGTCTTAAATATTTCTATTTAACGAATTAATGCTTTTCCTTTAACTCCAAAATACAGTGCATTATCATTCTGTGATTCACACAATAATTAGATGTGTGTGTGCTCTGTCATTCCCGACTCTGTGCAACCCCATGGACTGCAGCCCGCTAGGCTCCTCTGTCCATGGGATTTTCCAGGCAAGAATACTGGAGTGGTTTGCCATTTCCTTCTCCAAGGGATCTTCCCGACTCAGGGATCAAACCCGGGTCTCCTGCATCTCCTACATTGGCAGGTGGATTCTTTACCACTGAGCCACCTGGGAAGTAGGTTATATTAAAATACATTAATTCTTCATGCATGAAAGTGAAGTGGTGTTTTAAACTTTATTGAGTGACATAATTTAACCACTTTGTGTATCTCTGTTGCTGTGTAGACAATTTCATTTAAAATTGATGTCTAAATCTGAGAATTTTCAAAAACTGAAAACACAAGCCAAATAAACCTTTCAGCCACTTGTGACAAGTGCTATCTTACAAAGGTTCACTAGAAATGTTTTAAATAGATACAAAGCATATCCAAAATATTAGCAGCTGAAAGTAAAAATTATCCACTCATGTTTCAAAAGAATTATACACTCATCCTCCGTAATGAGGAGAAATAATGTACAAGTCTCTGATGCATAAGCCTTCTCTGTCACGTAAATGTAAGCCCATAGGTGTTGACCATATAAACAAGATAAGACCCACTGGATATTCTCAAAATATTAATTTTTTGATCATTATTAGTTACAGCTAAAGTTTTTGAGTATAGTACTTGCTACATACAGAAAATAAGATAAAGCAGCTCTGTACCTTGAAGTCAACCTTCACTAAAGAATAAATAACTTGATTAAGTGGTATAAATGAGGCACCAAGTGAATGAAATAGACATTTCCTATAGCAGTAAAGAGGATTAAATCATCATAAGTGGCCGGGGTAGGTGGTCAGGGACATTCGTTGGAAAACTGGAAACTGGTAAAGTTTTAGCCTAGCAAAGATAAAATTTAACTCATAAATTTAATATCCTAATCTTGGATCTGAAAACCAACTACATAGGTCCATGGAGGGGGATATGTGAGTTATCTGAAACTCATATTAAAATAAGTCTTTAGTGCTGTTGGTTAACAATAAATTTAAAATCATTCAACAATGTCATTGAAAATAATCTTAACCAATAGTACTTGAGATATATTACACAGAACAAGGAAAGTGATAGTCCAGGCCACCCTGTGTTGGTCATACCACACATGGACAGATGTCTTCAGCTATGGAAGTCACAATATGGGGAACTGCAAAACATGCTGCCACATTTTCAGAAGAGAGTAATCAGCATGATGAATAGTTCCATGAAACTTTAGATAGCTAAGAGAATGTAAGATTCAGGGGAATAAAAGTTTACTCAGTATAAGAAATGGCTTTATAACCGAATTACCTAGAAATATACTGGGCTAACTTGAGTGGTAAATTTCTACAGGAAATATTTAAACATGGGCATGACCACTAGGCAGAGATGTTGGATGATGGCGTGCTATGGAGGATGATGAAGGATAGAAAGGATGTGGGATGTTCTTTGCTTGCAAGTCACAGAAACTTACTTGAGCTTCTTTAGGAATGAAGACAGGTGGTTATTAGAAGAATTTACACAGTGGATTGAGGACTAGAAAACTTGGCTGTGTTCCAAATAGCCCCGGATGTTTGCTTTCTGTTTATTACGGCCATCATGATCTTTATTTCATGGAATTTTGGCTTTTTTCTGTGGATCTATCCATTCCTCTCTTGCAGCTGACCAGTTAGTCACTCAATTTTCCTGGCATATTTCCAGGTTCAGCTAAATATTTTCACCTCCATTGAGCATAGCCTTTTGAACCATAACTCCTCCTGGCAAGTTGCCAGCCTCGAGATGAGTTCTCTTTGGGTTAGGTTCCAATCCCTTATCCAGTCAATGGCCAGACCATTGGACCAGCTATTATGGCTTTCTTGCCAAGCACTGAAGAAAAGGGCTAAGGAAAACAGTTTGAGCTAAAGTTGGACCGGGGCCATGGCCTGAGCCATGATCAATATACATGGAAACACCACATAGTTTTCAGTTTCCTTTGGAACTTGTAATTTCCCAATTCTGTGATGCAAGATAGAATTGGAGTTGGACATTTACAATTAAAAATAAGATAAGGCTAGGTTATGGCCATATAAAGAATAAGGTGGAAACATGTATTATTGGAATAAATAACATAAGAAAGAAAAAAGGGGCATTTGGAACTAGATAAAAGCAGATTTTAGTTTGTTTTATTTTTATTTCTCATTACTTTTCGGTTTGATCTTTGCACTTCCCTGGTGGGTCAGCTGGTAAAGAATCTGCCTGCAATGTGGGATACCTGGGTTTGATCCCTGGGTTGGGAAGGTCCCGTGGAGAAGGGAAAGGCTACCCACTCCAGTATTCTGGGCTGGAGAATTCCACTGACTGTATAGTCCACAGAGTCGCAAAGAGTTGGACATGACTGAGCAGCTTTCTCTCACAATATTGATCTTTACTAAATACCTTCCTCTGTTAATCGTGGAGTTACCATGTATATACTGCTAAACAAAAAATAGGGAACATATGCACTTTCTCAAGATATAAAATATTTTTTTTAAAACATGAAGGAATGTGAGTATTTCATAAAGTTGAAAATCACATATTATATCATTACTGGCTGATTTCTCTATATTGAAAGCCATATGGGAAAATGAAGTGAAAGCAAGAAGAAACAAAGCATTTTTAAAAATTGATCTTTTGTTTTTAAGGCACTTATTTTTAATTTCAGTTCATTTTGCTTTAATTTTCCTTTTCTTAGCTGTGTTTTTTTCTCACAACTATTCCAACCTATCTCCTTAATTGTTGTTCTTTAGTCACTAATAATCACTAAGTCATGTCCGACTCTTTTGTGACTCCATGGACTTGTAGCCCACCAGGCTTCTCTGTACATGGGATTCTCCAGGCGAGGATACTGGAGTGTGTTGTCATTCCCTTCTCCAGGGCATCTTCCTGACCCAGGAATCGAACTCACATCTCCTGCATCGGCAGGTGGATATGAGATTCCTCAGAGATTTTCTAGAAAAATGTCAGTGTAAACAAAGTAATCTCCTACTGCATAGCTAGGCAGGAACTCAGGCCAGTTATAAAAAAGTTTTAAAGTAGTATGGGCAAGAATGATAAGAATCTCTGTGTGTTTGTTATAAATAGTACTACCTTCTTCAAGTTAATGTCCAAGTTCAGTTCAGTTCAGTTGCTCAGTCGTGTCCCCATGAATCGCATGAATCGCAGCACTCCAGGCCTCCCTGTCCATCACCAACTCCTGGAGTTCACTCAGATTCACGTCCATCGAGTCAGTGATGCCATCCAGCCATCTCATCCTCTGTCGTCCCCTTCTCCTCCTGCCCTCAATCCCTCCCAGCATCACAGTCTTTTCCAATGAGTCAACTCTTTGCATGAGGTGGCCAAAGGACTGGAGTTTCAGCTTCAGCATTATTCCCTCCAAAGAAATCCCAGGGCTGATCTCCTTTAGAATGGACTGGTTGGATCTCCTTGCAGTCCAAGGGACTCTCAAGAGTCTTCTCCAACACCACAGTTCAAAAGCATCAATTCTTCAGCACTCAGCTTTCTTTACAGTCCGACTCTCACATCCATACATGACCACAGGAAAAACCATAGCCTTGACTAGATGGACCTTTGTTGGCAAACTAATGTCTCTGCTTTTCAATATGCTATCTAGGTTGGTCATAACTTTTCTTCCAAGGAGTAAGCGTCTTTTAATTTCATGGCTGTAGTCACCATCTACAGTGATTTTGGAGCCCCCCAAAATAAAGTCTGACACTGTTTCCACTGTTTCCCATCTATTTCCCATGAAGTGATGGAACCAGATGCCATGATCTTTGTTTTCTGAATGTTGAGCTTTAAACCAGCTTTTTCACTCTCCACTTTCCAGAAGGACCTACATTTCCCTAAGGGCCAGAAAAAGAGCAACACGGAAGGCGGTCACATTCTCACAACCTTGCTTTGCTGGGACCTGACCCAGATGTTGTAAGAAACACAGGACAGCAGAGTCCTTAGTGAATTTTTGTATGAGTGATGCTGCCCTGGGCTTGAGTGTCCCCACTACAAAGGTAGAAAAAAATGGTAATTGAATAGTGTGAAACATGCTGCAACCAAAATGTGAATTATCTAAAAGGAAGAGCCCATGGACTTGATGATTGAACATGTGAAATAGTGGCATCAATCAGAGTAAGAAGATGATAAAAAGGCTATGTGTATGTTTTGAAATTTAAGGTAAAAATCAGAGAACGTTTTTTGGTATGGAGTGTGTCCTAATAGAAAACCTCTAAATTTTCTCCATTAATCAGTTCTAGGGAAAAATAAGAGCAATCTGATGAGTTTAATGTACCCCTTCCCCCCTCCCCCTCACAAATTAAGTGGGGAAACTGAAAATAAATCATGTATACTTTTGGTCTTATTTCCCTTGTGGGGAATTGCCATAACTGCATCTTTATCTTACTTTTAATGATCAAGGTCTAGCTCCAACCCTACTTTGCCCTGTGTAATTGGGGAATTACAAGTTCCAGAGGAAACTGAGAACTATGTGGTGTTTCCATTTCTGCTGATCATGGTGCAGGCCATAGCTCAGGCTCACCTTTAGCTCAAACTGTTTTCCTCAGTGCTTGGCAGGGGAGCCAAAGTAGCTGGTCATGGACTGGTTGAAGGATTGGAACCTGACCCAGTGGTTGCTGCTGCTGCTGCTGCTGCTAAGTCGCTTCAGTCGTGTCTGACTCTGTGCGACCCCAGAGACGGCAGCCCACCAGGCTCCCCCATCCCTGGGATTCTCCAGGCAAGAACACTGGAGTGGGTTGCCGTTTCCTTCTCCAATGCATGAAAGTGAAAAGTGAAAAGTGAAAGTGAAGTCGCTCAGTCATGTCTGACTCTTCACAACCCCATGGACTGCAGCCCACCAGGCTCCTCCATCCCTGGGATTTTCCAGGCAACAGTACTGGAGTGGGGTGCCATTGCCTTCTCTAAACCCAGTAGTTATCAGGCACCCTAACTCTTCTCTGATTCAGCTAGAGGGAAAACTGCATTTGTTTGTTTGTTCATTTTTCCATACCCTAGTTAAAAGATCTATTTCCCTTTTAGAAATTCCTTTTGAAATAATTTTCTATTTTAAGTATTATGTGACTTTGTGTGCTTGTTTTATTCTGTCTCATTTCTATACTTCCCACATATTTATGGGTAAGGATAAGATTAAAAATAATGTTTAAAAATGAAATGTAAAACACAACAAACTCTGAAATTATTGTCATGCCATATTCTGCTTGTGATAGGTTTCTATGTTGGTTCATATGATCTCTAGTTACTTTTCTGGTAAGCCACCAACTGACATCTTTTTGTGTATGATAAGCCACCAACTGACATCTTTTTGTGTCTGCTGATAAGATTTGAGAGAGGCAACCTCTTCACTGATTGCAGTTATAATAAAAATATTCACAGTCAAACATGTTTAGTGGTTAAATTATTCATAATTCATTTTTCAAGATCCAATGATCTAGTCCTCAAGGTAGGAGGCATAGAACCTGGGATCAATATTACAGGGACTTCAGATCACCTAGACTTCTATTAGTCAATTTGGCATCTCTAAAGAGTTGTATTTGGGGTCTAGATGATGGTACAAACATTTTAAAACTTTTCTCGTGTTACCAGCCAGCCCAAATAGAGTCTCTCTCAGGAATCTGGGAATTCCACACACCCTTTTTTCCCCCTCTTCTTTTGTTTTCAATTTCTTCTCTCTATCAATTATCTCAATCCATTCTTCCTTCCTCTCTCTTCTCAGAGGATAGACTCCAGTCTGGATGTAGTAATGTCGAGTCTTGACTGTCTCTGGGCAGAACTTTGATCCTTCTTTACATTTTGTGCGCAGTGGAACAAAAAAAGGCTAACTCTGTTAACACTGTCAGCTGTTACCTGCAGCCTAAATCATGCTCACCATTTCCATATGCTCTTATTAAGTTTCTCTCTTTACCATTTTAATTAATAGTTACACACATTTCAAAAAAAGGAACAACAGCATCTGCATTTTAGCAAAGTGACTCTATTCTCTGTTATAACTGATGGAAGCTTCAAGATTTTCTAGGCAATCTGATTGGAGCCAGAGAAGAGGAGTTTGGGGGGCAGGGGATGGTTGGTGGTTACCATGTTTGTTTTGAAATCACCTTGGCATAACAAACACTAATTAAAATACAGCTTTATTTTTATTTCTTATTTTTCCCCTTAAAATTTCTTCGGTAGGAAAATGTTCCCTCATTACCAAATAGTATTTGCAACAGCTCCCATGACGATTATAGGTAATAGACTCTTAGTGTCTTAATTCAATAGTTGAAGTTTTCCAGGAAAATTGGTGGGCGCTGGAGGTCTAGGAGGCAGAGGGAAGACGTGGCTTCTTCTCTCTTCTTTGACCCCCTTATTCTCTTCATTTTGCCAAACAGATTTTGGTATCTCTGGCATTTGAGAGTGTAAAAAATGTTTCTCTTTCAAGTTCATGACTGCTGTCCATTAAACAGGCGTCTGCTCTTTAGACTTAGATGATAACAGCTTTCTCTTTCTCTTGTAGGTTATTTCATGGGTTCTGAAAATTCCTCTTATATTACTGGTGGTCTCTCTATTGAAGTTCCTGTAACTTTACCCCAAGGGTTGTTTATTCCCTCAAAAGATCCTGGCAATCTGGCAGTCCATATTTTAAGTGTATGCTCTGAGTTTTGAAAAAGACATACATCCTTGTAACCATTTTGCCAATCAGGATATAGAATATTCCCATCACTCCAGTGAATTTCCTTGTGCATTTTTACAGTCAATCCTCTTCCACTTCTGAACTCAGGCAACCCCTAATCTGTTTTTTGTCATTATAGGTTAGATTTTCCATTATAAAATTTCATGCAAATAAAATCATATTGTACATATTTATTTGCATCTGGCTTCACCAACTGAGGATAATGATTTTGAGATTCATTCATGTCAATGAGTATATCATCAGTTCATTCCTTTTTACTGCTCAGTAGTATTCTACTAATTGGTACAATATAATTTGTTTATCAGTTTACTTGTATATTTGTGTCCAGTTTTCAGCTGTTATAAATAAAGCTACTGTAAACACTCATGTACAGGTCTTTGTATGGGCAGTTGTTTTCTCTTGGTGAACACTTAGTAGTATTTTGGGGTAACATGATAAGCGTATGTTTAGCTTTATAACTGATGCACAATTTTCTCTCCCATCAGCAGGGTATGAATGTTCCAGCTGCTCTACATCTTTCCCGATTCTCGATATAGGCAGCCTTAAAATATTAGACAATCTAGTAGAAATATAGTGATACCTCATTTTGGTTTTGATTTGCATTTTACTGATGGCTAATGAATTGAACATCATATATCTTATCTTATGAAGTAAAAGTAGGAGACACAGGTTTGATCCCTGGATCAGGAAGATTCCCTGGAGAAGGGAATGAAAACTCACTCCAGTATTCTTGCCTGGAGAATCCCATGGACAGAGGAACCTGGTGAGCTACAGTCCATAGGGTCGCACAGAGTCGGACATGAACTGAAAGGACTTTGCACAAGCACATCATTTGAAATAGTTTGTTCAGACACAGTATCCACAATTCAAAAGACCCTCAATAAATTTTTGTTGAGCTGATAATAACTGAATAGAGAAAATGTCACTCATTTAAGGAATTGTGTCAAGTTTAAATAATTCTCTGGTATTTATGAGTCACTGAGCAAGTTATCAAAGGAGAAGGCTAAAACTAATTCTCAAGAAGTTAAAAGAAATTGTACATTCTCTTCTGCCTATCAAATATCATCTCCAGGCAATTTGCTCATGGCCACATAGCTGTATCAGAACAAAGATTGAAAACCACATTTTCTTCATTCTCAATTTAGTGATAGTGAAGTTGCTCAGTCGTGTTCAACTCTTTGCAACCCCATGAACTGTAGACTGCCAGGCTCCTCTGACCATAGCATTTTCCAGGGATCGGACCCAGGTCTCTTGCATTGCAGGCAGTCTCTTTACCATCTGAGCCACCAGGGAAGCCCATAACTAACTGATAGGCTGGGACAATCCATTGCACAACCCAGGGCATCAGTCTGTTTCATTGCTTTGTTATCATTAAGTAGCCAGCGAGAAGCAATCTGATAAAAAGTCCCTGGTTTTACACATAGAAGTTCAGACAAAAATTTGCCTGAAGCAAGATTCTGTTCAGGCAAAGAAATACAGGAAATAGAGCATTATAATAAGACTCAGATGTCAAGAACAGGAAACTCTTGTAAGCGTCATTGATTTGGCCATTTTGACAAAATTGTTTTCCCTGAAGCCCTCTCCTTTGTAGTATTCTTTAACAGCAAAAGTGTACTTAGCCCTTAAGGCATATTTTAATCATTATTCCTCTCTAACATGACACATTACATCGACAGCTCATTTAAAGTCTGAATTTTCCTTATTCTGAAGTACTTGCTTTGTGTATGCTATTTTTTCCACTGAATTATAGTGTACAAGGAGAAGTGGGCTCCCAAATCACCAGACAGAATATGTGAGCATCAGCTTAATTTGTAGTCAATATTCGTTATTGCTCTAAGACTCCTTACTTTGGTAGTTTAATCACAGCTCTTAACAACTGCCTTGAAATTTAGAGATAAAAATAATGTCTAATTTTGGTATTCTTAGAATCTGTCTGTAGGCTAAGCTAGATGGGTTTACTTGAGAGTGTTTTCCCATGTTAAATAATACTATGAAATCTGCTTTAAATCTTTTTTGAAAAAAAGTGGAGGTATAAATAAAATCCACATATGGTATTTTATTCTTTAAGCAAAAGGATTGACAAGAGTTTGATTTTTCTTTTAGGCCTGGTTGGCCTGAAGTAAACTTGAACATATATGAACATATATTCAGCATAGTTGAGTAATTTGTCTACAATCACACAGTTAATGGTGGCAACTCCTGGAATAAAGTTCAGCTAATGTATTCTTTGGCCACATGTTGTCCATTAGCTTCTAGTCCTTGGATTCCCTAAGATTAAATTTTAATAGTTTATCTTCATTTAACTGGCAAAGTGGACCATTTTTAAAAACCTTTATTGAATTTACTACAGTATTGTTTTTCTTATTTTAATGTTTTGGTATTTTGGCCTCGAGGAATGTGGGAGGTATTTTGCTCCCAGACCAGGGCTCGAACTCGTACCCGTTGCATTGGGAAGCAAAGTCTCAAGCCTTCCGCTAGGAAAGTTCTAAAGAGAAATGAAGAATGATCTATATAATGTAAGTATAATTCTATAAAGAACTGTAGAAATATCTTGCTTACAGAAAGACAGTTATACAAATATGCAGCTTATAATGTTGTTAATGAACAATGAACTCAGGGGTTCATCTAAACTGGAAGTTTTGGGTTAAACATTTAAGCAATATATGCAGCAGCCATTCCCTTGCTGTATAAGGTGCCAAACGACTGAAGCACACGCCTTTCACAAGTATATTCTGCAATCTGATTAATTTATCTGTCAGGATAAGTGAGTGAAGTCGCTCAGTCGTGTCTGACTCCTTGTGACCCCATGGACTATAGCCTATCAGGCTCCTCCGTCCATGGGATTTTCCAGGCAAGAGTGCTGGAGTGGATTGCCATTTCCTTCTCCAGGGGATCTTCCCCACCCAGGAATCGAACCTGGGTCTCCTGCATTGCAGGCAGATGCAGGATAGGCTAGCTAATTCTCTGGTAGAAAAAATAGAAATCCCTAAACCTCAGTGCTTAAATAACAAGTGTGTATTTCTTGCTTGTCCCAGTGCTCATGCTTGCTCATACTACCCTTCATGGGTAGGCAGGAAATCTCTATCTATGGTGATCATTCAGAAACTAATTTTATAGGGCAGCTACTACCTAGAAAATTGCTCCTCTCTTGTGCTGAAGAAAAGAGAAAATGGTGGTGGATTTCTCTTTAAAGTTAAATACTCTGGCCCAGAGTATTTACTCATCACTGACCACTATCTTCAGCTGGAATCAGTCCACCTGACCCCACCTACCCCCAGGGCCTGGGAAGTACAGTCCTACCCTATGCATGTAAGAGAGGAAGAACAATTTCTCTGCCTTTGTAATTTCCTTTATGTTTTTATGTTAACAGAGTCCAAGTTATTCCATTCACAGATTGTTCTTAACTTGGATTTGCCTGACTATTTCTTCATGATTATATTTAGAATATTTTTGGCAAGCATACTAGATAGATGATGATGTATCTTTCTAATACAGACTGTAAAATATTTAAATTCTGATATTGCCTTTCTTCTAAGAAATGATATCTTTTGGCCAGCACTCAAGTAAAATAGGAACATGACTTTTTAAATTGAATTTATCCGGTTTTATGCATTTTGAATTTCTTCTGATTTTTCCTAGTTTGTTTACTTATTTGCAGGGTAACACAATTAATTATAGTTTTATTAATAAGAAAAGAAAGGGAAAACCCTGATGTAGCTGAAATTACCTTAAGTTACTCATCTTTGGGCTTCCCAGGTGGCTCAGTGGTAAAGAATCTGCCTGCCAATGCAGGAAATGCAAGAGGCTTGAGTTTGATCCCTGGGTAAGGAAGATCCCCTGGAGAAGGAAATGGCAGCCCACTTAATTCTTGCCTGGTAAATCCCATGCAGAGGGGACTGGTGGGCTACAGTGCATGAGGTCACAGAGTCAGATACTACTGAGCATATACTCCACTTACTTTGAGGTCTGATATTAATTTTTTTCAGCTTAAATCCATTATGTATAGTCTCCTGATCTAAATCCACTAACATCAGTTGTTGAAAACAAAGTTATTTAACATATCAACTACTTACAGTTTCATTTTATTTCAGTAACCTAGAAAAAATCCTAAATTAAAAAAAATTTTAATATTTTAAAATTGTTTACAGAAGGGCAAACCTACCATTACATCTATCCCTAATGTGACTTCTTGCATAACAGTTTTGAATAGAACTTTACTTAGCATAGTTCAGTTGAAACAGAATAGTTCCTCCCCCTCCCCTACCTTCTCCTTCTTTCTTCCGAGTTTGATGTGTTTGATCTCCTTTCCTCTCAGCCCTAAATAAGTAGTCAGTGGTAGGTGACTGATGACTGATCTGAGGATCAGAAATTCTCTTCCAATGCCTAGGATGCTTTCTAAAAAAAAAAACAAAAACAAAAACCAATAATTGTAATTTCAAGGAAAACCCTTTTTATTTAGCCATCCTCTCTTTATCTTTCCAGTTCTCTTCACTTCAAATTAAATAGTATTTTCTTTTTCCCTAAATACTGAACTGTAGTTTCTTTGACTTCTGTCGGGTGTTAGTATGTTGATTCAATGCATGTTTTTATGAATAAAGAAGGGAACAAGTTTAATATTTTAGATAGTGCTGGAGTTTCACTCATTTGACCTAACTTGGGTTCCCAGCAAAATGAGTTCTTAAATATGTTTATTACTGTTGGGCCAAAGGCAGGAAATGGGTTTGAACTTGCATTCTCTCCAGTGTCTACCCTTCCCTGGTTTCTCCCCTCCTCTCCTCTCTCTATTATTTCCCTCCTCTCCTCTCTCTATTCTTTCCCTCCTCTCTGCTCGCCTCCCGCTTCCTTCCTATTCCCAGCATTAGCTTTGAAGAGGAACAGTAACAGAATTCAGAAGATCTCTAGCAGATTTGTCTCTTTTGTTTCCAAACCACTACTAACAGCACAATTACTCATCGCTCCCCCACCCCCCACCCCCCACCATGCTATTTAAATATCCCTCTTGGGTCACATTTTTCCCTACATTTTCTTTTCTACTCCGTGGTCATGGCTGTGGGGGAAACACTCAAGGCAACGCCTCACACACATGACCACATAAGTGTTTATTAGTTTTTTATTTGTGTATCTCTGTCCTACGCAATCTATACAGTTTTTCATTGCTGACATCCTTGTTTATCACTGATTTCAGATAAAAGGTCGGTTTGGTAGTTCAGAGAAGATCATATCCTTGCCCTTGTTCTGAATGACAGAGAGCTGAAACCATCACAGGCCGATGAGAATGTGTGCTTTCTTTAAAACATATAAGAGCTGTGGCTTTGGCAGTCTCTTTAGTTTATGTTGCGCAGGAACCCATATTGGAAAATATTTGAAGCCATCTTGAATTGGCCGATGGGCTATGGTTTCTCTTTTAATTTATGTTAGTTTGGCAAATATTTTCTTGAGTGTTTTCTGTGCAGTGGGTGCTGAATCAGATACTAGGGATGAATAGGAAATTGGCCCAGCTATCAAGCTCTTCACCATGTGGCTTCAATTAAACAGAAGACAGTTTTATAGTAAATAGTAGATCCTAATAAAAGCACACTGTGTGTTGGGATTTAAAAGCTTGCATTTGGGTAAATAATTTAATCTCCCTGGACCCCATTTCCTCTCTGTAAAATGAAGGGGTTGAATTAAATGATATTTTACACTATCGAACGTTACAAAATCATTTCACCAGAGTCGTGCTGGGCCTGATTGCCGCCAGTGCTGTTCGCTCCTCTCCCTTCTGCTCCGGGGGTCAAGTGATCCCCTGCAGGTGACTTTCCCAGGCTCCAGTGTTAGCTGACTTCTGGTAGGATTAAGTCAAGGCGAGGCAGGCTCAAGTCAATGGTGAAAGACTGGAGGGCAGGGTAACAAGTGGATTTGGAGGCGAAAGAAATCAAGACCACCCCTTGCTCCTCTCAGCTTTGCATGGCTTCTAGTCGTTTTTATCTCCTTTGTGGCCCCAGCCTCTACCGTGTCCAGACCCACCCCAGTTTCTGCAGGGTCATCCTGGCCTCTTGGTTCCAGGTATTGTTCATTTGACCATTGTTCCTACAGTTTAAGAATGATAAACCTCCTGCTATTGCCCATTGCCAGGGTTAATTGCAGTGGCTGTTTAACTCTTCGCCTCACCATTCCCCCTGAACCTGTGTATTTTCCATTCCTTCTACTGTGAACACTGGAAATGGTTTCTGTTTTTCTGGTGAGACTGTGACTAATCCACAGTGTTTGCTTTCTATTTACGTTATAGCAGTGAAAGTGCTCTTAACAATTGAGGAGGAAAAATATAAACATAGATACATTCACTGAGCTGACCCAAACTAGATCTTACAGTGAATACGGGCATCAAAAGAAATGTTTGTTTTATGTCCCTTTTGGTTAATTGTTGAAGGGAATACAGGATCTACTTTTTTACTGAAGTCACCAGCTTGAATCTTTTGAACGTTAATGCCCATGTAAATCTAGCTGGGGGAAATCTTGAAAGAAGTACTACATTAGACTGTGTGGTTCTTGAGTCTTAGGACATAAAAATGTCTTTATTATACCCTCTACATCTACAGAGTGTATCACTTTTCCATCAAGAATATCAATGAAAATAAAATTATAGTGATAAATGTATTACCAACCTAAAGTTTTGGTAAAAAGAAAGAGATGTAAGAAATTGTTTTACAGATTTGGCTAAAGTGCTGTGCTTTTCTTGCATTTCTTTTATTGCCACTGTCTTTAGGTTGCTAAGATACTTTCTTTATTTTTGGCCATCTCACCAGGAAAGGACAAGAATACAAACTGAGGTGATTTCATTTTTAAATGACAATGTAGTTATCTCTTGTGGAGATTTTTAAAAGTTTAATTTATTCACCCAAAAAGAAAGAGATAGGATATAAATTCACTCTATTTCTCTCCCCACACCAAACGTTGGTTATAAAGAAGGAGAGACATTCATGGTGATTGGGTGACAAGGAAAGTGATAGTATCATTGCTGATACATTGAGAATCTCAAAGAGAGGAATTAGGTGGATACCTGCCAGAAGGTCAGTGTGTTCATTTCCTGTTGCAGGTGACTTAAAGCACACACTTGATAGCTTAAAACAGCATAGTTTTATTCCTGCACAATTCTGGAGGCCAAAGTCTGACATCAGGGTCATTGGACCAAAGCCAAGGCATCAGCAGGGCCATGTTCCCTCTGGAAGTCAAAGAGGAGAATTTGTTCATGGTGTCTAGCTCTAGTGGCTGCTGGCATTTCTTGGCTTCTGGCTGCACTACTTCAACTTCTGCCCCTATGGTCCTGTTGCTTTCTTCTTTTTTGGAGTAAAATTTCCTGCTAACTCCCTCTTATAAAAACACTTGTGATTGCATTTAAGGTCCACCTTGATGGAAGTGAAAGAGGAGGGTGAAAAAGTTGGCTTAAAGCTCAACATTCAGAAAACGAAGATCATGGCATCTGGTCCCATCACTTCATGGGAAATAGATGGGGAAACAGTGGAGACAGTGTCAAACTTTATTTTTTGGGGGCTCCAAATTCACTGCAGATGGTGACTGCAGCCATGAAATTAAAAGACGCTTACTCCTTGGAAGAAAAGTTATGAGCAACCTAGAGAGCATATTCAAAAGCCGAGACATTACTTTGCTGACTAAGGTCCATCTAGTCAAGGCTATGGTTTGTCCAGTGGTCATGTATGGATGTGAGAGTTGGACTGTGAAGAAGGCTGAGTGCCGAAGAATTGATGCGTTTGAACTGTGGTGTTGGAGAAGACTCTTGAGAGTCCCTTGGACTGCAAGGAGATCCAACCAGTCCATTCTGAAGGAGATCAGCCCTGGGATTTCTTTGGAAGAAATGATGCTAAAGCTGAAACTCCAGTCCTTTGGCCACTTCATGCGAAGAGCTGACTCATTGGAAAAGACTCTGATGATGGGAGGGATTAGGGGCAGGAGGAGAAGGGGACGACAAAGGATGAAATGGCTGGATGGCATCACTGACTCGATGGACATGAATCTGAGTAAACTCTGGGAGTTGGTGATGGACAGGGAGGCCTGGCATGCTGCAGTTCATGGGGTCACAAAGAGTCAGACACAACTGAGCAACTGAACTGAACTGGATAATCCAAGATAATCTTTATACCATAAGATCTTTTCTCACATCTGCATAGAACATTTTGCCACATAAGGTAACATTCACAACTTCAGGAGTCATGATTGGAACATATTTTGAGAACTTTATTCAGTCTAGTATAGCCAGATAAAGTGTGTAAAGAAATTTTTGTGAGTTTTGTTTACATGTGGTCTGTAAGAGTATTATGCTGTTGCTGCTGCTGCTAAGTCGCTTCAGTCATGTCTGACTCTGTGTGACCCCATAGACAGCAGCCCACCAGGCTCCTCTGTCTCTGGGATTCTCCAGGCAAGAACGCTGGAGTGGGTTGCCATTTCCTTCTCCAATGCATGCATGCATGCTAAGTCACTTCAGTCGTGTCCGACGTTGTGCAATCCCATGGATAGCAACAAAATACTCCTGTCTTCAGGACTAAGATCTTTTAAGGGCTGAAGAATATTCTTAACATCCTGAGTTTCACGATGGATGTGAAAAGAATATATTCTATGGGGTGGATGAGTAAAAATGCTGCTTTATTAAAACCAATAAAGTCAATTTTAATATTCTGTGAATGTTGTGGAAAAGTGTGCATTCTTTGTATAAAGTCCAGCTTAATTATGCCTATTCAGTCCACTTCAGTTCAGTCCAGTCACTCAGTCATGTCCCACTCTTTGCGACCCCATGAATTGCAGCACGCCAGGCCTCTCTGTCCATCACCAACTCCCAGAGTTCACTCAAACTCACATCCATTGAGTCAGTGATGCCATCCAGCCATCTCATCCTCTGTCGTCCCTTTCTCCTCCTGCCCCCAATCCCTCCCATCATCAGAGTCTTTTCCAATGAGTCAGCTCTTCGCATGAAGTGGCCAAAGTACTGGAGTTTCAGCTTCAGCATCGTTCCTTCCAAAGAAATCCCAGGGCTGATCTCCTTCAGAATGGACTGGTTGGATCTCCTTGCAGTCCAAGGGACTGTCAAGAGTCTTCCCCCACACCACAGTTCAAAAGCACCAATTCTTCAGCACTCAGCTCTCTTCACAGTCCAACTCTCACATCCATACATGACTACTGGAAAAACCATAGCCTATGCCTGTTACTGTATTTTATAATTCTTCTTGAAATTGTTTCATCTCCTTGATCCACTTGTTAAAAGCTATGTTAAATTTTAAGTAAATGGCTTCTTTCCTTTTAACAGTTTATATTTTATATATTTCTATCACTTCATGGGAAATAGATGGGGAAACAGTGGAAACAGTGTCAGACTTTATTTTTGGGCTCCAAATTCACTGCAGATGGTGACTGCAGCCATGAAATTAAAAGACGCTTACTCCTTGGAAGAAAAGTTATGAGCAACTTAGATAGCATATTCAAAAGCAGAGACATTACTTTGCCGACTAAGGTCCATCTAGTCAAGGCTATGGTTTGTCCAGTGGTCATGTATGGATGTGAGAGTTGGACTGTGAAGAAGGCTGAGTGCCAAAGAATTGATGCATTTGAACTGTGGTGTTGGAGAAGACTCTTGAGAGTCCCTTGGACTGCAAGGAGATCCAACCAGTCCATTCTGAAGGAGATCAACCCTGTAATTTCTTTGGAAGGACTGATGCTAAAGCTGAAACTCCAGTCCTTTGGCCACTTCATGGGAAGAGCTGACTCATTGGAAAAGACCCTGATGCTGGGAGGGATTGAGGGCAGGAGAAGAAGGGGACGACCGAGGATGAGATGGCTGGATGGCATCACTGACTCGATGGACGTGAATCTGAGTGAACTCCGGGGGTTGGTGATGGACAGGGAGGCCTGAGTGCTGCGATTCATGGGGTCGCAAAGAGTCGGACACGACTGAGCGACTGAACTGAACTGAACTGATGCTATCTGGATTGTTAATGTTTAGTATATTTTTATTGTGCATTATAACTTTCATTGTTGTTCAGTCACATCTGATTCTTTGAGACCCCGTGGACTGCAGCATGCCAGATTACCCTGTCCTTCACTGTCTCCTGGAGTTTGCTCAAGTTCATGTCCATTGAATCGGTGATGCTATCTAACAATCTCATCCTCTGTCACCCTCTTCTCTTTGGCCTTCAGTCTTTCCCCAAACCAGCATCTTTTCCAATGAGTCAGCTGTTCACATCAAGAGCCAAAGTATTGGAGCTTCAGCTTCAGCATCAGTCCTTCCAGTGAATATTCAGAGTTGATTTCCTTTAGGATTGACTGATTTGATCTCCTTTCTGTCCAAGGGACTCTCAAGAATCTTCTCCAGCACCACAGTTCGAAAGCATCAATTCTTCGGTGCTCAGCCTTCTTTATGGTCCAACTCTCACATCCATATATGACTATTGGAAAACCATAGCTTTGACTATAGGGGCATTTGTCGGCAAAGTGATGTCTCTGCTTTTTAACATACTGTCTAGGTTGTCATACCTCTCTTTCTGAAGGGCAAGCATCTTTTAACTTCATGGCTGCAGTCACCATCTGCAGTGATTTTGGAGCCCAAGAAAATAAAGTCTGTCACTGTTTCCACTTTTTCCCCTTCTATTTTCCATAAAGTGATGGGACCACATGCCACGATCCTCATCTTTTGAGGGTTGAGTTTTAAGCCAGCTTTTTCACTCTCCTCTTTCACCCTCATCAAGAGGCTCTTTAGTTCCTCTTCACTTTCTGTCATTTAGAGTGGTATCATCTGCGTATCTGAGGTTGGTGATATTTCTCCTGGCAATCTTGATCCCAGCTTATCCAGCTTGTGATTCATCCAGCCCCCCATTTTTCAAGATTCACTCTGCATATAAGTTAAATATGCAGGGTAACCATATAAAGCCTTGTCATACACCTTTCCCAGTTTTGAACAGTTAGTTATTCCATGTCTGGTTCTAACTGTTGCTTCTTGATCTGCATACAGGCTTCTCAGAAGACAGGTAAGGTGGTCTGATACTCTCATCTCATTAAGAATTTTCCACAATTTGTTGTGGTCCACACAGTCAAAGGCTTTAGTGTAGTCACTGAAGCAATTGTAGATGTTTTTCTGGAATTCCCTTCCTTTTTCTATGATCCAATAGATGTTGGCAATTTGATTTCTGGTTTCTCTGCTTTTTATAAACCCAGCTTGTGCATTTGGAAATTCTTGGTTCACTTATTGCTGAAGCCTGACTTGAAGGATTTTGAGCGTAACCTTGCTAGCATGTGAAATGAGCCCAATTGTGTGATAGTTTGAACATTCTTTGGTATTGCCCTTATTTGGGATTGGAATCAAAACTGACCTGTTCCAGTCCTGTGGCCACTGCTGATTTTTCTAAATTTGTTGACATATTATTGAGTGCAACACTTTAACAGCATCATCTTTTAGGATTTGAAATAGCTCAGCTGGAATTCCATCACTAGGTTTTTTCATAGTATACTTTCTAAGGCCCACTTCTCACTCCAGGGTGTCTGATGCTGGGTGGGTGACCATGCCATCGTGCTTCTCTGGGTCTAAGACCTTTTCCTGTGTGTAGTTCTTCTGTGTATTCTTGCCACCTCTTCTTAATCTCTTCTGCTTCTGTCAGGTCCTTATCATTTCTGTCCTTTATCGTGTCCATCCTTGTATTAAATGTTCCCTTGATATCTCCAGTTTCTTGAAGACATCTCTAGTCTTTCCCATTCTATTGCTTTCCTTTTTTTCTTTGCATGGTTCACTTAAGAAGGCCTTTTAATCTCTTCTTGCTAGTCTCTGGAACTCTGCATTCGGCTAAATATATCTTTTCCTTTCTCTCTTGCCTTTCATATCTCTCAGCTACTTTTAAAGCTTCCTTAAACAACCACTTTGCTTTCTTGCATTTCTTTCTCTTTGGAATGGTTTTGGTCACTGCCTCCTCTACAATGTTATGAACCTCTATCCATAGTTTTTCAGGCACACTGTGTACCAGATATGATCCCTTGAATCTGTTTATCACCTCCACTGTATAATCATAAGGGATTTGATTTAGGTCATACCTTAATTGCCTAGTGGTTTTCCCTACTTTCTGCAATTTTATGATAAGGAGTTCATGATCTGAGTCACAGTCAGCTCCAGGTCTTGTTTTTGCTGACGGTGTAGGGCTTTTCCGTTTTCAACTGAAAAGAACATAATCAATCGGATTTAGTATTGACCAACTGGTGATGCTCATGTGTAGAGTCATCTCTTGTGTTGTTGGAAGGGGGTGTTTGCTATGATCGGTTTGCTCTCTTGACAAAACTGTTAGTCTTTTCCCTGCTTCATTTTGAACTCCAAGGCCAAACTTGCCTGTTACTCCATGTGTCTGTTGACTTCCTACTTTTGCATTCTGGTCCCCTATGATGAAAAGGACTTTTTTTTTTGGTGTTATTTC
Source organism: Ovis aries (assembly GCF_016772045.2). Taxonomy (NCBI): domain Eukaryota; kingdom Metazoa; phylum Chordata; class Mammalia; order Artiodactyla; family Bovidae; genus Ovis; species Ovis aries. Next base: position 144,552,615 of record NC_056055.1, on the reverse strand, counting down.
TAGAAGGTCTTGTAAGTCTTCATAGAACTGTTCAACTTCAGCTTCTTCACCATTACTGGCTGGCATGTAAACTTGGATTACTGTGATATTGAATGGGGTGCCTTAGAAATGACCAGAGATCATTTTGTTGTTTTTGTGATTGCACCCAAGTACTGCATTTCAGAGTCTTTTGTTGACTATGAGAGCTACTCCATTTCTTCTAAGGGATTCTTGCTCACAGTAGTTGTATTAATGGTCATCTGAATTAAACTTGCCCATTCCTGTCCCATTTAATTCACTGATTGCTAAGATATTGATGTTTAATCTTGTCATCTCCTGCTTGACCATGTCCAATTTGCCTTGATTCATAGACCTAGCATTAGAGGTTCCTATGCAATATTGTTCTTTATAGCATCGGGCTTTACTTTCACCACCAGACTGAGCATCATTTTCACGTTGGCCCAGCTACTTCATTCTCCTGGATCTATTAGTAATTGCCCTCTGCTCTGCTCCAGTAGCGTATTAGACACTTTCTGACCTGGGTGCCCATCTTCTGGTATCATATCTTTTTGCCTTTTCATAATCTTCATGGGATTCCTGAAGGGGTTTGCATTTCCTCCTCCAGTGGACCACTTTTGGTCAGAACTCTTCACTATGACCTGTCCATTTTGAGTGGCCCTGCATGGCATGACTCATAGCTTCCCTGAGTTACACAAGCCGATTTGCCATGACAGGGCTGTGATCCATGAGGGGTCCTCCTATTGTAAAGACATTGATTTGCTGTTTTTTTCATTTCTATTGGCTTTCTAAATTTGACTCACACATTTTTGCCCTTATGAGACTATACTGTTAATGAGCCCAGATTTTGCTCTTTAGATAGATTTAGTGACTCCAGTCTTTGTAATCGGAGAAGGCAATGGCAACCCACTCCAGTACTCTTGCCTGGAAAATCCCATGGACAGAGGAGCCTGTTGGGCTGCAGTCCATGGGGTCGCAAAGAATCGGACACGACTGAGCAACTTCACTTTCCTGCATTGGAGAAGGAAATGGCACCCCACTCCAGTGTTCTTGCCTGGAGAATCCCAGGGACGGGGGAGCCTGGTGGGCTGCCGTCTATGGGGTCGCACAGAGTCAGACACGACTGAAGTGACCTAGCAGCAGCAGCAGCAGCAGCAGCAGTCTTTGTAATATAATAATTATAATGAATAGGAATATGTTGCTGATAATATAAAGTATAATTTTTAAAGTGCTTTTATGTCTCATCGAGGCACTTGTATAGCAGAGTGTCTTAAAAGCATGGGTCTGGACTCGGACTACTCTGTAGTGCTTTGTAAAATTTGGAACACCTTTTACTCAAAGCTGGCTGTGATCGTATCTGCTGCTAAGAGGGTTAATGAGACTGAAGTTCACTAGACAAAAGACAGATGGCTACTCAGTGAGGTGAGTAAATATGAACACCAGGTGGGCAAATTATCACCAGCTTGGGTTATTTAAAACTCTGTTGCTTGTCTTTGTATCTGAAGGCTTGGTAAGTCATTCTTCAATCTGTACCACTTGGAATTAACTATAATCCGTGACTGGAATTATTATATTTGAAATCAGAACCTCAGTGTACTCAGTGTGAATAGGGGTATCTGAGAGGATGCAATGTTTTCTCATAAAATATGAAAAAGCATATATTAGATATGAGAAATAACACATGTTAAATATGAGAAAACATTGCAGTGGGAAGGAAAAATACACACTTGTCCTAGGATAGTGATACATTACCAGAGTCATTTTCCCTCCAATGTTTTCATTGTGGTGAAATACATGTAACATAAAATTTACTATCTTTGCTATTTCAAAGTTTGTAGTTCAGTGGCATTAAGCGCATTCATATTGTATTGAAAACATCACCACTATCCATCTCCAGAGAAGTTTTCATTTTACAAAATGGAAACTCTTACCCTTTAGACAATATCACTCAATTTGCTCTCCGCCAGCCCCTGGCAGCCACTACTCTTTCTGTCTCTGAGTTTGACTACTCCAGGTTTAGTCATATAAGTAGAATCATATAGTAGCTGTCTTTTTTGTGATTGGCTTATTTCTCTGGGCACAGTGTCCTAAAGTTTCATCCGTGTTGCAGCATGTCATAATTCTCATACCTTTTAAGGCTGAATGATATTCTACTCTATGCATAGATCACATTTTTTTATTCATTCATCCATAGATGGATGTTTGAATTGTTTCTACCTTTTATGTGTTGTGAATAATGCTGCAATGATAGAGACATTTTAAAATGTGGATTTAGAGCATTTTTTTTCTGATGGAAACATGTTGACAATACATGGATCATCATAAGAGCATAAATCGTGAATGTTTGTAAATGAGCCAGAACCAGAAGTCCTAGTCTGCAAGCATAAGTTGTAGGAGCTCATGGGATTAAATAATAACCCATTTTGGTCAAAGTGCCACCTACTAAGAAGATCTTATGGTGGAGGAACACCAATTGTTTACTATAAAATGTTTGGTCATCATGACTTTGAAGATTAAAACTTTGGTCTGATCACCCACAGACTTTTGGGATTCCTGGAGCCAGTCCTTTGTCCAGAAGTCCACTTTATCTTATACATGTCCTGAGCATGAAATTATTCAAGCCCCGAGTGAACCCTTGCAGGTCTGAAAAGGAAAAATAGAAGCAACTACTGGGAGTGATGAAAGATATTCATGGCCCAAGCAAAGATTTCCTAAATGAAGTACACAATGAGCCAATACAATAACTTTAAGGGAAATGATGGTGACTGTTAAAGGCTCTTTTAAGAGGGGCCCCATTGCTGCTAACTTTGGCTGAATTCAAGATTGCATCGGGACTAGGCTACACTGAAGTTCTCTGGTAGGGTCAGTCATGTAATCTTTCCTTCTGGGTTTAGGACTGTTGATGACTTAGAACCGAAACTAAGGCTAGATCTGTGTTGACTATGATCTGCATTTTTTTCTCTTTCTAATTGTACTAAATGACTAGGTTTCCCTTCAAGTTATACCACCAAGGCTTTGCTCGGATCTTAATTATTAGGTGTAAGCTCTTGTATATTCCTGCTTTATCATGGTGTTAGTTCAGTATTATGTGGGTGAATCCAGGGAAGACATAAGCAGAGTCTGCAACTGTCCTGGCCAATAAAAAAGGAGAGTCCTACTAAAATGTCCTAAACTTTTACCCTGAACCCTGATGAAAACTGCTGTCAATATCTTAAAGGAGTACAGAGGTACACTGTTATTAACATCTCTTAGAGCTCAGGGCACTATATGTGCTCATTTTCTTAAACAATTCTGGGAGTGAAAACTGTCATTTTGGAGAATTGTGTGTTTAACTTCCATTAATAATACAAATGGAGAAAATGTAGTTGGGAACAGTATTGAATTTTTAGAGGTCCAAAGATATCTTTATGGAGAGTGCATTTGCTCTATTAAATCTCCATCAGGTAAACTCATGTTTTAGAGGAGTGGTAAGAGAAAATTTCTGCAAGTGTTTAAACCTGGGAAAATGAGAGGGGAGAGATACAAAATGGGGCTTATGAACTAGGGGTTGTAAATGAGAGACGTGAGAACCAAAGAAAATCTCTTAGTGAGTGGAAAAGGTAGGAACTGAAAGGGAACTATCCTAAAAAAATGCAGATCAGCCAGAATAAAACTGCCAAAAAAATTAGTTTCAAGGAAAAGGAAGACATTAGCGGGGTCAGATATTGATTAAAATTGACTGAGATGAAAATGGAGAAAAGGGTACTGGACTCAAGAATTTGGTTATTAGTAACAGAAGGCAGTGGCACCCCGTTCAAGTACTCTTGCCTGGAAAATCCCATGGATGGAGGAGCCTGGTGGGCTGCAGTCTATGGGGTCGCTAAAAGTTGGACACAACTAAGCAACTTCACTTTCACTTTTCACTTTCATGCACTGGAGAAGGAGATGGCAACCCACTCCAGTGTTCTTGCCTGGAGAATCCCAGGGACGGCAGAGCCTGGTGGGCTGCCATCTATGGGGTCGCACAGAGTTGGACACGACTGAAGCGACTTAGCAGCAACAGCAGCAATAGTCTTCATGAACAAATTTCAAAAAAGTTGTAGGAATGGAAACCAGGGGTTAAAGGAACTATGGAAATTGAGGAAAGACATGAAGAGTCAGTATCTTTGCAAATACAGAATTGAATGAGTAACCTGGGCCAGTCCAGCTTTTTATCAGAGAAAATCCACTCCTACAGTTTAGGTTCTAACAGTAAGAATGGGAGACTCTTTTAAAGGGGAAGTTTCAACCTTTATTACTTTTCTCAGAACAGAAATTGTGATCCAGTGGTGATATCCAATCATGATTATCTTACCTCAAGGTAATACTCATTAGGACTCTGAGGAACACATTTTTCTGTTTGATGAAAACTTCAGAAAGCAAGCAATCATGATGTCTGATCTTAGAAGGGTTTTTCACAGGGAAGTTACCAACATCACCTGATCTCCTTCCTTCCATAATATGCACAGTGTGTCTTCTGTGAAGACACTCAAGGACCTGTAGAAAGTTGCTTAAGATGGACTCTGGTGCATCTATGAGGCTGTACATGGTGCCACTGGATAATCTTTGACTATAGTGAGATTTCCTGAGACATTATTTTAATACTGGGATTAACAACTGCTTATAGAAATTCACAGAATAATTTACAGAGGGATAAAAAAGTTAAATGTAATTTATAATTATATTTTGCAGCTTATTACTATGATGTGCATGTAGTTAATAAATAGCACTTGGCTCTGTGGCATAAAGGAGATAGCTTCCTACTCTGCTGTGTGTGTGTTAGTCACTCAGTCATGTCAACTCTATGTGACCCCATGGACAGTAGTCTGCCAGGCTCCTCTGTCCATGGAATGCTCCAGGCAAGAATACTGGAATGGATTGCCATTCTCTTCTCCAGGGGATTTTCCTGACCCAGAGATTGAACCCATGTCTGCTACATCTCCTGAATTGGCAGGCTGGTTCTTTAGCCTCTTAGCCTCCAGGGAAGCACCCAGCCCACCCTGCCATAACCTACGCTCCTGTTTCCATCTAAAAACTCAAAGTTCTGTCTTTTGTTTTGAGGACTTTCTTGTTCTAGAATAGTTTAGCAGCTCACAATCCATCCCATTGTAACTAGCTTTTTTATACCAATCTCCTTCAGATGGATTTCTTTGTTTCAAGCTCCTCCAGTTGGATTTCTCTGTCTCAACATGCTATTTGCTCATCAAATAGGAGAGGTATCTTCTTCTCTGCATATGGAATCCTTGGGTTTTACTGAGCTGAGATTTAATACAGGAGAAATAGGAAAGCTAGTTTGCCACTCAGGGAGGGTGGTGTGTTCAGTTTGCAGATAGGAAGGTTTAGATGACCTGTAGGCAACTGTGGAGGGATTGGAATTGAGGCTTAGGTGGGAGATTACTATGGAGGGATTGGAACTGAGGCTTAGGTGGGAGGTTAGGTTTGGGAAGTCAATTGTGTAGGCATAGTAGGGAATGATCATTGGCTTTAGAAGGCAGGATCAGTAGCTCAAGGGAACATATATGAACTGATATTGGAACTGAAGACTGAATCTTGTAGCAAAAGTAAGGAAGAAGATTTATTGAAGGAGATGCAGAAGCCAGATAGAAAAGCAGGACACACCTGTTACATACCTCTCACAGTAGGCCTTGTAACTTCAAATTTAGATTTGTGAAGTGATTTCTGAGTAAGATCATGCCACTGTATTTTGTATGTATTCACACTTAATTTACTAATAGTAGACACTTAAAACATACCAAATTGTTTAGAATATTAAAAAAAGAAGTGGCTTGGACTTCTACTAACCAACGGTTATATTGGGAGGAAAATCAGGAGGCTCTTCTGGGAATGGGTAATCAAAGATATCAGAAGTGTCAGATGTTGAAGAGACATCAAAGAGAGTAAAGACAGAGAAAGGATTGTGGTATTCACCAAGACCACTGGAGTGCCTAAAGGGAGGGGTCCAAGTATTGTGGTAAAAGGAGGCCAAAGCATTAGCAGATGGTAAGAAAATGGTAGTAGTCTCAAACAAGTTTTATAAGAGAGTCGGGCAATTAGAATTTTACAGTGTGTGTGTGTGTGAATGTGTGTTGCTTGTTTTGTGTATGGTGTGTGTGGGGAGGGCCACTTTCCCTTATTTGTTCATTATCCTCTTATGTCCTATCTCTGCCAACACTTTCTATTCTTTAGGAAAATGGAATCCCAGCTGAAAGGCGAGCCTGTCATTCAGTTGTCATAGTGCCTGAGCACAGCATAACATTGAGCTTATTTATTCACACTGTGGTGCTGGAAGTCAGAGGCAGATACTAAAACTTACCCTGGAGCCTCCTCTATTAAGTTATCTATAAAAGAGCTTTTCAGAAAAAGGGAGTGGTTTCAAACAACCCACTGTGGAGAGGACAAGTGGGGTCTTGTGTGGAGAATCCTGGAGCCAAATGTAAATACCTGCTGTCTGCTCTTCCCCAGCTGCCTCCTTTGGGGGCAAGCAGGGGCCCTTTAAGCAGTGGACTGGGCAGGATCTTAATATTGTTGTTGTCTAGTTGCTGGCGTGTCTGACTCTGTGCGGCCCCACAGACTATGTCCCTCTAGGCTCCTCTGTCCACTGGGATTTCCCAGGCAAGAATATTGCAATGGATTGCCATTTCCTTCACCAGCGGATCTTCCCGACATGTTGCTGTATCACAACCATCAGTATCAATGACTGTTCACATGTCACCACCTGAGCCAGAACCAGGAACTCGAGAATTGACTTGCTGTTGTGGTCAGGTAAGAAGCACAGGAGCCATTGTTTATGACATGTCTACAAAGCTCTCAGGAAGCATTTATTTGGGTTACGGTTAGGGTTAGGGTTAGGAAGCATTTATTTGACTTATACGTTTAGTTCTACAGTCCACTGAAGAGTATTCCATGAGGGTAGGAGGAATCTGCTCTAATCGTCTCAAGTTTTCTTCTCCTCTGCTTTTGTGCTCAAGCACCTGCATAATCCTTGTAGATCTTATGGAAGGAACAGGCAAAACCAGTGTCCATTCCTGGTGTCAACAGACAGAGTGTGGTAGCTTAATTTGGATTTGTTTTTACCTTTCTGATTTTTAAAAAACACCTGTGCTGTGTAACCTCCGAGCCAATGTAGTGAGCCTTGGAGGCATTGGTATCTGCACAATGAGTAGTATTTTTTTCTGCTCATAAACACGGTGATTGTTCTGCTCTTGATGACATCTGTCTGTCTCTATTCAATTCTCATTCATTCATTCATTCATTTGAACATTTATTAGGCCCACAAGTGCCATGCCCATCCAAGGGAACACAAAAAGACTGGGAATATTCCTTGCCAACAGGACACAAGACCTGTACAAATGTTGAATCAAGTCTGACTGGAATTTCGATCAGGGAAAGAACACATAGAACTGGGAACAAGAAGAGAGAGGTTCTGATAAATTTTCTATTGAACAGTTAGTCTAAATAGGTCTCTATATGGTAAAGATTGGACCAGAAATTAAGATAAGTTGGATTTTAAGTCAAATTTTGAACTCCTTGCAGGAAAAATGTGCATATATGCGAAGTCATGGTAATTAGAGAGCTGGGTCCTATTTTAAAACACTTTAGTCCTGCCTGATTCAGAATTTCATTTCTTGAAGGGTTTACTTGTATCATATCAAGGTGCTCTGGCCCTTTAAATTGCTGCTGCTGCTGCTGCTAAGTCACTTCAGTCGTGTCCGACTCTGCAACCCCATAGACGGCAGCCCACCGGGCTCCCCCATCCCTGGGATTCACCAGGCAAGAATACTGGAGTGGGTTGCCATTTCCTTCTCCAGTGCCTGAAGATGAAAAGTGAAAGTGAAGTTGCTCAGTCGTGTCTGACTCTGTGCAACCCCATAGACGGCAGCCCACTCTTAAAATCTGGATACTGCTCTGTGCCTAGGCCTTGGCCCCTGTTGAGTAATGAGTGCAGAACAATAAAAGTTTTCATCAGTTTTGTACATTGACCACTAGAGGGTAGCATTTTACTTCTTTTGAGATTTGCTCCTACAAAATGCTGAGCTGTATCTGTAGGGCTTTGTGGTGCGGAAGATGTTCAGATGTTTGCAGTGAAACCCACCACTCCCCGACGGACGTGTAAAAAGCAGAGGGAACAATTCTATGTGTCTCTTAGACAGAACACCAAATCATTTGACCGAGTTGTTAAGTCTTTATGGTTGAGAAGTTATCATGACAATTAGAATTGAAATTCATAATTTTACAGAGCCTCATCAGGATGATTTGTTTTCAAAGTACATTTTTCATGTACTTTTTTCCTGGTTTATATTATCACCCTCTGTGAAACTTACAGTACTTTCAAAATATTTTATTTATATTAAAGGGCCCCATCATACCATAGTTAAACACATACACAGCCTTTTGCTAAGAAGATGGAATAGCATACAGGATCCAGTGGTTAGATTCAATAAGTAAATGTATATTGAGCATCAGTGGAGTACCAATTAGGCATTGTGATTTATTACTATTTTTTTTAAGTCAGCCTTATAAATAAAAAGCAGAACACTTGCCTTGGCAAGAGCCAAGTGCCTTTTGCAAGGCTGGCTTCTTCTTAATCCTAATGGATGAAATGTCATTTTCCAGACAGGCCATTCCTGACCAGCTAATCTACATAATGAACCCCTTCCCTCATTACTCTGTTTTACAGCACCTTGTTCATATTTGTAATTGTATACTGGCCTCTTTGTTTACTTGATCAATGTCTGTCTTACTCACAGATAATGAACCCCATGAAGGCAGCAATCAAATCTATTCTGGAGCATGTCCAGCATCTAGGGGAGATCCTGGGAAATGGGATGCATTCAGTAAGTATTTGTGGAGTGAATGTTTACAGCTCTTGTTCTATGCACGAAAATCTTGTTAGGTGAATCAGTTAAATTCTGTTAGTATTATTTATGTCAAATAACATTATGAAGCCATATCCATTAGCAGCTGTTCTTAGTGACAACCAAAATGTTTGTCAAAAATGGTTCTTTAGTAGGAAATTGGATTTAGCCTGGTAATGGATTTTCAAATAAAATATTCTAATCCTTTTAAAGATGTAATGTGTCAGCATATTTAAGATTTATCAGGTCTGAGGTCCAAGGTGGAGGGGACATATGCATACATACAGCTGATTCACTTCCTTGTACAGCAGAAACTAACATGACATTGTAAAGCAATTATATTCCAATTTAAAAAAATTACGTAGGTCTGATATTTCTGTTTCTGACAAATGTTCCCACCTGGACTGCTGGCATCTGTTTTGCCTTGGCTGGTGTCTGAGGGCTGACTGATCAAGGCTGTGTTATACCTATTGATAAATATTTTGAATATCACCTTTGTCTTTTATCTTTTGACAACACAGATAACTTCACTTTTCTAGAGGAGTATTGATATTTAAATTAACTTATTGGAATTTTAACATAGTATACACTAGAGAAAATGTGTGTGTGTGTGTGTGTGTGTGTGTGTTGTGTAGGAATCACACAGGCAGATCAAAAGACAAGCAATTAGAAGTATTATGCAATGAGCTCATAAAAGAGTTTGCTGTAGAGTTAGCTGAAACTTAATTTCAGGATTTAAGTTTTTAAAAATATTTATTTATTTAGGTGCACCAGGTCTTAGCTGCTGCATGCAAGATCTTTACTTGTGGTATGTGGGATCTAGTTCCCTGACCAGGGATTGAACCCAGGGCCCCTGCATTGGGAGCATGGAGTCTTAGCCACTGGACCACTAGGGAAGTCCCTGGTTTTATATTCTGAGTTGGGGGAGTGCAGATCTGAGAGTCAAAACTCTCATTTTGAGCCACAACTGCATAACTTCTGGCTCCTCAACATTGGGCTTTACTTACCCATTTGTGAAATGAGGTAAATGGACAAGATATCTTTGAAGTCTATTCTGGCCATAAATTTTTGTGATTCTTTAGCATGTATTCTTTTAGCAAGTAGAAGATTTTCAAGATAAATAAAGGGGAAACAATAGTATCCCCCTATTCCAGTGTCTCCAATCTTACCCACTCCCCAAGGTAACCAAATTAACAGAGCTGTATATTCTTCCAGCATTGTTCTTGGCACCCATAAACATATATAAATATATGTAAGTTTCTTTATCAAAAAAAAAGGTAGACAAACCCTTCACTTAGATGTGTTTCCTAACTTATAGACATATAAATATCTTCAGTGTTAATTTTTTGTCACAATAAATAATACTTCAATTAAGTCATTATAGAAATATGACTGCCTACTAAAGTTTTATTTTTTCTATAGGATACATTTACAATCCTACATTTTTTGGTAGGATACGTATAAAATCCTGCATTTTTCTGTAGGATTTGAGGGTAAAAAGTATGTGAAGTTTTCATTTTAACAGATAATTCTTGATTTCTTTCTAAAATGTTTGTGATAACTTTGACTCCCAGCACTGATGTAAGAGACTGTTGATTTCCCTGCATCCTTGCCGGCACTTGGGTTACCTTTTTTAAAAAGTTGAGTCTGAAGACTGAAAAATGATGCCATTTTTGTTGAGTCTGAATTTTTAAAAATTTTATTGATGTTGAATAACAAAAATGAATTTTATTGAGAGGAAATGGAGTTTCTGCTCAATAGATAGAGAGTTTCAGTCATGCAAGATGGAAAGTTCTAGGGAGCCGCTGTACAACAATGTGCATATAATTAACAATACTATACTATACACTTAAAAGTTTTTAAGGAAGTAAATTTCATGTTATGTGTTTCATACCACAATCAAGAATGTTTCCATTGACATCTTTTCGGATGATTGGTCTGTATATTCTTTGCAGTGAATTTATAGCTTTTGTTTTCCTCAGTTTTTGAGTTCTTATCAACTTTGAACTTGTTTTGCTGTTATATATACTGTTAAAATTTTTACAGTCTATAGCCTGGAAAATCCCATGGTCGGAGGAGCATGGTAGGCTGCAGTCCATGAGGTCGCTAAGAGTCGGACATGACTGAGTGACTTCACTTTGACTTTTCATTTTTATGCATTGGAGAAGGAAATGGCAACCCACTCCAGTATTCTTGCCTGGAGAATCCCAGGGATGGGGGAATCTGGTGGGCTGCCATCTATGGGGTCTCACAGAGTCAGAAACGACTGAAGCAACTTAGCAGCAGCAGTAGATTACCCATAAATTATAGTAATATAATGAGCTATGCTTATCTTTTTTCTTTAAAGGATGGTTGGTTTTCTGTCTTGCTTATGAAGATCTTTACCAGGAGTTTTCTTCTGGTGTTTTTACTGCATTATATTAAAAATATTTGATTAACCTGGAATTTAAAAAATATATGTCTTAATTGGTATCGTTTCATGTGGGTTTCTAATTGAGTAGTGTTGAATTAGGACAATTTTTTCATACATAAAGGTCTTAGGTGTATTTGGATATAATGTAGATTCTCTGTTCTCCAGATTTATTCCTATACTGGAGTGAGTAGCCATTCCCTTCTACAGGGGATCTTCCTAACCCAGGGATTGAACCCAGGTCTCCTGCATTGCTGGCAGATTCTTTACCAGCTGAACCACCAGGGAAGCTCAAGAGTATTGGAGTTGGTAGCCTATCCCTTCTTTAGCGGATCTTTTCAGCCCAGGAATTGAACTGGGGTCTTCTGCATTGCAGGTGGATTCCTTACCAGCTGAGCTACCAGGGAAGCCCTATACAGTACATTACTACTCCCTAATTGTAGCAGCTTCATAGTAAGTTTTAATGTCTGTGTGTGTGCCTGCTCAGTCGTGTCCGACTCTGTGTGACCCCATGGACTATAGCCTGCCAGGCTCCTCTGTCCATGAGATTTTCCAGGCAAGAATACTGGAGTGGGTTGCCATTTCCTACTTCAGGGGAGCTTCCCGACCCAGGGATCAAACCCACGTCTCTTGTGTCTCCTGCATTGACAGGAGGATTCTTTACCACTGCTCCACCTGAGAAGCCCTTTAACATCTGTAGAATTATGTTAAGTGTATTTGTTAATTTGGAATGGCTGTAACATGGATATAATATGATATCTTCTCATTTCATATCTTTTTATGCCTATTCATTTAATAGGATATGACTTTAATTTTTCTTTTCATGTGGCTCTTGTACCTTCCTAGGAACTTCATGCTTCTGTTGTTATGAGTATGTTTTGATTTAATTTTCATTTCCATCTATATTAATGATTAAAAAGGTAAAACTATTGATTGTAGCATAATTATTTTGTATGCCCCTTGCCAGATTCTCTTATTAATTTTAATTGCTTTTCAATAGATTTGAGTTTTCTGGCTACATAATAATCTTATCTGCAAGTATAGATGATTTTGTTTCTTTTTCTTCCAAAATTCATAGCAAATATTTTACTTTCTTATACTATTGCAGTTTTGGAAATTCCAAGCAAATTTTAAATAATCATCTTAGGTGATATTCCAACATTGTTCTGGACTTTAATAAAAACAGTTTCAGGATTTTACTTTTTTCTCTTTGAATCTTTTAGCATATTTACTTTCTTCTTAATCATATTTTACTTAGAGTTCTTTATAAAGGAATAACTGTAGGAATTTCCAATTAACTTTTTATAGGTCATATATATTTTGCTTGTATTTCCTTATGTGATGTTACATATTCAAATTATGAACAATGGTTTTATTTCTTATAGAAATTCTACTCTATCATCATATCAATCTTTTAACATATTGTTGCATTGACTTGTTATTACTTCATTTATAATTTTGCACCCAAATTTGTTACAGACACTGATCTACCCACTTAAGAACTATATTACCAGGATTTAAAAATTTTGCTCATCATATTTTCATAAAATAAATTGGAAGAACTTTCTTTTTCTGTACTATGGAGTAGTTTATATAGAAAGCAGATTATCTGCTTTTATCTGCTTATTATCTGATCTTTTAAGATTTTAAAATGTGACCTATTTGAATCAGATTGTTTTAACATGCTAAAAAGAATATAGAGGGATGCTACATTTGCTAGAATTTTTTTCAAATTTTACTTCTGTCTCAAGAAGCATATAGAGGAGAATAAAAAGGAGCCTGGAGCTTGCTTATTTATTCCAAGGAAGCTCTAAGCATTAGATAATTCTCACAAAGCAATTTTGTGGGGAAAATTAATAATAATAACCCAAAGGAAGCCAATTCATACCACCATAATTCTCTTTACTGAAAAAAAATTTTTTTAATGGGGAGCTAAGGAAATTAAGCCTATAGGGAAAGTTTTAGGTTGTTCAAATATGAGGATAAACCCAAGCATATGTTATTATAAGCACAGAGTTGTAGATACTAATATTTCCTTTGGGATAAGAGTAGATAGTGAAAATGATTTCTAGCTAGGTCCGTTCCACAGAGATGGATAAAAAGTTATTTATTTATGAAATATCCACAACACTGACTATATAAAATGATCCACTCATAACTGGCCCTAAGACCATGGGTGTGTCTGTATAAATGTACATTTTATTTCCCTTTCCTTATTTACCCAGTTTGATTCCAGTAGCACTTCTTTTGCCTATTGTTTAGTTGAAAATTATAAGCCCTAGGACTCATATCCAGGAAATGCTGCTTTATTTAGCTTTTCCTTTGCCTTGACCAATGAAAACTTCTGGATTCCACTGAAATTTTTACATGATGAATAATTATTTTGATAATCGGGAGCAAAATGTATTCTGGTACCAATTTTTTTTCCCCTGAATAGTCTCTGTCATTGTGTAAGAATGAGGCAATTATAATAACAAATGTTTGAATTGATAGTGTCCACCTCTTTAATATTATGAAGCAAAAAATTTTGTAAAGATGTTATCATAGTCCAACAAGCCAAAGTCTGAACAGTCAGCATAAGGAAAAATGAGACATTTCCTAACAGGCTTCATAATTTCTCTGAAGCAGTATATACTGAAGGAGCGTGCATGTATATGCTCTTGGGAAAAATCTGTGAGCAAGGGATGAATAAAGAGTTTGTGCATGTCAACTGCTCAGGGAGAAAAGATTGTGTATCCTATATTGTTTAGATATGTAATAAAACTACGTAGAATTTTGGAGACCAGCAAAATCCCCGAACACTCCCTGTGTACCAGTTTTTGAGTTTTTGAAACTGGAAATATTGGCAACAAATCTTTTATTCAGAAAGATTACATGAAAGTAATTTGTTGTAGATCATGACTGTAGTAAGAGAAAAACAGATGCAGACTTGGGAGGCTTAAGATGAGTGTGGAAGTGATAGGTGAGTCTCAGAGAAAAAGAATAGAAATTTTAAAAGATTAAGAGATCAAAGGAAGAGAATATGTAATTATGGAAAATTAATTTAAAAATTATTAGTTTGTAAGACATATCTTTTTTTGTCTTCTGAGGGGCATTTTTAAAAAAAAACTGCAGAGATAGTTCTAAAGTTGTTTCTTTCTCTTACTATTCAGTTTTAAGTGTAATCATATATTTTATTGCTCAGTGTCTGTAGATAAGTTTTCTGTTGTATTTGACAGTGAACGAAGATGTTGCTGAGATCAACTAAATTTTCTTAATTTTAACTTTATCTTGAAGGTGAAACATCTTAAGAGTGGTGTTGATACATTTGTGTTACACAGATGGGCTCACTTTCCTATTTCTGTTATTTGTATCATATTAACCACACTGACAACACTCTAGATCAGTGATTGGCTTTTTCAACATTTGACTGTCTAAGACACTTCCACATTTCTATATTTCTATCATGATATTTATAACACTTCAAGTCAATTTGGTAAGACATTAGATGAACTATATAAATCTGCTTCCTTAATTGCACAGTAATAAGCTTAGCTTCTTTTGAAGGTTTTTGTTTTGAACAGGACTGTGGAGGTGCTTGTGTTTAAAAAAAGAAGCCTCTACAAATAGGGAAAGATTGAGGCTTGCTAATATGAAACCCAGATCTAGTTGCTTAAAAAAGAAAAGTATGTAGGAAGAGCCTATAATTTTCATTACTATCTTTGGGCTTGGAGAAATGCCCAGGTTAGTGACAAAGGGAATTTGGGGGAAGACTCTCTACCACATTGTAAGAGAGAAAATGGAAAATCTGATGGATAGCTTCATTTAAAACATAAGCCATGCAAAATCTTTGAGAGTTAAAGTAGTAATAGCAGGATCTCCATTGATTGTTTTTTCAAATTGAAATATATTAATACTATGATTTAACAACTGAAATTCTTTTAAAAATAAGCAGCAGTGCAGTTGTAAGCCATTAACTACAGTCAAACTGGTTATGAATTTGCTTCTTGGGCTAGTTTTCACATGTTTCCAGCAACCCCATCTTGAAACCTTATTGTCTTCTCTGATTTTTATCATTTCTTTAAAGCACCGTTTCTCTTGCATCCATTCCTTCCGTTTTCGGGTTCTGTTTCATGATGACTAAGGCATTGCTTCTTATGCTGTAATGTACACATAAATCCCCTGAGAATTTTATTAAAATTCAGATGCTGACTCTATAGGTCTGGGGTGGGGCTGAGGGGTTGCATTTTAATGAATTCCCAGTGATGCCTGTGCTGTTGGTTTGTGGGTCCTACTTGGAGAAGCAGGACTCTCCAGGATACTACAAAGGCCTCCTATGCGATGATCACGAGACTGCTCTTTCTGTAGCACTTTTTAAAAAACTCTCTCATTGTTGGAAAACATTTCATTGCTGGATCTACCAAATCTAGTTTAAAACCAAAATGAAGTCATTTGCCACCCTTCAGAATTCTGCTCCAACTTTCTAACTTTATCCTCCACCACTCCCTTTCGAGGATGTTGATGAACTCATTTGCAGGGGAACAGTGGAGATGCAGACAGAGAGAGCAGACTTGTGGACACAGTCGGGGGAAGGAGAGGGTGGGACGAATTGAGAGAGCATGGAAACATACACATTACCATATGTAAAATAGATAGCCAGTGAGGATATGCCATATGACTCAGGAAACTCAAACCCACTGCTGTGTGACAACCTAGAGGGGTGAGATTGTGGGGGAAGGTGGGAGGCAGGTTCAAGAGGGAGAGGACATATGTATACCTGTGACTGAGTCATGTTGATGTATGGCAGAAACCAACACAACATTGTAAAGCAATTGTCCTCCAATTAAAAATAAATAAATTTTAAAAAAGAATGTTGCATTTTGATTAAATGAGTGAAATTTCCTGTCTCTGCAAAAGTTTTAGTTCTACCCAAGGAGTGGATCTAGCAGGATTACTGACTCTTTGACCCCGGCCTCCCAAATCCACCTCAGAAGAACAGGGGAGGAAAAATAGAGGAAATCGTGGGGAACCCCCTGATTTGAGGGACATGGTAAGGGAGATGTTTGAACTCATGTGTGATGGAAGCTTTGCACAGGGGCAGAGGCAGCCCTGCCTGTCTGTGCGCGTATGCATGCTAAGTCACTTCTTGTGTCCAACTTTGTGACCCTATGAACTGTAGCCTTCCAGGCTCTTCTGTGCATGAAATTCTCCAGGCAAGAATACTGGAGTGGGTTGCCATGCCTTCCTCCAGGGGATCTTCCTGACCCAGGGTTTGAACCCACATCTCTTAATGTCTCCTGCATTGGCAGGTGGGTTGTTTTTTTTAATTTTTTTTTTTTAACCACTAGTGCCACCTGGGGAGCCCCAGCCTATCTGTAAGAGGCTCAATTAAAGCCTTCTCCCCCCCATTTCTTTGGTATGATGTAATACCAAGCTCTGTACCTGCAAACTCAATCCAGGTGTTCCCAGCAGGGCAAGTAAGGCAGTCTAGACACCTAGTGCTTTTGAGCAGCAGACCTCAGGACTTTCCATACTCATTCCTTCCTAAGCCTTGGGATTGGGGAAGTACAGTCTCTTACATTTGTGAGGTGAGCAGTAATTTGCTGTGGTTTTCTCTATCATCTTAGATTTAATTAGCAATGTTCTACCTGCTCTATGAAAAAAATCTTGGAGGTATTACTTCTATGTTCTGGAATAATTTAAGCATAATTAGAATTATCTGGTCTTTGAATGCTTAGTAGAATTCTCTTGTGAAGCCATCTGGGCCTATTGTGTTTTCAACTGGGTAATTAAAATTTTTTTTTCTGCTTTTTTATATGTAAATTAGTCTATTTAAGCTATCTATATTTAACAGGGTCAATTTGGATCAATTAAACTTACTAGGAAATGTCTGTTTCATCTCTGTACTTTTGGCATTGAGTTGTACTTAAATATTTTAATTCCTTCTCTTTCAGTGGTTATTTCTTATTACAGTATTTATGCCCCTATCCTTTTTATTCCTAATTAAGTTAGCAATGAGATGTCAAGCTGGATAAATCACAAGCTGGAGTCAAGATTGCTGGGAGAAATATCAATAACCTCAGATATGCAGATGATACCACTTTAATAGAAGAAAGTGAAGAGGAACTAAAGAAATTCCTGATGAGATTGAAAAGGAGAGTGAAAAAGTTGGCTTGAAACTCAACATTCAAAAATCTAAGATCATAGCTTCCAGTCTCATCACTTCATGGCAAATAGATGGGGAAACAGTGGAAGCTGTGACAGATTTCCTTGGTTTCCAAAATCACTGTGGATGGTGACCGCAGCCCTGAAATTAAAAGACGCTTGCTCCTGGGGAGGAAAGCTTTGACAAACTAGACAGCGTATTAAAAAGCAGAGGTATCACTCTGCTGACAAATTTCTGTGTAGTCAAAGCTATGGTTTTCCAGTAACAGTTGGACCATAAAGAAGACTGAGCATCAAAGAATTGATACTTTTGAATTGTGGTGCTGGAGAAAACTCTTGAGAGTCCCTTGGACTGCAAGGAGATCAGATCATTCAAGGAAATCAACCCTGAACATGCACTGGAAGCACTGATGAAGCTGAAGCTGAAGCTCCAATACTTTGGTCACCTGATGTGAGGAGCCAACTCATTGGAAAAGACCCTGATGCTGGGAAAGATTGAGGGCAGAAGGAGACAGGTGCAACAGAGGACGAGATGGTTAGATAGCATCCTCAACTCATTGTACAGGAATCTGAGCAAACTCAGGAGTTGGTGAAGGACAGGGAAGCCTGGAGTGCTGTAGTATATGGGGTCAACAAAGAGTCAGACATGAATTAGCTATTGAACAGCAGAGTTATTATAGCAAGTAGTTTTCCCCACAAAACCCAACATTTCATTTATTAATTATAATAATTTCTACTTTTATTACTTTCTTGTGCTTTCTTATGGTTTACAGTGATGGTCTGTAAACCTGATATCTCAAGCTAACACATCTTGTGCTTTTCTGTATATGGAAAGAGGCAGGAGTCTGGGCTCACTGAAGTCATTCCTCTGATATCCATCTCAGCTCTCCGGGGCCAGTATTCTGTGTTTTCGCATCCTGAGTTCCCTCAGAGTGCGTTGTTGGGGCGTGAGTGGTAGCTGTAAATCTGATATCTTGATGGCTGCAACATCCTTCGTTTACTGATATGGCAGGCATCCCTTTTTTTTTTCTCGTTGATACTCTCTGTCCTTCTGTTTGTCATTTATTTGAGATAGAAAGAATGACTACTTTTTATGGGCAAAAAAAAAAAAAAAAGAAAGAATTGCTGTTTTTGACTCCTGGGTGAGCTTAGAACTGCCTATGGCAAAGTGTCAAGAATCTTAAGCTATCACACTGGTATTTTATATAAGGCTATGTTATATGTCTTTATGCTCAACTCCATTATTCCCTGGTTATGATTTCATGTTAGTGAAGTCTATACATATACATTCACTTGGTAAGTTGAATATTTTGAATACTAAGCTAAGAAATACATGTATACACCCAACCCGTCCCTACATTTGTCCTGCTGTTAAGCCAAGAGCTACATAGAAATTTGTTAACCAAATCTGGAGTATACTGGTTTGTTGGGTTACTTAAGGCTTAAGCTCTTGGCTTCAGGATCCAGGTTGCCTGGGTTTCAATCATGGACCCTCTATTTGTTGTGGTAACTCTTGGAGGCGTACTGAAACTTTTCCATAGATTTCCCCATGGGGTTGTTAAAAAGGATTAAATTAACTCATGTTTGCAAAATGTGTAGAGTACTACTTTTCACTGTTTAACAAAATAAAATTTAAATAAAAAATTAGATGCTACCCATATTAATCTTTTGTCACTTATCAGAGCTTGTTCAAATATATGCCACATGATGGATCTCAGAAATTCCCATCAGGTAGCTGGCCAGGTGAGTGCTAGTTTGGCAGGCTTCAAATCTGACACTTGGCCTCTGTGCTCAAGATCTCAAGATGGTAGCACAAACTCTGTTCTCTCTGACTGGGGGCTGAGAACCACTGAAGCTTTTAGTGAGATGAACTTGAAATAAATACACATAAGAAAAACATACTGTCTGACTTTGCCATAAGATACCTTTTAATTTAGCAATTCCGAGACAGATCTATTTGCAAAATGGGAATAGATACCCAGGTTAAGCTGATAGAGGACTCAATATTCTGTTGCTAAGGATCTTAGCCTATTCACGGTTTGCTATTTTTAGAGTGTGCAAGAATAAATCAGAGACCTATGATTAATTATTAATGATTGTGAAATAACACTGTTGGATGACAGGAAGTAGAAAGTTTTAATAACACCTGCTTTGAGGATTACTTTTAACAAACACATAAAAGGGATTTTTGAAGTTATAGTTTGCCTCTTTGGAACATTGCTTGTTTTGAAATTTTTTTTTTCCTAAGTGTCTGTGGTTTAGTCCTATCTTGAAAAGACCTTGGCAATGAGAAGCTCTGAAAAGATTAATTATAGCTCTTTACTTATTAGCATGCAAACTAAATTCTTAAAATTGGTGAATGTCTGACAGCCTGTCAGATTAAAAGAAAACTGTTTTTTCACTTTGGCTTTCAGTGTCTATAGTAATTAGTGATATTGATTATTTAGTAAGCCAAGGCTCTGTTCTCTCTGAGTTAGCCTGACAAGAAAACTCAAGGGTAGAGAAGTTAATACTTGGTCAGAGTCATACTGGTAGTAAGGGACGGATTTGTTGTGAGCAGTCTGACTCGAAAGCCTACACTTTAATATAGATTTATTTTTTGTTTCATGTTGAAGACCTCCTCATATATCTCTAACCAAGAACATGATCAGATTATATCTTGTATGAATTTTATTCTTTCATATCTTACTACAGCCATTCATTTGTTTAATAAATACTGAGCACACACTAGCCTAGTAATTGATACGCTTGAGTATTTATTCACTAATGGCTTAAATGTATCATTTTATTTAACCCTTGTAGCAACCTCAGGCCCTAGTTTGGAGATTTACTGGGTACCAGATGTTGCTGACACAGGCATTGAGTATAAATGATGAGGAGACAAAATATTCTTATTTTCTTGGATCTTGTCCTAGTGAGTAGAGACTGACAGTAAAAAAAAAAATAAGCAAGTGATAATATGAAGCTCATCTAAAATGATCGTCCTACCATCAAACTCCGATCAGGGAAGGGAGCTGGAGAGTCAGGGGCATGTGTTCTTACTTCAATAGGGTGATGAGAGAAAGTCTCACCAAAGAGATGACATTTGAGCAAGAACTTGAAGGAGATGGAAGAGCAAATGAAGCCCACATCTTATTACATTTAACTTTAAGAATTTCATAGCTGAGGACATGTACCAGATAACTTTCTTTTACTCACTTGCCCAGGATCCACTCTCTGTCCTTCTATACCCTTCTTTGTGTCATGGGAAGACAGGCTGTGTGAACCACATCAGGAGGGAATTTTGCACTTTGGCTTTCAGTTCAGTTCAGCTGATGGGAACTTCTAGCATGAGATCAGAGAGGAAAAGAGAGTGAGGTCAGGGCATTTGTTCCCTCTGTCTGTCTCCAAATGGAACCTTGGATAAAATGGGGCATCAGAGAATCATTAGCCCTATTTTAGCAAGTAAAATTGTAATACTAAAAGATGAAATAATTTGATCTAGGTATAACAAGGAAGGTGCAATTAAGATAAAAATGAAGTTTGCTTCAAGTACCTAAACTTTTGCTTACTGAAATTAGCCTATGGAAGGGTATAGTTCTCTTTAGAGATCCCCTTTAAGCACGGATGGCATTTATTGACCCTATAGCCAAAAGAACGTATGTGCACATGCGCGCACACACACAGTTGCTTGCAGTTTCAATGGGTTGACAAACTTGTTGAAGCTCTTCTGCTACTGAGTTGTGGGTTCCAGAATAGGACCCTTGGCTCTGTGGAAATGAGAGCGGCCTCCTGCCTTCAAGTGACTTGTGTGGGATCTCTCAGCAGCTACCATGTAACTGCTTAGTTTTGTGGTTTCAGTGAGAAAAGCATTAGTTGCTCAGTTATGTCCAATCATTTTGCAACTCCACAGACTGTAGCCCACCAGGCTCCTCTGTCCATGGAATTCTCCAGGCAAGAATACCGGAGTGGGTTGCTGTTCCCTTCTCCAGGGATCTTCCCGACACAGGGATCAAACCCGGGTCTTCTGCATTGCAGGCAGATTCTTTACCATCTGAGCTACCAGGGAAGCCCCTGTTTCAGTGAAAAAGGTAAAATAAATATTCTCCACTGTATTTGGAGACTAAACTAAGCTTTACTATGCTTTTCATGTCTAGTCATACAAGTAAGCCATGCACTGTCGGGAAGCATTTTCAAAATTAATACTTTCTATAGATTGCATATCTTTATTAGGAACTACAATATTTTATTCAAAGGCACAATGTGTCTGGAAATGATTTAAAATAACCTAAAGTATTATTCTGATATGCTCTCCTCATAAAAAAATATAAAACAGTTGAAAATATCCTTTCCACTAGGATGACCTGAGTTCTTTGAGGGCATGGGCCCTTCTTTGTCTCTGAATTCCCCACAACATTGGAACCCATCAAATATTGATAGCTATAAAATATTTCCATTAAAAAATTCACATTTATATTAATTGGTGATAAATTGATTTGAACAGCTCATGTTCCTATATTCCTATATTCAATTTGTGGAGATGGACTGAACTCACACTTTTAAGGCTTTGGGTATTTTCTATACAGGTTAGCAGGCACATACGCACACACATACATGCATACACATGCCCACTATAAAAAATAAAAAAAACTATGATTCTTTGCATGAAAATCTTCAACAGTGTTTATAATTCACTAAGTTGGTGGTAATTTTTTGTAGCTTCTGTAGGAAACAAGTACATGTACCTAAAAATAAACCATGCAAAGACTTATCAGAACCATTTAGAGTAAGACCAATATAGTCACATAATCATACATTTGCTTTTTCACTTTTCTAAAGCCGTGTGTCGAATAGACACAGAAGAAGGAAAATAAAAGTTTGTGGTTGTCTCATGAGCCCACAATCCCGCTGACCTCTGCTTCCTTCATCACATCGCCTTCTTTGAGTCTGAACCTCCTGGCTCTCTTTTCTAAGGGCCCCTATAGGGTAATCCAGGACAATCTCTTCACCTCAAAATATTTAGTTTGATCACATGTGCAGAGTCTCCTGTATCATGTAGGATAACACAGTCACAAACTCCCGGAATTAGGGTGTGGGCATCTTTGGGAGGCTATTGCTATGCCAACCATACTATGATAATGAACTTCTTCCTTCAAGTGCTGCTGCTCTTTGAGCTGGGAAGTAGCTACCTTGGCCCAGAGCTTTAATTTCTAACCACAGAATTACAAATCTCAGTCTTGGCTTCAATATTTATTAATGAATAGGGTTTAGTTCTTTTTATTTATTCATGAGTTCAAGCCTTCATTTAATCAATAAACTCTTAGCTATTTATTTTGTTGACAGTGTGCTTCTTTCCAAGAAATTCTGTAAAATGTTAACTGATTATTTTACACAGATACAAATTGCTGCAAATTGCAGAAGTGAACTAATTGTTATTGTTACTAGAGTTATTATTTGCTGTCTGATGATGAGGTGTTGGTTTACCTTTTTTTTTTTTTTTTTTTGATGGGAAGAGTTTAATGCTTAGAGTCTGATCTAAAAGCAGATTTCCCTATTAGGTAGTACTGTGAAAATATCCATGAAACCATCATCAAACATTGCCTCTCAGCAAGCAATTCAGGAGTATTAACGATTCCACTGTTTTATGTCCAATATTCTCAAGGTAGCAGTAGATTTCCCTAAGAAAGATGATGTGGCTTACAGAAAAAAATAATAGCATCAGCACTTTTTCCCCTTGCAAGTGCAAAGAACTATAATTTTTAACAACCATCCCACTGTAGTTGTTGTTTTTGTTCAGTCACTAAGTCATGTCTGACTCTTTGCGACTATATGGACTATAGCAGACCAGGCTCCCCGTCCTTCCGTATCTTCTGGAGTTTTCTCAGATTAATGTCCATTGAATCGGTGATGCTATCTAACCATATCATCCTCTACTGCCCACTTCTCCTTTTGCCTTCAATCTTTCCCAGCACCAGGGTCTTTCCAATGAGTAAGCTCTTTGCATCAGGTGGCCAAAGTATTGGAGCTTCAGCATCAGTCCCTCCAATGAATATTCAGAGTTGATTTCTTTAGGATTGACTGATTTGATCTTGCTGTCCAAGGAACTCTCAAGAGTCTTCTACAGCACCACAGTTCGAAAGCTCAATTCTATGACATTCGGCCTTCTTTATTGTCCAACTCTTCCAACCACACATGACTACTGGAAAAACCATAGCTTTAACTGCACAGTCTTTTATCGGCAAAGTGACATCTCTGCTTTTTAATACACTGTCTGCTAAGTCGCTTCAGTCGTGTCCGACTCTGTGCGACCCCATAGACGGCAGCCCACTAGGCTCCTCCGTCCCTGGGTTTCTCCAGGCAAGAATACTGGAGTGGGTTGCCATTTCCTTCTCCAAATACACAAATACACTCTCTGGTGATCTCTAAATCATAAAATGCCTAATTACCCAGAATCAGCCTCATTCTCAAAAAGAGGTTCATAGAATGTTGTAACTAGAAGAAAAACAAGAGATTATTTAGTCTAATTTTTTGTACAAATGAGGACTCTGAGACCCAGAGGGAAAGTAACTTACCCAAAGTCAAACAATTAATTAGAACTACATTAGTACTAGACTCGGTTTAATTCCTTTGACTTTTCTTTTGTGCATATTTCCATTAAGAAATATGTTTTGAACATTCCCTAAAAATATGGCTGTGAGTTTTAGCACGATGCTGCAATAGAAGTGACTGCTTGAAGACCCCTTGTCTTGTTCTTATTTTTCTTTTTTTATGACTATTGTAAAATATTACTTACATCTGTGTGTGTGTGTGTTATGCAAATCATACCTGCTGGTTTCTCTTAGTTGCAATGACCAATAGAAATATGGTGCCTGCCTTTAGAGTCATTGAGTTCAATTGAAATCTGAGTACATGGAAGAACCAGATGGGTGTTGCTGGGCTTCCTTATGAGTCATCAGTGTAAATCATGGAGGAAGTAAGAAATAAACCTTGACAGTTGATGATATGGCATGACTTAAGTAGCAGCAGCTCAGGGAAGCCAGGATATGTAAAGAAAAGAGCTTGACTAGACAGGGACAGAGGAGTGAAGAGATTTAGGTTAACATACAGCTGAGAGAAAGGCAAATTCCCCGTTCTTACCTGATTCTAATTTCGAGTATCCTGCACCTCTTCTTCAGTATCCTCTGTAGTTGCTGAAGATGTTTAAGCGGAGAAGTGAGGTTATTGAAGCAGTTCTTATGACATGTAATTTGCCAGACTGTGCTCAGTGTTGTGGAAGAGTGTGTCCAGATGCACGGGGACCAGTTTGGAGGTTAACAAAAGTGTCTAAACACAAAGGATTAAGGCCAGTGGGAACTCCGATCACAGAACCCATGAGGCGCCCATGGTCCACCTCCCCCCTCTCCTACAGCAGTCGGGGGCCTCTTCCTCCTCTGGTCGCAGGCCAGTCTCTCCGGTATTGTCAACGCTATTCTCTCCCATTTCCTCAAGAACTTTCCCTTTTATCTCTTTTTTCTATCCTTCCCCCCTCATTACTGGTCTTTAATTTTAACATTGTCAGCTCTTTTTCATCTTAAACATGAAATTTCTTCTCAGCTCTAGCCCTGCTGGAAGGCTAGAGGTTTTTGTTTACTAATGAACTTTTTTGACGTTTCAAAGAACTGTCAAGATGCACTGCTTACGTATGCTCAATTACCTAAAATCACACAATGACTTTGCATTTGCTAGCTTTTTCATAAATTAGCAAATAAGTCCCATCAGTTTTGATTCCCACTGCCTCCATACAACTCCTCTGGCTAAGGTCACCAGTACTCTCCTGAAGCTACAACCCAGGCACACTGTTTTCTCTCCTGACTTGCATGCCCTCTGAACAGCTTTTGCATGGTTGACTGCTCATCCCATCTGGAAATAATTTCTTCTGGTTTCTGTAACACTGAATTCTCCTCATTTTCCTCATTCTGGATTCCTAGTTCTTCTTTGCTTGGTACGCTACTCTGATTCCCCACGGAATCACATTCTTTCTAACCACTTCAATTATGATCCATACAGCAAGAGGTCACTAATTTATACCTCCAGCCAGGATCCTTTCTTTGGACTCTGAGACATGTATATCCATTTGCTTAAGCAACAAGTCTACTTCAGTGTCTCAGAGGACCTCAAACACCCGTTTCCCCAGTGGAACTCACACTATTTACCTGAAAATCTCTTTCTCCCAACGATTTCAGTCAACTGAGCCACCATAACCCACTTTTTCATGTTAGAAACCTGGGTCATCATAGATGTTTCTTGACACTTTCCCTCCTCTATTCTGTGGCATCTAATCAGTCACACCATCTAGCTGATTCTGCTTCCTAAATATCTTAAATATTTCTTCCTAAATATCCTGCCCCTTTACTCCATTTCCGATGCTGCCACTTTAGCTTAAACTTTCATAAGTCACTTGAGCCATTGTAATTGCCTCCTTATGATTTGCTCACTAAAAAACCTCTCATCCACCTCTGATTCATTTTCACATAATGGCTGGAATGTTACCATAAAAACCTGTGACAGCCACCGGTAATGATGAGAATTTTGATATAAGGTAATTTGCAATGGGTTACTATTCCCCATCCTTCCTCCCATTCTCAAACAGAAATGAGGTGAAGTTCTCATTTTTTATTGGAAAGGTCCAAAGGAGCTGGCATCGTCAACTCAATGGACATGACTCTGCACAAATTCTGAAAGATAGTGAAGGACAGAGAACCCTGGCATGCTACAGTCCATGCGGTCACAAAGAGCTGGACATGACTTAGGGGCTGAACAACAACAGGAGCTAGCGAGGCCCACTGAGGAAACTTCTTGGGATTAGGATAAGGAACTTCCACTCCCTCAGTTTCCTCAAGTCCAGCTTCCCTAGATGAAATCCTCAAAACAAAAGGTTTCTGATGTTGCTGCTACTGTCTTAGAAATCCTTTCCGTAGCACTCAGCATCATCCTGACCAGCATCCACCTTGAATGGACAACTGCCATTAGATGGTGCCAAACAGAGGCTGGGATGAGACCCCACCCGGCTTGGAGGAGTTTGGACAGCTCTTCTGCACCCCCCCGACTGACAGCCTACTGTCCTAGTGGTTCCTCCAGGTGACTTCATTAACCTAAGCATAACAAATGTTATGTTTGTTTAATGTATGTTTTCCATGTTTAATGGCCGTGGAAAATCCTGGACCACACTTAATGGAAAAGCTTTAGTGAATTTTTATAAACTGAAATCAGAATGTGTCACTTCCCTTGTTAAAAATTTTTCGCAGAGTCCACCCCCCCAGCCCCCGCCCACACCGAGAATAAAATCTCTATAATCACACGGGTTCTAAGGCTTGACTTCAATCGCCATTACTTTTGGGGAATGGGCAGTGGGCATGAATGTGGAATCCACTTGCCTATAAGACTAGCAAATGGTGGGGCCTGGGGCTTCTGAAACTGTATTTCCTATCTAAAGGTATTCAGAGTCAATTAAATATAAAAGCTGGTAAATTAGAAATATGCCAAAGGAGAGGAAAAGCAATTTGACTACCACCCCACTCTGGCCACGCCTTCATCATCCTGCCCATTTGCAGGTTCATGAAGATGTCAGGCTCCTTCCTACCTCAGAGTTTAAGAGCTGACCGTTCCCTCTGCCTGGAATGCTTTCTTCCTTCCTTCTACCTGATTAACGATTTCTCGCCTTATATATATTACTTAGAAATCACTTCATCGTGGGAATCTGTCCCTTTTGTACTCCCAACTTAAATTAGATTCCATCTCCCTGTTCTAGCATACTTATCCTCTTAGAATTTTTTTTCAAACTTATGATTACCTAATATCTATCTTCGGAGAAGGCGATGGCACCCCGCTCCAGTACTCTTGCCTGGAAAATCCCATGGACAGAGAAGCCTGGTAGGTTGCAGTCCATGGGGTCGCTGAGAGTTGGATACAACTGAGTGACTTCACTTTCACTTTTCACTTTCATGCATTGGGGAAGGAAATGGCAACCCACTCCAGTGTTCTTGCCTGGAGGATCCCAGGGACGGGGGGAGACTGGTGGGCTTCTGTCTGTGGGGTCACACAGTGGGACATGACTGAAGTGACTTAGCAGCAGCAGCAATATCTATCTTTTCCTCCCCATCCAGCCACCCATCTATCCACCAAATCATCCTTTCTATAAATCCTTCCTAAACATCTCCTTTTCACCAGGAATCTTAGATTTGTTGTAAGAAAACCTATGGCAGGATTTCTATGGAGTGGTTGGAAAATGAATACAGACTAAGTAGACAAGGGGATTGGAAAAAAAAAAAAAAAAGCCTGGAAAAATGGCAAGAGTGCCCCCAAGTAAAATATAGGACAATTAGGATAGAGTCAGATTTTAAGGCAAGAGGAACTGTCCTTTTATTTCAAGATTGTGATGAAACCTTCAAAGATTAGTGTCTAGTATACAAGAGAATCTGCAGGACTAGTTGAGAATCATCTGCAGAAGTATATATGGATGAAGCTCTGAGAATACTGACAATCTCTGAGGTATAGAATGGAAATAAAGAAGAAAGAATGGCATATTTGAAGGACATTCCAAGAAAGTTAGCTCAAGAATTTTTCACATTTTCTACATAATACAAGGTAATAAAAATCGCTTTTTCCTAAAAAAGAGAATAGCTCAAGTAAAATAAGAAGGTTAAAGTCCCTGATGTATACCATTTCACTAGCAAAGAATGATGTAATACTTCTAAGGTGGAAAAAAAAAAAAAACCCAGTATGGTTTAATTCTTGTTTGGACCTTGATTGTTCTGTAGTTGTAAAAGTTGGAGCCTTAATTAGCCAATTAAATCTTGCTTTCCTTATCCTATTATCTAAACATATATTTTGAGATGTTGAAAAAACTCTCCTTTATTTGAAACAAGCTCTGAAAATATTATCCGATAGAAACCCATTTGCACAGTGATTGAGTCACAACAAATCCAGATTCCTGGAATCTGTGAGAAAGACCTGTGTTTGTCACGTCATCCCTGCTGGAGGGCCTGGCAGGTTTCTCGACCAGGTTTTCTGCGTTGCTATGCTCCGGCTAGTCACATGAGGGCAGCAGAGAGGCAGGTAGACACCCGCCCTGAAGAGCAAATCTTAGAAACCTGAGGCTCTAATTTTGGGCGTGTTTTCAGAAACATCCTTTCACAAATTAAATAGCATGTTTTATCTTTTTAAATAATTGTGGTCAATCGGTTTGCTTACTTTTCTTTTTTAAAAGAAAAAGGGGACCTGCATCTAGTAATAGGTAAATGCTTGTGAATACAGACATTTGCAATCATTGGACAGAATATACTTCCTGATTTTTCTTGCGTAGTTAAATCTAGGACAAAAGACTTACTTAGTACTCAATTATACCGTCTTATATCAGAATGAATAATTATTTTGATCTAGCACAGTCTAAACCCCATCTCCTGTTTGGAGACATATGGAAGCACATTTGAATGAAATGTAGTTTGTATGAAAGATTGCTGAAATGTATCAGGCTTTGTATTAGATTTGTGAACTGTCTCTGGCTGTATGCTAGGTTTCCACAGAAAGTTATTGGGTCAGTTTGACTCATAACTGAAACTTAATGAATGCTGAACTATAAAGACAGAGGTTAACCTATTCCACCTGCCTCAGGATTTCTGTGTCTTGAGAATATCTCTGTTCTCATAGCCAGATGCCTTTTCCCCACCTCAGTTTCTAGCCCCTCCATTCTGTTACCTAACTGAATTCTCCAGGCTCCTCAAGTCACAGCAGAGGTGTTTTCTCCAGGCAGCCAGCTCCACTGCTTTTCAGTCTCCTTGGTTATTGTGTGTCTCTCCCATTTCCTCCCATGGAGTCCTGTAAGCCCCTCTGGGAACTATGGCTTGCTTCTAATTTTATCTCCAGCACCTAGCATTGTGTACTTAGTAGGAGCCAGCTTAAAAAAAAATTTAAGAATCTTTATCAAGTCTGTTCAAGGAAACATAAATGAAGGGTAAGAGTAGCAGAGGACTCTATACTGTGAAGAAAAGGTTAAAAGAGGATTTGTTACCCTGCCTGTTGTAGGGTGGGGTTGGGGAATGTAACATTTGAGGCCAAAGTGAAGATGGTGGAGATCAATTTTTCTCAGCAAACATTTGACCATCAGATATGATTGGCTAGACCCAAGGCCTACAGCTAGTCCTGTATGAGTCATATGACCCAGTACTGATGAGAGCTGGGGCTAAAAAGAAATAAAAGCATGTTTGTGAAAATGCTTTGTGTCATGCTAACCACCTAGGAGAGCGAGCACTGTCATCTGTTTAAAACAAAAGCAGCCGCTTAGACCTTGTAGTGATTTTAGCAAAACACTTTTCCCTTCCCTTAGCTTTCTGGTTGTTAAGGTGGTTCTCTCAAGGGCATCAGCTTGTGCTAGAGGTCACTGCGGTGTGATGAGAGAGAGCGAGAAAGAGAGCTCTTTCTGGAGCAGACTCAGCTTGCCTTCTTAGCATCTTGTTGCTAGGCAACGGCTCCGCCAGTGAAAGCTCATCTCCCTCTTCAAAGATGGAGTGAGGTCTTGTTGAGGGAAATGCAGTTTGTATAAATTGGACCATATGCAAACAGTATTCTGCTCTAATCCTCAAAATTGCCTTATTCTATAAGGAAGACAAATAATTCCTACTTAAAATCCTGTTACTTAGCAACCAGATACTATAACTCTTCTCTTTTTGTTGCAAAGCAATATACTTCCTTTTTAATCTTATTGATTTATTTTTACCTTTCCACCCATATGCCTTTCCAAATTGATTTAATGAGATTCAGCAGGGCATTGTTTTGTGGTAGTATTTCCCTAGACTGCTGAATTAATTTCCATTTGAAAAATTACTTCAGATCTGCTGCTTCTAGCCAGCACCTAGCATATTGCTTTTAGTGCATATTACACTATGATAAGATATAATGGGTTGTCAATTCAAAGAGCCAATATTTAAAGAATTGGTTTTTTAAGAGGAAGTGTAAATAGATTAGTGCTATTTGTAAATATCTGAAGCACCTACACGTGGCTTACTAGACTCTAAAATTTCAAAAATCAATATGGAATAATTGCCTTGCTGAGAATTTTCAAATATCCATCAGACCCTAAAAGCCTTTTGTATTAAACTTTCAATATTTCAAATTGTTGGTCAATTTAGAGGGCAAAATTTGCAACTTGCTTTTATTTTCATCTCAAGATAATGTTACAAACTTTTGGAAGCTAGTGGCCAAACTGACATAACCACATAATTTTTTTTTTTAATTCTGGAAGACTTCTGAGTTTATAAATAGAGATGTTTTAACTTTAAAAAAGCAAGGTGTTTTAAAATTCTTTTCTAATATTTACTGCGTGAATTAAAAAGAAAGGGTTTATTGCAAGAAAGCCACATGAGGCGATTGAGAATATGTCTCAAATCCACCTCCTGAAAGCTGCAGGGCTTGGGATATTTACACAAAGAATGGGGTGGCTTGGGGAGTGGGGAAAGATGAATAGAGATAAGAAAAAGGTGAGATAGTGCTCGCTCTGTGCAGGTGCAGCTAAGCTACATGCTTCTCCATGCAAGCGTGTTCAGAACATGGTTGCATTAGTATGTTGTAAGGGTGGAGCTTTTGGCCCTCTGATATCAAAAGGCCACTGATCAGATACTTGTGCAAGCCTAGTTGAAGGGTCGGTGGTCCCAACCAGTCTCAATTGGTTTGGACTCAAAATGGACAACAACTGACTCCAAGTTCCTAAAAAACAAATTGAGCAAACATCTTAAGACACTTAGGTCAGAGACACTATTTTAAGGGGCAGTAAAGGGGTCTTTTTAGGTTCAGTGGTGCTTGGGGGATATGCACGTTTTCATCTAAACAATTAAAGTGAGCTGAACAGTGAAGGCAGGTTACAGTGCATTGTTTATTGTTGTTAGGTTGCTCAGTCATGTCCTGCTCTTTGCGACTCCGTGGACTGCAGCACACCAGGCTTCCTTGTCCTTCACCATCTCCCGGAGCTTGCTCAAACTCGTGTCCATTGCGTCGGTGATGCCATCCAACCATCTCATCCTCTCATCCTCCTCCTGCCTTCAATCTTTCCCAGCATCAGGGTCTTTTCTAATGAGTCAGCTCTTCACATCAGGTGGCCAAAGAATTGGAGCTTCCGCTTCAGCATCAGTCCTTCCAATGAATATTTGGGACTGATTTCCTTTAGGATTGACTGGTCTGATCTCCTTGCAGTCCAAGGGACTCACAAGTCTTTTGAATGCCACGGTTCGAAAGCATCAATTCTTTGGTGCTCAGCCTTCTTTATGGTCCAACTCTCACATCCATACATGACTACTGCAAAAACCATAGCTTTGACTGGATGGACCTTTGTTGGCAAAGTAATGTCTCTGCCTTTTAATTATGCTGTCTAGGTTTGTCAGAGCTTTTCTTCCAAGGAGCAAGTGTCTTTTAACTTCATGGCTGCAGTCCCTGTCCACAGAGCTTTTGAAGCCCAGGAAAATAAAATCTGTCATTGTTTCCATTGTTTCCCCATCTATTTGCCATGAAGTGATGGGATTGGATGCCATGATTGTAGTTTTCTGAATGTTGAGTTTCAGGCCAATTTTTTCACTCTCCTATTCACCCTCATCAAGAGGCTCTTTAGTTCCTCTTTGCTTTCTGCTGTAAGTGTGGTGTTATCTGCATATCTGAGGTTATTGATATTCCTCCCAGCAATCTTGATTCCAGCTTGTGCTTCATCCAGCCCAGCGTTTCTCATGATGTACTCTGCATATAAGTTAAATCAGCAGGGTGACAATATACAGCCTTGACGTACTCCTTTCCCAATTTGGAACCAATTGGTTTTTCCATGTCCAGTTCTAACTGTTGCTTCTTGACCTGCATACAGGTATCTCAGGAGACAGGTCAGGTGGTCTGATATTCCCATCTCTTGAAGGATTTTCCACAGTTTGTTGTGATCCAGAGTCATTGGCTTTGGCATGGTCAGTGAAGCAGAGGTAGATGTTCTTCTGGAACTCTCTCGCTTTTTCTATGATCCAGCGGTTGTTGGCAATTTGATGTCTGGTTCCTCTGCCTTTTCTAAATCCAGCTTGAACATCTGAAAGTTCTCAGTTGGTGTACTGTTGAAGCCTGGCTTGAAGAATTTTGAGCATACTTTGCCAGCCTGTGTGATGAGTGTAATTGTGCGGTAGTTTGAGCATTCTTTGGCATTGCCTTTCTTTGGGATTGGAATGAAAACTGGCCTTTTCCAGTCCTGTGGCCACTGCTGAGTTTTCCAAATTTGCCGCCATATTGAGTGCAGCACTTTAACAACATTATCGTTTTGGATTTGAAAGAGTTCAGCTGGAATTCCATTACCTTCACTAGTTTTGTTCATAGTGACGTTTCCTAAGGCCCACTCCAGGCTTGATAACTCCAGGACTTCACACTCCAGGATGTCTGGCTCTAGGTGAGTGATCACACCATCAGGGTTATCTGGGTCATTAAGATCTTTTGGATCTAGTTCTATCTATTCTTTCCACCTCTTCTTAATATCTTCTGCTTCCGTCAGGTCCATACCATTTCTGCCCTTTATTGTGCCCATGTTTCCATGAAATGTTCCCTTGGTATCTCTAATTTTCTTGAAGAGATCTCTAGTCTTTCCCATTCTATTGTTTTCCTCTATTTCTTTGCACTGATCACTGAGGAAGGCTTTCTTATCTCTCCATGCTATTCTTTGAAACTCTGCAATCAAATGGGTATATCCTTCCTTTTTTCCTCCGCCTTTTGCTTCTCTTCATTTCTCAGCTATATGTAAGGCCTCCTCAGACAGCCATTCTGCCTTTTTGCCTTTCTTTTTCTTGGGGATGGTTTTGATCACCGCCTCCTGTACAATGTTACAAACCTCTGTCCATAGTTCATCAGGCACTCTGTCAGGTCTAATCCCTTGAATCCCTTTGTCACTTCCACTGTATAATCATAAGGGATTTTATTTAGTCATACCTGACTGGCCTAGTGGTTTTCCCTACTTTCTTCAGTTTAAGTCTAAATTTTGCAATAAGGAGTTTCATGATCTGAACCACAGTCAGCTCCTGGTATTTTTACTGACTGTATAGAGCTTCTCCATCTTCGCCTGCAAAGAATATAATCAGCCTGATTTTGGTATTGACAATCTGGTGATGTCCATGTGTATTGTTTATTAGGCAAGTTATAGTTGAATGGATCTAACTGATGACTACCCTCAGTTTCAGTTTGACACTTGATTGCCACCCAACATGAAAAATCCTGATCAGAAGTTGGAAAACTTGAATCCTTGAGTGAGTTTAGTGAGGCTGAAAGGATTTTCTGTGCCATTTAACTTTTTAAATGGCACAGAAGGGGAGGAGTGTTTTCCTCCCCTTGCTTAACCCTCCTCCCTCCCTCCCTCCCTCCCTCTCCATTTCCTTCTTTCCTTTTCCCCTCCTTCCTTCCCTTCTTTTCTTCTCTTCCTATCCTTCTTGCTTCATGTGTCAGTCCACTTATCATTTGTTGTTCTTCTTCTCTGTTGACATTTTTTGGTCATGATGGAACTCTGCCTGGAAACAGACTAAGCAGAAAAAGGGTTTGTTCACAATAGAGCTGAGCAGCCCCATGTCAGGGTCTGCAGAGCCATCAGAAAGCTTTTCCTCCCTCTCTCAGCTCGGCTTCTCTCCTCATGCTCTTAAACCAAGTTTATCTGTGTATCTGTTCCCATGACTTTTGTTAGCTTCCTGGACCATATGGTCCTAGTTTAAACAGAAACGGAAGACCTCCAATTTACCAATATTTTTATCCTAGGAAAGGACCAAAGAAGGTAATCCTGAGTCACATACTTACTCGAAAACCAAATCGTGTAGTCATAAAAGTAGAAAAATGAAAGAAAATAACAGCTCCAAGTGTTTGAAAAGGAGGGGTGTTTGAGGGGAAGATGATGGTGCTGTTGATTTCAAGGAGGGGAGTGCTAAGCAAAGAAAACTAAAAATAATCACTACCCCATCATTTGCCATGTACTTCAGGAAAAAAGATTGGTTAGACATACTCTTGGATTATTAAAAGTTCAACAGCTAATGGGATAGCAGGTTTATAAGCTGATACCTTAAAAGCAGTGTTACTAACACAACAATTAAAGCTTTCATAGGGTTCTCTAGAATCTTAGAGAAGGTGAACCAGCTTGCCTAGGAATACTGAGCTGCAAAGTAAGAAGAACTATGCTTGGTGAGCTGTAGAGATGGTTGTTACCAAGGATACTACACCTGTGCAATGATACTTATATTTATATTTTCAGTCTTGAATAGTGTGTAAGAATAAGCCAGGTTAACAAAGGAAGCAGACATTAAGGCAAATGAAACAGCAAAGACAAGAAGAACATGGTACGTTTATGAAATGTTAGCCATTCAGTATGAATCAAGCAATGAGTAAATACTGGGACTTGCTGGGAGATGTTGGCATGAAGAAGTAGGAACATTATCACAAAGGGCCTTTGGGGCCGTGATAAAGCATTCAGTTTATCTTGTATGTGAAAAAGAACCCTGAGAGATTTTAGAGACAGGAAGAATTAGTCACTCAGTCATGTCTGACTCTTTGTGACCCCGTGGACTAGAGAGGACCGCCAGGCTCCTCTATCCATGGAATTCTCCAGGCAAGAATACTCCTCCAGGGAATCTTTCCAACCAAGGGATCGAACCAGGTCTCCCTCATTGCAGGTGGACTCTTTACCATCTGAGCCACCAGGGAAGCCTGTGAATACTGGAGTGAGTAGCTTATCCCTTCTCCAGGGAATCTTCAGGTAAGTAAACATTATTGTGGAACAATATTTAAAATGAAAATGGAAAAGACATTGGAGTCCTCGTTTTAAAGCTGCCTCGGAGTATGTACGTGGAAGTGGGCCCTACAGTACAGACGCCTTCATAATTATTGGTTTAAATTACTGCCTCCAATCTTTTGAAGATGCTGCAAACATAGAAACTATTAATATTTATACAGCAAACAGTTGGCTTTAGGAAGGTGTTTCTAGCCAGGGTTACCAGCCACGAGTCCTGGGTGATCTAGGCCTTCATCTATCAGCCATGGGGGTGAGGAGATAGAGCCGTCTCCTCAGACAGTAACCTACTTGCTGCGCACTACAGTAGCTGAGAAACTCTAGTACAGAGATCTGCCTTAGAGTGGAGACATGGTAGCAGCAGTCACTTATTTGACAGGAAGTAGAAATAATGATAAAGTCATGGATAGTAGTAAATTGAGATGGGAAATGTTCAATCTGTTAAAACCTTGCAAGATGTCTTATTCGGTGTTCTTTTTTCTTTTAAATTAAAAAAATTTATTTTTCATTAAGTTCCCTGCATATGAACCCTCAAGTTGTAAACTTTCGAAGATGTGAACTTGCATTCCATTAACATCAGGCATGAGTATAACTGCAGCTTGCCCTCCATCTCCTATTGCGGATGAGCCTTCAGCTCTACGATCTCCCAGCTCCTCTGCCTCCTCCAGTTGGTGACTCTTCTTGCCTGTTCACTTGATGCCAGCCCCTGTGTACCAGCTGTTGTCATGCACTACAGTATTTTTCAAGGTACGTTAAGTAAGATTAAAAACGTTTTCTTTATTTTTTTTGGCTTTTTTTCAGGAATGTTTTATTTGTGTGAAAAGTAAATCTATTACAGTACAATACTATATAGCCAATGCTAAAGTCAGTTTGGTTGGACACCTATGCTAACTTTGTTGGACTTACGAACAAATTGGACTTACAAATGTGCTCTCAGAAAGGAACTCTTTTGTATGTAGGGAACTTACTGTATTTTTTTTTTTTTTTGGCACTCTACTTAATCAACAGGGAATTTAATAAAGACAAAGTTCTTTAGGAGAAACAGATCATTGCATCTCCCTTACCAGAACACATGCTCGCTAGTGTTTCCTTCTCAAGCAGAAGAGCAGCACCCTCCTCCGTCACCACAGCAGAAACTGGACGGGGTAGAGAGAGGGCCTTAGAGAAAGTACGGGGCTAGACTCTGGCCCTGAAGCCAGGTGAAGGCTCAGGCATGCTATGCCAGGACAAAGCTCTACGTGGTGCCCTACCCTGCTAGTAGTGAGTGGAACTGGGGATCTGGTGTAGGGGCATCAGGAGAAGCCAGTGACCTGTAAGTGCGTTCAGCTGAAAAAAATGTGTGGAAGTAAAACGTGTGAGTAATCCAACTGCATCATTGTAATGGGCACTTTTTATATAATTTTACCTGTTTCCATTTCCAGTTTAAGTATTCCTTACCTCCTACTGCAATTTTATTTTTCATTGTGCCATTATTTTTCAGATATTCTAAATAGTACACCCATCTTACACATCAAACAGGGATATAGTCAGAGAAATGTTCCACACAAATAGGTCTTTGAACTAAACTCAGATGTTTGCATTGACTATGCTGTTTAAAATTCATTTATTCAGTTTCTAAGCCTGTTTGGTGTAGTGGTACAGATATGAAGTTTGTCAGTTTTCTAAAGCAGAGCCAGAAAAGTTCTGAATTTATGATGTTTATAATATTTTTACAGGCAATATGTATGCATCTGTAAGCATATTATGAAAACCACTTGAATTTTTTTGTTCCTTTTACCTATTAGAAAGATTATATCTCTTGACCACAATTAACCTATGAGCTTTTCTCTGCTCTATTTCTTTTTTCAAAAACACAATTTACTTATCTACCAATCCATTTAATTAAAAGAAAAGAGAATTAAACCTTTATCTTAAGATTATTATCACAATTTATGTCATATTTGGTTGAGGTACTGGCAACTCAATTAGTGGAAGCTTCATGTTAGTGAAATGAAAAGTTGGAGAAAATGCTTCCACCTTCCCAGTGTTGTACCACCTAGGAACAGTATTAGGAAATAAGGATCTTTACATAATGCATCATGATACTCACAAAGTTTCACTTGATTCCTAAAAGGAGATTTCATCAGAGGATCATTAGAATGGCAGTGCTATATGTGCAGGTGAATTAGAAAAAATACAGTTATTTGAGGGGACTTCTGCAGTGACTCAGCAGTAAAGAATCTGTCTGCAATGCAGGAGCTGCTGAGACATGGATTTGATCTCTGCGTTGGGAAGATGCCTTGGAGGAGAGCATGGCAGTCCACTCCAGTATTCTTGGCTGGAGAACCCTGTGGACAGAGGAACCTGGCAGGCTACAGTCCATAGGGTTGTGAAGAGTCAGAAATGACTAAAGCAACTCAGCATGCATGCACAGTTATTTGAGAAGTAGCATATAGACTGAATTATAGGGAACCTGGAAAGGAAATGAAAATAGTTAATAGCACAGTGCCTCTGATAACCTTTAAATTTAATTTGTTTTGGAATCTGCCTGCTTTATGTTGCTAATGCAAATTTTTTACTTGTAATGGCAGAGATGAAAATATCCGGTTAGATCATCTCCTGCCAATGCAAAATAGACTTCTGAGTTATTAGGGCTTTGTCCCTACCGCTATAACACTGTTGAATCAAACTCAATAGTGTTGGAAAAATATATCCTAATGTTAAAGGTAGTTATTCTGATTTGACTGTCCTGTTAAAAAGCAGCAGTAGAGTTGAATATCACCATTATGATTTTCAGATAACCCAGTTGTATAGGAGGTGACTCAGCAGAAGTGTCAAAACCGAAAGCAGCATGTTATGTCTGATGAACTGCCTGTCCAATGCGAAGAGAGCTTCACTGA
The DNA here is from genome assembly GCF_016772045.2 of Ovis aries. Lineage (NCBI taxonomy): Eukaryota > Metazoa > Chordata > Mammalia > Artiodactyla > Bovidae > Ovis > Ovis aries. The sequence goes on along the minus strand of NC_056055.1, from coordinate 144,514,530 downwards.
TCTTTGATGCTATTTAGGTTGATATGTAAATTTTCTAGCCCAGCATTTTCAAAGCGTCACTATGTAGCAACAGTAAAGATCAAAAGCAGTGCTAGTTGTTATTCCATTGAACTTCAAAGACTCATTGAAAATCATGAAAAAAGTTAAGGGAAGTGTATTTTATATTTAATACCAGAAACTCATGAAAAATGTAAGGCATAATGTCTTGGCTGAAGTAGGGATATTCTAGTAGCTTTGTGCTTAAAATTCCTCCAGCTACTTCTCACTGCAGCCTCTCATGACTTCTCAAAACCTATGGAGATGCAGATAAATGGGTTCTCACAATGCAACTGCAGTCTGAAGCTAAAACTTAACCTATTTTTCAAAATCTGAGATGAGTTTTAAATAACGTCAAGAACCATAGATGAGATTTTTAAAGCGCAGATAATATACTTTTGGAGAAGGAAATGGCAACCCACTTCAGTATTCTTGCCTGGAGAGTTCCACGGGCAGAGGAGCCTGGTGGGCTACAGTCCATAGGATCGCAAAGAGTTGGACATGACTTAGCGACTGAACACCAGAGTGAACAATGGATTTCTCTGGTGGCTCAGACAGTAAAGAATCTACCTAATGCAGAAGATGCGGTTTCCACTCCTGGGTTGGGAAGATCCCTTGGAGAAGGAAATGGCAACTCACTCCAGTATTCTTGCCTGGAGAATTCCATGGACAGAGGAGCTGGCGGACTACAGTCTATGGGGCCCCACAGCGTTGGACACGACTGAGTGACTAACTCACACACACTAATATGAACAACAATGAGTAGCTCTCTCAGAATGTAGGAGAGGCAAAATAAGGAGAAAAATCCAATCAAATCTTTATGAAGAGTCAAAAATGGAAAGTCAGTCTTAAAATTACACATGTTCTGAGGAGGAGACTTGAATAATCAGAAGTACCAAAGATAATTGATTAAAAATGTCATCAGATGATAATGATGGTTGAGAGTTCTCTCTACATATTCCAGACAAAATCAGTATGAAGAAATGTATAGGTAGGCACATCTTTGTAATTAAAAGTATTCAAGTAGAGTTATAAAATATTCAAAACCATTGAGGTCATAAAAAGTTATTTCTTTGTAACAAGGTAAAAATCCTGATGGCACCAGATGACCCCTCTGCTTTATAGGAAGACTCCTCTGCTATGTAGGAAGATAATGAAACCAGAAATTAGTACTAATTTTCCATAACATTTATAAGGAAAAATGTTACAATTTAAGGATTTTATGTAGGACCAATTCTTTTATGAAAAAGGCAGTAAAAGTAATTCTTACATTAGCAAATTCTCAGAAACCTCCTTATTTGTATATTTTTAAAGTAACATGAAAATATACATTAGTGAACCAAAAGACAAAAATTACAAATTCAAAAATGAAATGTCATATAAAAAGTATATAAAAAAGAATATAGTATAAATATACTGCTTATACTGTGTAATATGAACAGGTATAACATAAATACTTTCTATGAACCTCAAATTTAGTAATCTCATGGAATTAAGTGTTTACAGGTGGATTTGGAGTCCAGGTTACCACCTTAGCTTTTCCATATTTTTCCCAGCTCTTTACAACCTCTTTGCAGCACCAAGAAGTCTGAAGTTCTTACAACATTCATTGACAGGTGGTTCAGAAAATCTGTTTTAACAACACAGTTTAACCACACTGAAAGCAAACTGTCTTGGTTAAGACCAGTTGCTAGAAATTTGTTTGCATGAGAAAGTTATCTACCCTATCTGTGCCTTAGTTTCCTTATCTGTAAAATGGAGCAAAAATAGTACCTACGTTCTAGAGTTATAAGAATCAATATATATTGATGTTCATTATTATTATTTCATATTTTAGAGTAACACTTTCTATTACGTATTTTACATGTCTACATTGGAGAAATGAATAAAAAGCAACAATCTTCTCTGATGGAAATAGAATATAGTATAAGTATACTGCTTATACTCTGTAATACAAACAGGTATAACATAAATGCTTCTCAGCCACTTTTTAGTAGTGTGAATTTTCACAAGTTGCTGAGTCTCCCTGAGCCTTGAATGTTTTCGTCTATATAATGGGGTAAATGATATTTAATGTAGAGGTAGGGTGTCCGGCACATCCTGGTTTGCTCTGAATGTTTCCAGGTTTTATACCTGAAGTTCCACCTTCAGAAAACTACTCAGTCCAGACAAACTGGGACCAGTGGTTACTTTATTATAGGGTTGTTAAGATCTCACACATGCTTAGAATAGGATCTTAAAACATAAGTATTCAATAAATATTTTCCATTATTTGTATACTTTTTGCAGTCAGTCTTCGAAATCTAGTGTGTATCTTACACTCACAGCACATAATTTACATCCACCATGTTCTAAGGGCTCAGGAGCCACGGATGGCTAGTGGCTACCATGTTGGACAAACAACTCCACACTAACGCTAGGATGAGTTGAAGAAGATAGGTACTTCCTCCAGGATTGTGTTCTTTTCTTTCTACCCAGAGCATGATGATAGTTTCTCATCTACCTTATTTCACATACTCAGAATTTCCAAATCTATAAATTCTTTTGTGACGTCAGATATTGTAGTTAGATGATGAAATGAAAGGATGTTAGTTTATCTCTGATTCGGAATTATCCGCAGCATTGATAAATGACATGATACATTTGAAAGATTTTATTCAACTACATTCTGAGAGGAACCAGGCCAAAATGCCTTAAGCTAGGAAAATCTGTGGCTTATTATATTTCACTTATTTCTACATGGTTTAAACTTAGCCACGTTATTCTGGGCTAGAGAGCAGCTTGAATATTTGGGGGTTTTTTGGTCTGAAAATAACTTTTTCCTAAGAAATTATTTATCAAAATAAGAAATACAATACAGTGGTAGCTAAAGTTTAATGCTTCCAGATTTTTGTATCAGTTGTCTACACCCCAGACATCTATGAGCAGGTCATAAGAGATATTTGTTTTGTTATCCTAATGAATTTCAGAAACTTTTAAGGCTTTTCTCAGGCACTGCTAAATTTTAGATGCTCTGCCTTAGTCTTATGGACCCCACATAGATTATACAGTCAACAATATCATAATTTAAAAATTATGAAGGCAATTATGAAGGCAATTCGATTTTATCTTCCTCTGATACTGAGTCCTGGTTAGAAATGAAAATAAAATAGCAATAGCCTTTAAAAAGATTTCTTACTGCTACTGCTACTGTTAAGTCACTTCAGTGGTGTCCGGCTCTGTGCGACCCCATAGACGGCAGCCCGCCAGGCTCCCCCGTCCCTGGGATTGTCCAGGCAAGAACACTGGAGTGGGTTGCCATTTCCTTCTCCAATGCATGAAAATGAAGAGTGAAAGTGAAGTCGCTCAGTCATGTCCGACTCTTAGTGACCCCATGGACTGCAGCCTACCAGGCTCCTCCATCCATGGGATTTTCCAGGCAAGAGTGCTGGAGTGGGGTGCCATTGCCTTCTCTGAAAAAGATTTCTTAATGTTCTCTAATTATACCCATTAAATGCAACTAGGAAAAGTAACTCAAGCTAGACTCAGCCTTTTCTACATATTTCTGGACTTGAGTAGTAAAATCCAATCCAAAATCTATTCTCTGGTTATTTCAGAAAAAATCTAGAAGGGAGATGTTGAGACTATCTGGCCCAGGGTGGCAAGCTCCATCTCAGATGCCAACCCTAATTGACTATTAGTGGCTGTATGTAAGGCTGTGCTAAGAACTGTGAGATCTGCTACAGCTCTCTGTAAAAGATGGCTAAAGTGAGGGGACATATGGACATCCTTACCTTTCATTAACAGCAATCCTCACAGAAAGGGAGCTTCTTGCCCAGTAGGGGAAAGGTGAGAGAGGTGCAATCATTATCTCAGCAGACTGTCTGGAGCTGCAGGCAGTATTGTGTGAAAAACTGGGTCAGCCGGCTGCTGTGTCTAAAGGAGAATTTTGCTATTGGAATTCTACAAAAAGGGGTAGAATCCTGGTGCAAATGCCATTATTAAGGGTAGCTGTTTGCCCAAGCTGCTGTATGTGCCAAAATGTTTGTTTACTGGACACCAGTGGGCATTAGCAGAGTGTGGAGTGATAACAAAAGATAAATTTTAAGAAGTGGAAATCTCTTAAAATACGCATGGAAAAGGCAAAGCAAAATATTCTAAAAATCATTTTTACCTGCATTTTACTGGAGAGTAGTTTATATTTGGATCTTCTTACAAAGAGATATTTTTTAATGGGTAATTGTAGACTGTAAGAACTAGAAGTAATTTTGCTAAATTCAACCTCATTGTTTAACAAATACATAAATGGTCCAAGGAAGATGAGCGAGCTCTGAGGTCCAAGAGTTTATGTGTATTAGAGCTATGTCTAGAAGGGCTATTTGATTTTAGTAAGGGCTCAGGATCTGAGCATCAGAGACCTGCTGTGCCGTGCTTAGTTGCTCAGTTGTATCTGACTTTTTGTGACCCCATGGACTGTAGCCCACCAGGCTCCTCTGTCCATGGGGATTCTCCAGGCAAGAATACTGGAGTGGGTAGCCATGCCTTCCTCCAGGGGATCTTCACAACCCAGGATTGAACCAGAGTCTCTTGCATTGCAGGCAGACTCTTTATTACCTGAGCTATCCAGGAAGCTTAGAGATCTACTAGGATCCCTTAAAGATTATTTATTTCATTTTACTTCTCATGGATAGAGGTTTCCTAAAATTGTTTTGAACAGGTAGCTTTTTATTGTCTTTAAAGAGACAATATAAATTGGGCAATATAAGAGACAATTGTTATATTTTGTTATTTTTTTATTTTCAACATCTAAATATAAAAGGGAAATAATTTTTTAATCTTTCCCATCTTTCACTTCACTCCTTTCCTTGAACCACTTTTTTAAGAGAAGATAATCTAGTAATATCTTTCTCTATTACCTCATCTTTTTAAACATATAAACAATTTCAGTAAAGTCATATTTTAAGTAAAGAAAATCCATAGCTAATAAAAATTATCTGTAAAATATAGTTTAGAGCTCTCTTTAGTCTACTGCACTTAATGTCTAGTGACTGGATAACTCAGTGAGGGGAAAAAACCAACATTAGTTATAATTATATGTACAATTTAGTTTGGGGAGTGTTATAAAATGTCTTGCTGTTAGTGAAAAGATAATATGTTTATTTATTCGCTAAATATTTTGTTCTAGGTACTGGGTATAGTGAAAAGTTGAACACCAAATGCCCATAAGATCCTCCTATTTCAAGGGTAGAAATGCACAATTAAAATGTGAAAATAGTATAATTTTATTAACAATGTAGATAAAATGCTACTGAATATAGAAAATATAGTCCAGGAAGACCTCATGGATGAAATGACATTTGAGGTTTTTGAGAACTTCCAGGGCAGACAAGACAGGGCATCAGTAAAAGCGGAGACATAATGCTATGTTCCACTTGTAAGGAACCGTGAGTAGCCCAGAATGACTAAAGTTCAGGGTGTATGGCATGAGGTGACAGATGATTCTAGAAAAGTGTATTGTATATTGGAAATATATCCTTAAGACATGGAGAGGGGTCAGTTTTTTAAACCTGGGAAGTGGTATAATGAGATCTGTATTTACAAAGACAGCACTCGTGGCTGCACACAGGGTAGATTGGAAAGGAGAGACTGGAGGGTACGGAAGGGAACTGATGCCGGGAGATTTGAGGAACAAGGTGTTACTCAGGAGAGCGGCCTCATGGTCTCTCATATAAGCTTCCTTCTCTCTTGTTCCCCTTCTACTGATTCACTTTACATATGTATCATTTTGATTCCTTGAGACAGACTACAAGACTTGTCATGATCTGGCCCTTGTCTGCCTTTCAAGTCTTGACCCACCTTGCTCTTCCCATTTCTCAGCAAACTCCAATGAGCTGTGTGTCCTTCCATTTTACTCATGTTACAAACTCCTTCCAATCTCCAAGCTCTTACACACCTAGTGACTCCTGCCTAAACTCTTTACTCTCCCCCTTGACCAGGCCAACTAATGCTTTTAATTGAGTATATAATTGCATTACAATGTTGTGTTAGTTTCTGCTGTTCAATGAAGTGAATGAGTTATATGTATACATGTGAGCCCTCCCTCTTGGGGCTCCCACCCCCATCTCCCATCCCATCTATGTCACCACAGAGCGCCAGACTGAGCTCCCTGTTAGGCTAACTATTTTTTATGTTGCAGCTTGGAGTTACTTCCTTGAAGGATTCCTCTTCTATATTCCTTTCTCTTAAAATACACAAGCACTTGTGCACAAACATAAATGCCCTAGTCCTTGTATGTTCCTCCTTGTCCTCTCCTTCAGAGTGAGGATGGATAAAAAGAAAGCCTAGCCTAGACTTGGAAAATAATTACTCATGCAATTGTGTGCTCATTGTCTATCTCCTTCACCTGATAAGGTCTTAGATTGTGCTTATGTTTTTAGTGCCTATATGCTCAGTAAATATTTTTGAATAATTGAACATGGTAATTTATCTATGGACTACACAACATTATTGCTCAGCACCAAAGTCTTGGTGTCGGTGAAACAGAGTAAGAGGGAGAGAGAAGATAAAGGTTCTGATTGACTTAGTCATCCTTCCATCAGCTCTTTTTAACCTGAGGTTGAAGGTGGCAAGATTATTCAGTGTGTGCTGCTCACTCAGCAGGGGCTGTGAGCATTGGCAGATTTCATAACACTGGGCATGACATGGCAGATACCCCAAAGTATATTTAATATGTTAGTAGCCAGATAAGAGGAGGTGAGAAATTTATATATGGATATACAGAGGACATTTAAGAACAGAAAGTAAACTATACAGATGGAGAATGACTGACCAGGCAAAAATGTAGGCTCAAAATTCTTTGGATTCTATTCAGTGACTAGCTGTGAATCAATAGCATGATGCTGTCATTTGAAATATGTTAATAAGAGGGCATTATGTAACTGCCCCCATACTGGTCATTTATCATAATGCATCTGTCCTAAGCTTCTCTCCTTTACCTACGAATGGTAGAAGAGAAGCCTAGAGTGATGGGGAATAACAGAAATTAATACTGTGGAAACTGGACTTATTAGAATAACCCAGAGAGAAGAATATTGAGAAAAGATTGTTTTGATTTAGAAAATGTTCTTGGCCATAAAATATCAATCTAACTATTGATTAATACTTAGGAACAAGAAGGAATAAGGTTGTTGTTCAGTCGCTAAGTTGTGTCTGACTCTTTGTGACCCTATGAATTGCAGCACACCAGACTTCTCTGTCCATCACTATCTCCCTGAGTTTCTTCAAGCTGAAATCCATTGAGTCAGTGATACCGTCCAACCATCTCATCCTCTGTTGCCCCCTTTTCCTCTTGCCCTCAATTTTTCCTAGCATCAGGGTCTTTTACAGTAAGTCAGTTCTTTGCATCAGGTGGCCAAAATATTAGAGCTAAAGCTTCAGTATCAGTCCTTGAAACAAGTATTCAGGGTTGATTTCCTTTAGGGTTGACTGGTTAGATCTCTTTGCATTCCAAGGGACTCTCAAGAGTCTTCTCCAACACCACAGTTCAAAAGCATCAATTCTTCAGTGTTCAGCCTTCTTTATCATCCAACTTTCATATCCACGCATGACTACTGAAAAAACCATAGCTTTGACTATGTGGACCTTTGTCAGCAAAGTGATATCTCTGCCTTTTAAAACACTGTCTAGGTTTGACATAGCTATTCTTACAAGGAGCAAGTGTCTTTCAGTTTTGTGGCTGCAGTCACTGTCTGTATTGATTCTGGAACCCAAGAAAATGAAATCTGACATTTTCTACATTTTCCCCATCTGTTTGCCTTGAAGTGATGGGACCGGATGCCCTGATCTTAGTTTTTTGGTTGCTGAGTTTGAAGCCAGTTTTCTTACTGTCCTCTTTCACCTTCATCAAGAGGCACTTTGGTTCTTCACTTTCTGCCGTTAAAGTGGTATCACGTATCTGAGGTTGTTGATATTTCTCCCAGCAATCTTGATTCCGGCTTGTGATTCATCTAGCCAGGCATTTTGCTAATAAGGTTAAATCAATACAATTACTAACAAGGTCATAATCATTTGGAAGGCCTTCCTTAATGGCTCAGTGGGTAAAGAAACTTCCTACAATGCAAGAGATATAGGAGATGTGGGTGCGATCCCTGCATCAGGAAGATACCCTGGAGGAGGAAATGACAACCTACTCCATAATTCTTGCCTGAAAAATCCCATGAACAAAGGAGCCTGTCAGGCTATACAGTCCATGGTGTCAGAAAGAGTCAGATAGGACTGAGCAACTAAGCCCATAGCACAAGGTGCCTATTGTGCTCTTGCTGTTATTGCCTCAATGCCTAACGTGTGTGCATGCACGCTCAGTCACTTCAGTCATGTCTGACTCTTTCCAAGAATCATTGCAATTACTGATTGTCTCTTACCTCTTCTGCACTGTCAGGCAGGCACCTGGGAAGCCCAATGCCCAACATAGTTTATGGCAGATAGGGAATTCTGAATTATAAGTTGAGTGAATGAGTGAAGGTGTTAGTTATTTAGTGCTCATATGTTTACCCCTCTACGGAAATAATATCAAACAAATTTGTTGACATCTGAATATTTATAATATAAGGAACTGTCCTAGGATGTTTATGTGTATAAACACGTGAATATGTATAACACTTATTTGAAATGTAGGTTTTAGAATTATGTATGGTGTGGCCAGCAGATCAGGGGTGACTATCATTGACAACGTAGATTGTTACTCTCAGTTCCCAAGAGGAGGGCGTTCATCTTACCACTCAAGACCATAGGGACAGTGCCAGGGTCAATCAGGGGGCAAACAGGTTAAGGAGAAAGGAAGTGCAAAAGGCTTTATTGAGATTTTCACCAGAAGGAATGGATGAGGCAGGATAAACAAACTAAGAAGGTTTAGGATTGGGTAGTTTGAATAATTTCAGCAGCAAGCTTGGGGCTATATGGGTGGTTTCTAGTTGTCCAGCGCTCAATCCTTCAGTGACTTAGGGCAGACAGTGTTCTCAATTATGCGTGTGTGTTCAGTCATGTCCAACTCATTGCACCCCCATGGAGCCTGCCAAGCTTCTCCGTCCTTGGGATTTCCCAGGCAAGGATACCGGAGTAGATTGCCATTTCCTACTCTAGGGGATCTTCCTGGCCCAGGGATCAAACCCATGTCTCCTGCATTGGCAGGCAGATTCTTTACCACTGAGCCACCTGGGAAGCCTCCTTGACTACGGGAGCCTGATAAAAGAAGCTGGATGCAAGTGTGTACTCTGGGTGGGTATGGACTATGATATGCGTATCAGAGTTGTGCTCACAGGTAAGTTGTTTGCTATCTTTAAAAATTAGCTAACCCTGGGAGACTCAGTCCTCACTTGGGTCCACAAAGTCCCCAAATGTCAAACCATCATAAAATAACAGGAAAAGAAAACCCCATGATTAAGTCACAACCTCCTGAGGTAAAAATTGTTATGCAAAATTTCAGATGAACATGGAGGTCTGGAGAGGTTAAGTAACTTTCTCAAGGGAACACAACTAGTAAATGGTCAAGCTGGATTCCAACCAGATGGTATAGGTTCAGAGGTTCAGTTTTTTAATATCGTATCAATACTATACCTCACATGTACATAGTCAGCAATTATCAAGTGAGACAAAAAAGAAAGTGTAATAGAAGTACCCACAGAACCAAACAAACAAAAGCTGAGCTAATAAAATCATGAGTATAAATGTGCTTAATCAGTGATTAAAATTTTGGTGAGAGGTGGATAGGTCATTAGATCAGGGAGAACTTTTATTCATACTGTTTTCTTACAAGAAAGACTTCACAGATGATAGGGTTTTTGTTTGCTTTTAAAATGAGGAAAAAAAAAGGGACACAATTTAAAGGCTACATTTCCATATTCTATATTATTTACTCTATTGAATGGTGATTTTTAAAAATGAGTTTTTTTGTTAGACATTGGCCATGTACGGCAGAGACTTATTAGTATCTTCCAAATACCTGCCATTCTCATTGTGCCAGAATGTGTTAAATATGGAAACTCTCGTGGCAGAATAGTTGCATGGAGAGATAGGTGATGACATAATGATAAATGCGTATGATAGATAGGTACAAAGTACAGGACTTTTGAAAACAGTGGCCTGCCCTGGGTTGCTCTGAACCCCATGTTCCAAACTTAAATTTCTTCCTTATTATAGCTCAGAAAGTACTATTGACATGAAATAGCCACTTTAGAGAGGTTGAGACCAGCTCCGGATTGCACTTGGGTTTTTCAGCAACCCAGCGTACTCCCCAGATCATTGTTCCCATGGCCTTCATTCATTAGTTATACAACTGGGATCTAAAGGTTAGAGTGGCCCAGCTGTGCTGAAGCCAAACTGGAGGAGCTCAGAGAGATCATGATGGGAGACAGTTAAATATTTAAAGGTAATAAGAGGGATAAGGATTAGTGTTGCAATAAAATGCCATTAAACTTAAAAAAAAAATCCAATCAGCATATTTCTCTGTAGGGTTGATGGTTCATTTTACATCTCTTGATCTGTAGGATGAGATTTGTTTCTCCTGGGAGAACACTTCACCAAGCATACCAGAGTTAATTGCATCTAGCTATTTTAGATTGTGAAATGAATGCACATTGAATATTAGACTGTTCATATCACCGTCTTTTGCAGAAAGTGAAAAGCAAAAGGGCATATTCCCACATGTTTGTTTAAATTTTAATTGCACTTTGAAAAAATCCAGAAGCTTGTAGCCAAGATTTGCAGATATGAGAATCTAGGTTGTCATAGTAGTGCACAAACTGTATCTCTGAGATTATACAACAGTGTTTACCAGAAAATAAAGATTTAAATAGATTTTCCCTTTTGCTCACCAAGTCAATAAAATATTTCAGAGAATTATTATGCTAGATTGAGTGGTTAATCTTGTTCATCACATTCCATGGATGATTTCTTTTTGGTGCTTGTTTTGGTTCAGATCAGTTCAGTTCAGTTCAGTCGCTCAGTCGTGTCCGACTCTTTGCGACCCCATGAATTGCAGCACGCCAGGCCTCCCTGTCCATCACCAACTCCCAGAGTTCACTCAGACTCACGTCCATCGAGTCAGTGATGCCATCTAGCCATCTCATCCTCTGTCGTCCCCTTCTCCTCCTGCCCCCAATCTCTCCCAGCATCAGAGTCTTTTCCAATGAGTCAACTCTTTGCATGAGGTGGCCAAAGTACTGGAGTTTCAGCTTTAACATCATTCCTTCCAAAGAATTTCCAGGGTTGATCTCCTTCAGAATGGACTGGTTGGATCTCCTTGCAGTCCAAGGGACTCTCAAGAGTCTTCCCCAACACCACAGTTCAAAAGCATCAATTCTTCAGCACTCAGCTCTCTTCACAGTCCAACTCTCACATCCATACGTGACCACTGGAAAAACCATAGCTTTGACTAGATGGACCTTTGTTGGCAAAGTAATGTCTCTGCTTTTCAATATGCTCTCTAGGTTGGTCATAACTTTTCTTCCAAGGAGTAAGCGAATTTCATGACTGCAGTCACCATCTGCGGTGATTTTGGAGCCCCCCAAAATAAAGTCTGACACTGTTTCCACTGTTTCCCCATCTATTTCCCATGGAGTGATGGGACCGGATGCCATGATCTTCATTTTCTGAATGTTGACCTTTAAGCCAACTTTGTCACTCCACTTTCACTTTCATCAAGAGGCTTTTGAGTTCCTCTTCACTTTCTGCCATAAGGGTGGTGTCATCTGCATATCTGAGGTGATTGATATTTCTCCCAGCAATCTTGATTCCAGCTTGTGTTTTTTCCAGCCCAGCGTTTCTCATGATTTACTCTGCATAGAAGTTAAATAAGCAGGGTGACAATATACAGCCTTGACGTACTCCTTTTCCTCTTTGGAACCAGTCTGTTGTTCCATGTCCAGTTCTAACTGTTGCTTCCTGACCTGCATGTAGGTTTTCAAGAGGCAGATCGGGTGGTCTGGTTTTCCCATCTCTTTCAGAATTTTCCACAGTTTATTGTGATCCACACAGTGAAAGGCTTTGGCATAGTCAATAAAGCAGAAATAGATGTTTTTCTGGAACTCTCTTCCTTTTCCATGATCCAGCAGATGTTGGCAATTTGATCTCTGGTTCCTCTGCCTTTTCTAAAACCAGCTTGAACATCTGGAAGTTCACGGTTCATGTACTGCTGAAGCCTGGTTTGGAGAATTTTGAGCATTACTTTACTAGCATGTGAGATGAGTGCAATTGTGCAGTAGTTTGAGCATTCTTTGACATTGCCTTTCTTTTGGATTGGAATGAAAACTGACCTTTTCCAGTCGTGTGGCCACTGCTGAGTTTTCCAAATTTGCTGGCATATGGAGTGCAGCACTTTCACAGCATCATCTTTTAGGATTTGAAACAGCTCAACTGGAATCCCATCACCTCCACTAGCTTTGTTCGTAGTGCTGCTTTCTAAGGCCCCCTTCACTTTACATTCCAGGATGTCTGGCTCTAAGTGTGGAGAAGGCAATGGCACCCCACTCGAGTACTCTTGCCTGGAAAATCCCGTGGACAGAGGAGTGTGCAAAGTGCGACCCCATGGACTGCACACTCCTCTGTCCACGGGAGTGCTGCATTCAATATGCCAGCAAATTTGGAAAACTCAGCAGTGGCCACAAGCGCTCTTTTTTGTACAGTTCTTCTGTGTATTCTTGCCACCTCTTCTTAATATCTTCTGCTTCTGTTTTGGTTCAGGAGGTTTTAAAAGCAGGTTTCATGAATAATTGCTAGAGCTATTAATTTACAGTGTAGACTTTGGACTCATTTCCCTTATATTGCGGAAGACAACAGCTTCCTGCTTTGTATGAAGCAATCCCAATTTGACTGATCATCATTTTCTTTTATAAATATCTACAGCGCAAGAAGAGAACAAAATGAAAGAAAGTTGGTTTCATTTGTGATCCATATTAGAACAAACTAGACATGGCCTATTATTTTTATTATTTATTATTTTTAAATATTTATCTGCTTGCTTTTATTTATTAGCAGTGGCTGGAGGGTATGAATTTATGCGAGTCCTCTGTTTACTGAAGAAACCTTTTTAGAAAGTGGCACTGTTGTTTATATTATTTGAACTTTCATACTTTAGAGAGAGAGTTTCAGTAAGATGTAGGGCATAATAAATTAGCTAACTAAGTGTATTTTAAAGGGATTATTGAAAAATCATTTAAATTTATACAAGTAACTCGATTCAGAAATAATTTATTGAACACCTACTATGTGACAGCCATGTGCCAAACTAGGATTACTAACATGAATAACACATATTCCAAGGAAAGATTAACTGAATTATTATTTTTATTTTGTTATTAAATTTTATAAATGTGAAATATGAGCTCAATAAAAACTAATGATTATCAAAGTTTGAAAATTTCACTTGAGCCACATTCCTTAGATCTTATATTGGGATGTTTATGTTTAGCCAATCCTCTTGTTTCTAGAAAATATAGAATTCCTTAAAAAGTTGATATTAATATATTCTTACTATTCTATTTTTTTTTATTGCTTCTGCTTTATGCTTTGGTGTTTTGGATGAGAGTCATATGGGGTCTTAGCTTCCGACCAGAGAAAGAACCCACAGTCCCTGCATTGGAAGGCAAAGTCTTAACCATCAGACAGCCAAGGAGGTCTCTATTCTGGATACACAAGAAGCAAAATCATCAATGAATTAAAATGTAACTTACATGTAACTAGAGAGCCATCAACCAATGCCATATTAGCACTTCAATAGCGTCTGCTCTTTGCCAGTGTTCTTTCTGAGAGAGCCTTGGACTAACTGCCTGATGAAGGCAAAGGAGAGTTTGTGTTGCTATAGACACAAACACTGCAAAGTCCTGGTGGAGGGATTAGGCTCCTGAGAAAGGCTTAGAGAAAGACAATTTACCTGAGACTAAAGTGGGACCCATGAAGAAAAAAACGAAAAAACCCTCAAACCAACAGTTTACAAGTGAAAAGTATTAACAGAATATTCTTGACGGATAGTAAACTTTTGGCCATTTTTTGAAGTCGTTTATGTGATACTGAGTGTTCTTAAATTACATGTTATTTTTACTTTGTGGTGTGATATTTGTAGAGCTGTAAAGGCATTCTGAAATGTCATATGTCATATTAACCAAATATATTTACATTAAATCTATCTTTCTTTTACTTCTGGTCTCTTCTTTCATTTACCATCTTACTTCACCTCTCTCAAAGTCATTACCCCAGTGAATCAAGAGCTATGTTATTTTTCTAATTTTTTATAAAGTTTAATTTAAAATTTTGCCAATTCACATTAAAATTAATATTTTTTAATGAAGAAAGTTACTCTTTGGGGTTTTATTATTTCAGATTTTCCTTTTTTAGGTAATATGAGCCATGCCACTGTGGAGTTGTTTAACATTGTGTGTGCTCAGTACATCACAACAAACTGTGGAAAATTTTTAAAGAGATGTGAATACCAGACCACCTGACCTGCCTCCTGAGAAATCCGTATGCAAATCAAGAAGCAACAGTTAGAACTGGACTTGGAACAACAGACTGGTTCCAAATCGGGAACCTGCTTATTTAACTTACATGCAGAGCACATCATGAGAAATGCTGGACTGGATGTAGCACAAGCTGGAATCAAGATTGCCAGGAGAAATATCAATAGCCTCAGATATGCAGATGACACCACCCTTACGGCAGAAAGAGAAGAACTAAAGAGCCTCTTGATGAAAGTGAAAGAGGAGAGTGAAAAAGTTGGCTTAAAGCTCAACATTCAGAAAACGAAGATCATGGCATCTGGTCTCATCACTTCATGGCAAATAGATGAGGAAACAGTTACAGACTATTTTTTGGGGCTCTAAAATCACCACAGATGGTGATTGCAGCCATGAAATTACAAGATGCTTACTCCTTGGAAGGAAATTTATGACCAAACTAGGCAGCATATTAAAAAGCAGAGACACTACTTTGCCAACAAAGTTCTGTTTAGTCAAAGCTATGGTTTTCCAGTAGTCATGTATGGATGTGAGAGTTGGATTATAAAGAAAGCTGAGTGCCAAAGAATTGATGCTTTTGAACTGTGGTGTTGGAGGAGACTCTTGAGAGTCCCTTGGACTGCAAGGAGATCCAACCAATCAATCCTAAAGGAAATCAGTCCTGAATATTCATTGGAATGACTGATGCTGAAGCTGAAGCTCCAATACTTTGGCCACCTGATGTGAAGAACTGACTCATTTGAAAAGACCCTGATGCTGGAAAAGATTGAAGGCGGGAGAAGAAGGGGGCGACAGAGGATGAGGTGGTTGGTTGGCATGACTGACTCAATGGCCATGAGTTTGAGTAAACTCTGGGAGTTGGTGATGGACAGGGAGGCCTGGCATGCTGCAGTCCATGAAGTCGCAAAGAGTCGGACACAACTGAGCGACTGGACTGAACTGAACTGTGCTCAGTTCAACTCTGTGTGATCCTATGGTGTGTAGCCCATCAGGCTCCTCCTATTCTGGCAAGAATAGCAGTGGGTTGCCCTTCCCTCCTCCAGGACATTTTCCCGACCCAGGGGTCAAAATGTCACCTCCTATGTCTCCTGCACTTGCAGGTGGATTTACCATGGCACCGCCTGGGAAGCCCATTTAGAACCAAATTCAGTTTCCAACGTCTGTGTATATATGTGAATGAGTAGATGTGAGGGAAGGAGGGGCTTATACTTACAGTGAACTCAGAGAAACATTGAGGTTATAATAATAATGTTTTTGTAATTAATATACAATTCTTTTTGAGCACAAATCTAGTCAGTACTTTCTCATTAGTATCATTCTCATATTTATGGGCAAAAAGGGAAATCATTTTTAAAATTATTATAGCCTTTGGCCTGAAGCCGTGGATTCTTTAAGTAAGTACACATTTGAAACAGAATTGGTGATATAGTCATGACAGTTTTTTACATAAATTATTTAATGATATGTCATCTCCCATATCTGTGAAAGTGCCGTTTTTCAGATAGTTGCCAGAAGGAGTTGGGAAAACATATATTTAAAATATTGTTATTTTATCTTTTTTTTGGAAGCCAGTTGACACTCTTCAGCCAGCCAGAAAGAAAAAAAATAAAAGATTTGACAGCATTTCCTGTAAGGCCCTCAGAGAAGGAAGACATCACTCCAGGAGCATTGAATTAGTATGCATGTATGCATTTATACTCATATAACTGAGTATACACTTGAAGTGTTAATTCTATTCCCCCTGATTCACACAGAACCAGAGACTGTATCTGTTTGCCATGGCAACGCTATCTTGATGAAACGCTTTGGGCCCTTTATCGAAATGAGTCATGCTCTGGTAGTGACAACATGAGTCTCTTTCCCGAGCACTGCAGCAACTGATTCTTGTGTGAGGAGAAGAGGGAATGTTTTATGTTTCATGGGTGTGTGGGCTGTAAACAGAACAAAGGGGTTATCTGTAATTCAGACTATAAATAAATTTCAGAGTTAGCAACAGTATTCTCACCAAGGGCCCTGTTCCAGAAAAGCCTTAAATGAAAAATTTTTGTTTGAAATTTTCCTAAAGAGAATCCAGGCATAATGCAGAATTGCACATTTTTAAATATCTTTCTCTAATTACTTTGGTTTTTTTTTCTTCATACAGCCTATTCCTGGTAGACTATTCCTGCCACTCGTATAATAATAAGATTGCAAAAATGTCCTCAAGATGGTCCAGAGCATTAAGTGTCTGAACCCAGGGAATAGTAAAACAACTTCCATCCACAGTGCTAACTGTGGTTTTCTTTTTAGAAGACATGTTAATCCAAGAATGATATTGCTATAAATACTTTCTTGCTTTAGTGATAATAAAACAACAAGAGATAAAATATCTATGTTAACATCTGGTAACAACTCTATGATGTAATATTATATGTTTCTGTGTATGAATTGTGAAGTCTTTGTGTATAATTAGCATAAAGAGCTTGTCACCCTTAAATAGCATTGTTAAATGCAATAAATAAAAAGCGCTACTACAGATGTGTTTCTAATATGTGACATCAGACCATTTGACATCGACTACACTTCTAATTTCACTTTTGATGCATATGTGGGTGATTTTTGATAGACATGTTCTTATTCTGGCCTACTTCTTCTCTGCCTGAACCATATAATCTCTGACTTCATGATAAATGTATAATCAGATCAACGCTTCTGTGTGTGGTATGTGTAGCAATGTTTTATTTTAGAGGAGTGACTTTCAAAGTTTTGATCTTGGGATTCCCTTAAATGAAAAATTATTGAGGACTCCAATGAGTGTTTGATTATGTGAGTTATATGTATTACTATTTACCATATTAGAAATTAAAACTAAGCAATTAAAATATATACTAATTTATTTTAAAATAACAAAATTATTACTGGTAACATAAATAACATATTTGTGTATGTATGTGAAAAACAACTCTATTTTCCAAAGCAAAAGACATTTAGTGAGAAGATTGACACTGTTTTAAACTCATACAAATCTCTTTAATGCCTGATTTAATAGAAGATAGCTAGATTCCTACACCTGTTTCCATGTTTAATCTATGACAATACACTGTTCTGGATGAAGTGTATGAACATAACGTGGCCTCACCTAGGTATGTAATTGGAAAAGAAAGAAGCATTTTAATAACTTTTCAAATATGTTTGGATATGTTTTTGAAATTGTTCTTTGACAACTACAGTAAAACTTAACAAGTGGGTATTTCTTAAAAATTAGTTGCAATGTGCCATCTAAAATTGAATCAGTAAACATTGGATACTCTGTGACATTTAAAATCTATTACTCTGTCTTGCACATGGAATGGATATTCACTCCTATGTGATTTTTTTTTTTTAACCATCATAGATTGGTCAGTTGGAAAATAAGGCTTCACTGAGTTATGCTGATCTTCCCACCATTAACACATTTCATTATACAGCACAAAAAAATACATTTGTTAATACCATTACTGAACTCATCAGAAAAGTTTCCAAGTATTGGGATGCTGTCAGGTTTGCCGCAGCAGATACAATTTTTCAAATTTTTATTTTCACTTGAAAGTTCAGATTTCACCACAGGCAAAATAGTGTCAGTTGTTTTCCTTGAAGTGACAAGATTATTTCGTTCACTTCTCAAAAAGTGCCTGTCAAATACCGAAGTCTGAATAACCATAGCTTGTCTATCAGTTGTTCTTTCAAGTAAAAGTGCTGTTCCATGAAAAATGCAGTTGGTTATCTCCAAACTCAATCACCTATTTCCTTTCCTCAAAATGGCAGATATCAAGCAGACAGATTTTTTTTTCTGTGTAGTTCCATTTTGTTACACAATACTCAAAATATATGTATACAGCAGTCATGGTTTTATAAAATTAATATTTTTTACTGCTTCATCTAGCACATTTTTAAGTAAAATTGGATTTTTTAAATATAACGCCTACTCATACCATTTGGTGTCCCTGCCTTGACTCAGACTAAGACATCTCCAGTTTTATCTACCTGTCTTTGCACCATCAATGCAAATGTCAACATAGGGAAGAAGGCAGATATCATCTTGCATTATGGGTGTCTTGGTATTAGAATGAAAACAGTAAACCCTCGAAGAGGTTTTGTATACTACTGTCTAGACCCTGGCTCTACCACTTAATACCACATTCTCCTTACCTATTGCCAGGCAACAAACCACCTAAAAAATTATTGGCTTGAAACAACAATTTATTTCCTCTCATAATTCTGTGAATTAGTTAACTTCATAAGGGTGACTTTTACTTAAGGTTTCTAATGCAGTTGAGGTCAGTGGCTAGGGAAGAATCATCCAAAGCCTTCCTCCCTGTATTCATCAGGGTTAATCAGAGAAATCATTATAATATGTACAGTTAAATATAAATATATAAAGGAGAAAATTAGTGGCTGCCATGGTTATGGGGGCTGAAAATTCCCCCATAATTTATCATTTGCAAACTGGAGAACCAGGAAAATCAGTGTTGTAACTCAGTCAAAATCTGTGAAAATTAGAGGGAAGGGATATGTGTGTAGGGTGGTGGGGATGATGGTCTATGTCCCAGTCCTAGCAAAAAGGCTGAGAATTAGAAGCACCAAAGCCTGAGGGCAGGAGAAGATGCTTGTCTGAGCTCAGACAGAGCAAATTCATCTTACCTCCACCTTTTCACCCTATTCAAGCCCTGAATGGATTGGATGATGCCCACCTGAATGGGTGAGGGAATCTTCACTACTAGGTCTACTAATTCCAATGTTATTCGCTTCCAGATACACTCTCACAACTAGATTGAGAAATAATGTTTACCCGCTACTTGGTCATTCCTCAACCCAATCAAGCTGATACATAAAATTAACCATCACACTCCCTCACATGTTTGTTTGTGAAGATAGGGCTGGAATAACTGAGGGATGACTGAGCATCTCACTCTCAATGTGGCCTTTCCACTTGGCCAGCTTGGGCTTCACAGCATTATGGTCTTGGGGTAGTTGGTTTTCTCACATGCTGGCTGGTTTCTCCCAGAGAGTTTTCTAAGAGATAAGAATAAGACAGCCAGTTCAGAAATTGGCATTGTGTCATTTCTGCTGAAATCTAGTGGTCAAAGCAGTCACAGAACCCATCCAGATCTAAAGGTGGGGAACTTCTCTATGGGAAAAATGAAAGGAATTTGTCACTATCTTTTATTTATTTATTTTTTAATTTTTATTTTTACTTTATTTTGCTTTACAATACTGTATTGGTTTTGCCATACATTGACATGAATCAGCCACGGGTGTACATGAGTTCCCAATCCTGAACCCCCCTCCCACCTCCCACCCCATATCATCTCTCTGGATCATCCCCGTGCACCAGCCCCAAGCATCCTGTGTCCTGTATCGAACATAGACTGGCGATTCGTTTCTTACCTGATAGTATACATGTTTCAATGCCATTCTCCCAAATCATCCCACCCTCTCCCTCTCCCACAGAGTCCAAAAGTCCATTCTATACGTCTGTGTCTCTTTTGCTGTCTCGCATAGAGGATTATCATTACCATCTTTCTAAATTCCGTATATATGTGTTAGTATAGTGTATTGGTGTTTTTCTTTCTGGCTTACTTCACTCTGTATAATAGGCTCCACTTTCATCCACCTCATTAGAACGGATTCAAATGTATTCTTTTTGATGGCTGAGTAATACACCACTGTGTATATGTACCACTGCTTTCTTATTCATTCATCTGCTGATGGACATCTAGGTTGTTTCCATGTCCTGGCTATTATAAACAGTGCTGCGATGAACATTGGGGTACACGTGTCTCTTTCAATTCTGGCTTCCTCGGTGTCACTATCTTTATAAAAATAATTTAATTTATTTATGGCTGTGCCGGGTCTTTGTTGCTGCACAGGCTTTTCTTGAGTTGTGGCGAGCAGAGGCTACTCTCTAGTTGCTGTGCGTGGACTTGTCACTGCGGTGGCTTCTCTTCCTTGGAGCACGTGCTCTAGAGCATGGGAGCTTCATGTGGCTCCTGAGCTCTAGAGCACAGGCTCAATAGTTGTGGCACTTGGGCTTTGTTGCTCTGCAGCAAGTGGGGTCTTCCTGGATCAGGATCAAACCCACGTCTCCTGTATTGTCAAGTGGGTTCTTTACCACTGGGCCACCAGGGAAGCCCCTGTCACCATATTTAATCTGCCACAAACAGTGTGATCTTGGAGAAGTCATATTCTTAGACTTCTCCAAATCTCCTTTTTCTTATCTATAAAAAGGAAATCACAACAGAGCCTGTGTTACATCATCTTACAATTGGTTGACCTAATTGTGCAGCCCGTAAAATGGTGCCTCTCAAACAGTGGAGTTCACTATTAGTATACTCATTTTGACTTTTATTTTATACTGTTATTTCATAGTTAGGCAAAAATTAACCAGTATTCCCTATGGTTTCAGTTCAGCTTATCCTTTTAGAATTTTACCAGTTTGAACTTCTGGGAAATAACCCTTTTCTTCCTTGGCTTGCTTATCATCAGCATTCTGTAGGAGTTATTCCAGTGAAGACAGAGAGTGCTGCAGTGTCAGAGAACAGGCTTCGCTCCAGGCTGTGTTTCACTGTTGATGAGCTTGCATTAACATTTAATAGCAAGTGGGTCCCCATCCAAAAACTGCTCAGAGTTGGATGTAATCTCCAGGTCAGATCTCAAATCATAAACTCTGTAATATATTGGTAGACTAGATGGCTGGAGCTTGTAAGTGATGCCTCTTACTCTCCTGGGATAACCCTCTGAAGAATGCTCTTATCATTTCATCCTAAATTTTGCTTTACTCATTAGCATGCCATTTCACCATGTGATGCTAACAAGCCGCAAATCAGCAGTCCCTTTCTGCTTTTTAACTTTAACAGAATTCCAAAATCAAATGAGAAAAAAATCTTATACCACCTGTGAATAAGTCAGCTGTGCTAAAATGGATTTCCCAAACTGACAGAACATAAGAAATAACCCATTTAAACCTTCTCTGCTAGATAAGTCACTTGTTACTCTACCTGGTAAACTTGAGTACTTCATTTCTAAATATAGTAAGTTTGTAACTTTTCTTTCATTAAGAGACAAAAGAGAGATATAAAGGCTGAAATTTATAAAATCCAATTAAGATCTTATAAATTTACAAAATAGCAATTAAGAACATATGTTGAATAAAAGTATATATCCACCTTTAAAAAAATATGCTTCAGTGTATCATCATCAACCTTGGTCTAAATGGTAGAGATGAGTGTGGTTTAGCAAGCATTATCCTCTCTAGGTCTTGTTTAATACTTGCTTCTGGTAAGTATTAAATATTTTAATAGGTAAGTACTTTCATACTTACTTCTGAGGCTAAAATTCTAGCTTTTTGTCAACTGGCAAGGAAGTACTCAGCTTCTACTGCAAAATTTTCTTTCCCAGAATAGAATTTTAATGAGAATGTCATTTGTATGTATTAGTATTAATAGTAGTTCTAATTTTTAGATGTGCATCTATTTGAGTAGTGAAAGATAATGGAAATTGTTTAAAAAAAAAAAACCCAAACAACACTTCCCATCAGTTAAAGTGCCTTTAAAAAATATTTTTCCCATGGTGGATTCATATTGATGTATGGCAAAACCAATACAATATTGTAAAGTAAAAATAAATAAATAAATAAAATAAAATAAAAATTTTTTTTCCAGACTATATAATCTTAGATTCCTTTTAAAGTCTTATCTTCTTAAGTCTGTCTCTTACTATTTGAAAAGTAGCTAATAAATCTTTTCCTATTTAGATGCCAACCTTTTGACAGTCACAATTAGCCAGAAACCATCTGTAGGCGTGTATCCCATTTCTGTTGCCATCTCACACTCTGGGGCATTTAAGTATTACCAGGAGATCCCTCGTACTTGGCAAATTGTTAATTAGGATAATGGGGGTAATGAACTTCAAGTGAAAGCATTCTTTTAGAAGATTGGTTCTAGTTCTTAGTAAACTATCTTCTCAACTATCTTCTAAGAATATGGTTTGGTCTCTATTTAATATGTAATAGACCTCAGATGACTTCATATTTCTAAGACTTGGTACTTGAAAACAACCAAGGAAAAAAGTCTTGTTTTGTTGGCATAGTAACCTCATATACATACTAACAGACAGGGCAACTTTGATTGAATCAAGTTGATGTAATCAGAATTTTAGTCTGTTTTAAAATACTAAATTATATCTTATTTTCCCTTTAAAATCACATATTTAATTAGCATCCGTTTTGCTGTGCAGCACGGCATGTGGGGTCTTAGGTCCCCATCCAAGGATTGAATCTGTGACCCCTGCAGTGGGAGTAACTGCTGGATAACTAGGGAATTCCCTAATTAGCATCATTTTGATGTACAGTCATTAAGATGCAGAGGGAAAAGCAGAAGTTATCTTAGAAGGCATAAACTATGTACTTCCAAGCATAGTTTTTTATACTTTATATATGTGAAATAAATTTTATAGCATTGTGGGAAAGTCAAAGATAAAGTTTAGCCTGGTGATTAAAACCATGGCTCAGCACTATGGTCAACAGTGTGGAGATTCCTTAAAAAATTGGAAATAGAGCTGACATACGATCCAGCAGGCCCACTGCTGGCCATACACACTGAGGAAACTAAAGTAGAAAGACGCATGTACCCCAGTGTTCATTGCAGCACTGTTTACAATAGCGAGAACATGGAAGCAACCTAGATGTCCATTGGCAGACGAATGGATAAGGAAGTTGTGGTACATATACACAATGGAATATTACTCGGCTATAAAAAAAATTTGAGTCAATTCTAATGAGGTGGATGAAATTGGTGCACATTATATAGAGTGAAGTAAGCCAGAAAGAGAAACACTGATACAGTACATTAGTGCATATATATGGAATTTAGAAAGATGGTAACGATGACCCTATACGAAAGACAGCAAAAGAGACACAGATGTAAAGAATAGACCTTTGGACTATGTGGGAGAAGGCAAGGGTGGGATAATATGAGAGAATAGCATTGAAACATGTATTTTCCCGGATGTAAAACAGAAGATCAACGCAGGTTTGATGCATGAAGCAGGGCACACAAAGCTGGTGCTCTGGGACAACCCATAGGGAAGGGGTGGGGAGGAAGGTGGCAGAGGGGCTCAGGATGGTCACATGTACACCCGTGACTGATTCATGTTGAAGTATGGCAAAAAACCACCACAATATTGTAAAGGTTTTTTTTGCAATATTGTAAAATTAGCCTCCAATTAAAATAAATAAATAAAATTTAAAAAGGAAACGAAAAACCATGGCTCAGGAGTCCCCTTGGTTTAAATACCTACCTTCTAGTGGCTGTGTGACCTTGGTTTCTAAACCTAAGCCTCAGTCTCCGCATCAGTGAACTGGGGCTAAAAATGGTGGCCTCTTTCACAGGGTTGTTGGGAAAATTACCTGACAAGATTCTTTCAAAGTAACAAGTATATGAATTTAAGGCCTATAAATGTTATGTATTTATCTTACAAAAATTAGAACACTCAATTATTTTGAAGTTAAAGGTGGAAGACATCCAATTCTATACATTTATAAGGAATGATTTTTTTCTTTCTTGTATAACAATCAATTACAATAATTATCATGAGAACAAGATACATTTATATTACTTAACTATAGCCCTAAACTTCAGTGCTCTGAGTATGTTTCTTCCTTAGCAAATTGTGCACAATGATTTATCAAATTAAGGATGCATATTTGAATATATATTCTGTGTGTGTTTCTTGAGGAGTCTTATTACAGGCATTAAAAAAATCAGAAACATGAAATAAACATGAATAAGTAAAGAAATAACCTGTTATCCTGTTGGTACTAATATTACCAATCTCTTTTAAACGTCTACCCATAAATAAATTCACATGCTAGTGTGTTCATGCTTATGCATATGTTTGTATAATTCAAAGGCTTAAATTATTTGTGCACTTATTTTCTAGACACTGATCATACATTAATGTTATTTTATGCCCTGCCTTTTCTTATTTAACAGTATCTGCAGCCAAGAGTTTACCCTACAGATATCCTGCAAAAGAACAACATTACATATGCACAAAATTAAATCATTGCGTCACTGTTTGTAATAGGAGAAAAGTAGCTAATTATTTTGAATTTAAAATATCAAAAGTAGAGTTAAAAAATAGTCTTTTTTTTTTTTTATAGCCTCTCCTTATACATAAGCTCTTAACACTGGTTTATCCTTCCTTCCTGGGCTTTCCAGGTGGTGCTACTGGCAAGGAACCTGCCTGCCAGTGCAGGAGACATACGAGATGTAAGTTCAGTCCCTGGGTGGGAAATATCCCCTGGAAGAGGGCATGGCAACCCACTGCAGTATTCTTGCCTGGACAGGAGAGCCTGGTAGGCTACAGTCTGTAGCGTTACACAGTGTCAGACACAACTGAAGCATCTTAGCATGCATGTATCTTCCTTCCTTGGTTGAATTCAAGATTATCTTCCTCTTCATTCATTCATTTGGTCAGTTTGGTAAGTCACAAAATGTTTATTGTCTGCTCTTTGTTGGGAATCTGCCAGGCCCAGTGATATCACATAATTTGTTCCTTCAAGTGACATATAGCCTTGCCACTAGCCAGTAGTTTCCCACTGGCTCTGGCTAGGAGGTGGGTGCCAGTAGCTTTGTGACTCTAGATAACCTCAAATTTCAAAAAATGAAGATCATAGCATCCAGTCCCATCACATCATGGCAAATAGATTGGGGAAACAATGGAAAGAGTGGCAGACTTTATTTTCTTGGGCTGCAAAATCACTGCAGGTGGTGACTGCAGCCATGAAATTAAAAGACGCTTACTCCTTGGAAGAAAAGCTATGACCAACCTAGATAGCATATTAAAAAGCAGAGACATTACTTTGCCAACAAAGGTCTGTCTAATCAAAGCTATGGATTTTACAGTAGTCACATATGGACGTGAGAATTGGACCATAAAGAAAGCTGAGTGTCGAAGAACTGATGCTTTTGAACTGTGGTGTTGGAGAAGACTCTTGAGAGTCCCTTGGACTGCAAGGAGATCAGACCAGTCCATCCTAAAGGAAATCAGTCCTGAATATTCACTGGAAGGACTGATGCTGAAGATGAAGTTCCAATACTTTGGTCACCTGATGTGAAGAACTGACTCATTTGAAAAGACCTTGATGCTATGAAAGATTGAAGGCAGGAGGAAAAGGGGATGACAGAGGATGAGATGGTTGGATGGCATCGCCTGGCATCACCAACTTGATGGACATGAGTTTGAGCAAGCCCTGGGAGTTTGTGATGGACAGGGAAGCCTGGCGTGCTGCAATTTATGGGGTCATAAGGAGTCGGACACGACTGAGGGACTGAACTGGAACTGAACTGAACTTGGTTAATTCCTTTTCATCCCTTAGATTCATTCATTTCATACAGGAAACTAGTGAAGACTGGTTTAAGTGCCACATTTCTGTCCCTCTAGCAGCCTGCATATCCTCCTTTTCTTGGCCTCATTGCACAGCATTGCCACTGTTTGTATGCTTCTCTGTGCCCCACGCTAATAGATTAACTTCATGGCGGCTGCTGGGAAGCTGCTCCAGTCGTGGTCGACTCTGTGCGACCCCATAGATGGCAGCCTACCAGGCTCTTCCATCCCTGAGATTCTCCAGGCAAGAACACTGGAATGAGTGGGTTGCCATTTCCTTCTCCAATGCATGAAAGTGAAAAGTGAAAGTGAAGTCACTCAGTTGTGTCTGACTCTTCGAGACCCCCATGGACTGCAGCCTACCAGGCTCCTCCGTCCATGGGATTTTCCAGGCAAGAGTACTGGAGTGGGGTGCCGTTGCCTTCTTCATGGAGTAGATTGTATACTCTTAGCTGAGCAGTTAGCACAGTGCCAGGGACAGTGGGTTATCAGCAAATATATTAGCTGAATCGATGTTCATTTTGCCTGAATTTTGTTTTGACTTCTCCATTGTCCCTATTTATATGCTTTGTTTCAGTTTTTAGTTCTTGTGTTTAATTATTTCTTCCCTGTGTGTGCGTCAGAGCCGCCTGACCCTAATTGGGTAAGACATTGTCTATTTAATCAATCTTTTTCCATGTCCAGAACAGAACAGTTCATGTGATC
Source organism: Ovis aries (assembly GCF_016772045.2). Lineage (NCBI taxonomy): Eukaryota > Metazoa > Chordata > Mammalia > Artiodactyla > Bovidae > Ovis > Ovis aries. The sequence continues at coordinate 144,487,900 of NC_056055.1, read as the reverse complement.
AAGGCTTTAGACTCAGAACAACTTGTCCTAAAACTAAATTATTTTAAGCTTAAGGGCAGGAACCAGAGTTTTCTATTTTCTCACACCTTCTGGTTCTGTACATCAAAGAATATTCAATAAATATTAAGTAATGTAAAAGTGATTTCAGAGAAAATACTGACTAAATATTGAAGTAGAATAGCTAACATGTCTGATAGTTTTAAAGAGGCAAATCCTAAATAGGACTTGAATTTGGCAGGTTTGGCACCAGCCAGATCTGGTTTTGAGCATTGGTTCTGCCACTGACTTTACAGTCTTGAGCCTCAGTTTTTCTATTTAAAAAATATTAGTAAAACTTATCTCACTGGAGTCTTATGAAGGATAAATAAATTAAAATTTTTATAAATGCCAGGAAGATAGTACAGTGCTCTATAGAAGTTTTTTCTTTGATCCTTTATAGACTTTATTAATATGAAATAGAAGATTCTTGATATATTATTATATATACATTATAAATATATACATTTATATATTACGTCTGCATTTTTATTGGCTATTTTCCTTTACAAAGAGACCATTTTTATTTATTTATTGCAAATTTATTTATTTATTTATTTTTGGCTGTGCTAGATCTTCATTCGGAGAAGGCAATGGCACCCCACTCCAGTACTCTTGCCTGGAAAATCCCCGTGGATGGAGGAGCCTGGAATGCTGCAGTCCATGGGGTCACTGAGGGTCGGACATGACTGAGCGACTTCACTTTCACTTTTCACTTTCATGCATTGGAGAAGGAAATGGCAACCCACTCCAGTGTTTTTGCCTGGAGAATCCCTGGGACGGGGGAGCCTAGTGGGCTGCCATATATGGGGTTGCACAGAGTCGGACACGCCTGAAGCGACTTAGCAGCAGCAGCAGCAGCAGCAGCAGATCTTCATTGCCACCCAGGTTTTTCTCTAGTTGCAGAGGACAGGGGCTACACTCCAGTTGTGGAGCAAGGACTTCTCATTGCGGTGGCTTCTCTTGTTGCAGAGCACTTGCTCTAGGGCTGGCGGGCTCAGTAGCTGCAGCTCCCAGGTTCTAAAGCTCGATAGTTGTGGTGCAGGGGCTTAATTGCTCTGCAGCATGTGGGATCTATTCTGATCAGGGATCAAACCTGTGTCTCCTGCATTGGCAGGCAGATTCTTTACCACTGAGTCACCAGGAAGGCCCCCAAAGACATATTTTTAAATGAATGTAAAGCCTTTGCATCTTTATAATTCTGCGTATAAGAGTGCATGCAGTAAACAAATAAATTTTATGTTGCCGCTTCCAGAGATGGAGAAATCTGGATACTGCACCAGAGTGTCAAGAGGACATGATTCTGCATATACCGTCCTTTTAATCCGGTGGTCACTAAAAATTTCCAGTTCCAAAATGAGTTGTAGAAAGTACTTATCTAAGTTAAGGAGAGTTGGCCACTTTAAAGTGGAATGCAGGATATATCATTTTTATTTTAAGGTAAATGATTGCTGCTATGATATGATAGTACACTATACTTATCTGCTGGACCATCGAGAAAGCAAGAGAGTTCCAGAAAAACATCTATTTCTGCTTTATTGACTATGCCAAAGCCTTTGACTCTGTGGATCACAATAAACTGTGGAAAATTCTTCAAGAGATGGGAATACCAGACCACCTGACCTGCCCCTGAGAAACCTATATGCAGGTCAGGAAGCAACAGTTAGAACTGGACATGGAACAACAGACTGGTTCCAAAGAGGAAAAGGAGTACGTCAAGGCTGTATATTGTCACCCTGCTTATTTAACTTCTATGCAGAGTACATCATGAGAAACGCTGGGCTGGAAGAAGCACAAGCTGGAATCAAGATTGCCAGGAGAAATATCAAGAACCTCAGATATGCAGATGACACCACCCTTATGGAAGAAAGTGAAGAGGAACTAAAAAGCCTCTTGATGAAAGTGAAAGAGGAGAGTGAAAAAGCTGGCTTAAAGGTCAACATTCAGAAAATGAAGATCATGGCATCTGGTCCATCACTTCATGGGAAATAGATGGGAAACAGTGGAAACAGTGTCAGACTTTTTATTTTGGGGGGCTCCAAAATCACTGCAGATGGTGACTGCAGCCATGAAATTAAAAAACGCTTACTCCTTGGAAGAAAAGTTATGACCAACCTAGAGAGCATATTGAAAAGCAGAGACATTACTTGGCCGACTAAGGTCCATCTAGTCAAGGCTATGGTTTTTCCAGTGGTCATGTATGGAGGTGAGAGTTGGACTGTGAAGAAGGCTGAGCGCCAAAGAATTGATGCTTTTGAACTGTGGCGTTGGAGTAGACTCTTAAGAGTCCCTTGGACTGCAAGGAGATCCAACCAGTCCATTCTGAAGGAGATCAGTCCTGGGATTTCTTTGGAAGGAATGACGCTAAAGCTGAAACTCCAGTACTTTGGCCACCTCATGCGAAGAGTTGAATCATTGGAAAAGACCCTGATGCTGGGAGGGATTGAGGGCAGGAGAAGAAGGGGCCGACAGAAGATGAGATGGCTGGATGGCATCACTGACTTAATGGATGTGAGTCTGAGTGAACTCCGGGAGTTGGTGATGGACAGGGAGGCCTGGCGTGCTGTGATTCATGGAGTCGCAAAGAGTCGGACACGACTGAGGGACTGAATTGAACCGAACTGAACTGATGATATGATATGCTTTTCCAAGCACAGTATTAAAGTTGAAAAGAAATATTTTAATTATGCGTTTTTATTTTTTTAAGCAGTATTGAAGACATCATGTTATTTGGAATACAGACTGGAATTGGGATTGAGTTGTCTTAAAATCTGGTTCTTGAACTCTATCATTACATCAGTATGCAAATGAGGGAATTATAACTAAAAATAATTTTATACATAGTACATGCAAAAAATGTAGCTTAATTCTAGCATTCATATTTCTATGGCATCCCCTGTTTCAGAATTACTTAAAATAATTCTGGGAGAGTTGATTAAGTTCTGCTGTTTTGTCTTCTGCATAACACAAACTGAGAAATCATTATATATTTGAGTTAACATCTTGAAATAAAACTTGAAAAGGGAAAATTACACACACAGGGACACACACATATATGTATATATTTAAGATTTTGGGGAGGCCAAATTTATTCTCCTCAATCACAGACACAGCTGCACAATCTGAGGTCTATACTGGAGCAGAGCCAGCCCACAAGGGTTGCTGCCACTCACAGCAAATCTGAATGTCTCCCTGCAGGCAAGAAGATCCATAAATAGAGCCCGGAAGGTGGAAGCCAAGTTTTCATGTTCTTTCTACTAAAACCCTTAATAAGAGACTTTACTCCTTCCCTGGGAGGAGTAAGGAGGTGAACAGAGCCTGGAAATATTCTTTTCTCACTTTTCCCTCTGGGAGAATGGGTTGGAGATTTCCCCTATGAAAACATAGGATAATGTGTTTGTGTGTGTATGTATATATGCATATGTGTGTGTGTGTTATATTGATACTACTTACACATTTAAAATTTACTCTTTCTCTATATGTATCTTTAGTGTTTATATAAATATGTATGTATACATAAATATACATACATACTCCCTTTATGAGAGAGAGAGAAGGGTCAGGGCAGAGAGGAAAAGGAAAAAATAGAAGGAAATTTTTCAATAGTTTCAAGTTTCAAGGTAAAAAGCCAGATTACTCATAAAAGTTCAGGAACATCAGCTAATTTAAGATAAATTGCCATCATTATTTCTACTTATCTTTGATCTTTTATTGTTAACAATTAACATTGTTGTCATAATATGTAATATCACCAGAGTCAAGAAGAGCTTAATTATGATCATGACATCATTTTTCAGAATGTAAAACAAGTGTGAGTATTCCCTAATAATTTGCATTTTGCTTTATTATTTAAGATCCATTTTCTTATAACATTTATGGTTTGTTTCCCACAATTTTTTCTGGAAGGATTGTGGTGGCATTATATTATAAATTCCTATGTTTATATACTTGATTATGCTCTCAGAATCTACAAGGATAAAGTCTTAACTACATAAATACCTATTTCCTTATTTAAAGATCAAAAATCTACCTATATTATCCACCAACTGAAATTTTAAAAAAATTGGTAACTTTAGTATTATATATTGTTTGTGAATCATATATGACAAAAGAAATCCACAACATTTTTATATAAGGACTTAAAACCCAAGAATATGATTGAGTCAATTTTCTTTTAGAGGTTTTTTCAAGAAAAGTAGCTTGCAATAATTAAATAGTAAAATTGTTTATATGTAAATTTATTGTTCATTTTATTATTTACTTTTTTCATTTACATACTGCTTTTTCAGGTTTGCATTCTCTGCCAAAGGATACGGGATGTCAACATAAATTGAAGATGAGACCATAGATTTTCTAGACAAAGAAGCTGTCTTATTAAAAGAATTTAATAAGACTACAGAATAAATGAAGAAAGGTTATTTATGTTTGTGCAGACAGCTGAAGTATAAAGAATGCTTAAATTTCACTGACTCCCATTTTCACTTTTAATTATGTTTTAATTTTAGTTGAATTATTTGTTTTATAATATAAATAAGATATTTTATAAAATAGCAGAAGTTCTTTATAAGTAGTAAATAGATTTCAAAGTCTATTCTTGTTTTAGTCATTTTTAATTTAAAAATATTTATTTGTTATCTTTCTATACACATTAGTGGTATTTAATGAAATATTCCAGTAACTTAGTTGGTATATAACTTTCTTGGAGAAACTGTACACTCTGGTTATAATATTATTTGTTTATGTTTATTAGGGCTTCCCTGGTAGCTCAGCTGGTAAAGAATCCACCTGCAGTGTAGAAGACCCTGGTTGGATTCCTGGGTCAGGAAGATCCTCTGGAGCAGGGATAGGCTGCTCACTCCAGTATTCTTGGGCTTCCCTGACGCCTCAGCTGGTAAAGAGTCTGCAATGCGGGAGACCTGGGTTCAATCCCTGGATTGGGAAGGTCCCATGCAGAAGCCAATGAACTTCTTTGTAACGGCTTCCCTGTTGGCTCAGAGGGTAGAGAATAAGCCAACAGTGCTGGAGGCCTGGGTTTGATTCCTGGTCTGGGAAGATCCCCTGGAGGAGGGCATAGCAACCCATTCCAGTATTCTTGTCTGGAGAATCCCCAGGGACAGAGTAGCTGGCAGGCTGTTGTGACTTAGAAGAAATAAATGGCTTTCCTAAAAATAGTTCTTTGATCTTTTTAAATGTTATTGAAGTAGATAGGTGATCAAAGAGTATTTTTATTGTCCCTAATATCATTGTATTGGTTTCCCCCCCTCCTTCTCTTTCAAAGTACTTGGTCATTGCTTGATGTCCACTGCAAGCAGCAAAAGTGTTCACCACTGTTTTCCCAAGCTTGTACCAACTAGGTCTGCTCTTTCTTCTCAGAGGACAGAGGAGGAGGCCTCTCCTGTCTCCATGACAACCATGTGTCCTTGGGGAAGCTGCTGGTAGTGAAAGACCTTCTGAGAGCTGGGGGGAGGGGTCGTTTCTAACGAAAATCTCACCTCATTTCCCCTCTTTCCAGCGCAATTTTCTAATTGTGTCTTTCTTTTTTTATGTCTCCACATAATGCTGTACCCCAAAGCCACGCACTCCAAACCTGATTTCATAAACAAAGAGCCATATCACAAGGGTCTTTCTGGCACTGGCACATAGTTTCACCTCCTCCTCCCCTGTTTTGCGTTAACTTTAACTTTGTCTCTAGTTCTCCAATTCCCTGAGATGATTTAAATATTAATGATCATTGGAAAGTCAAACAACTGTCTTAGCCTGGGAATATTGTTGCTATACATTATGAATATTTGAAAGGAAAAAATGTTTCTTTCTTTGCTTTTTGTTTAGATAGACTTACTATATAATTTTAAAATGTCACTCACAGGAAAAAAATCACTTCATGGTTAGACAACAAAGATGTGTGCTATATATTATTCAAACCTAAATTTACCAGATTAATTCATTAGGGGATTTGACTTAATTTGCCACAAATTCTCAGCAATATTTAGCATATATACTTATTCCTTTAAATAAGCTCTGTTCCAAGAAGATAAGTTTAAATTTTTGCTCTGTGGCTCTATCTGGTAATGGTACTGGGCTGCTACAATAACCTCTCACTTTTCTACATTTTCTTTCAAGGCAGTCTCTTCCAGTTTTGCGGCTTAAACCAGATCCTGAATCAGATAAATTATCAATACTCTTGTGTTAAGAGTGTCTTGGGTCCTGCAGACTTAGCCTGGTGTGGAAACTTCAAATGGAACGAATTCAGATAAGGGGAACTACGTTTCCCAGAATTCCCTTTGCGGCCGGCTTCAGCTTAGCGAGGTCCACGCGCAGAACCTGAGCAGCCCACCCTGTTTGCACCGTGAGATGGAGCGTGGCCTCAAGCAATGGGTCCAGGTTGTGCCTGGGGTTGCTTGCGTTGTAGGCCCCGGATAGCACTTAGACCTGCGACTCCTCTAGCTCCCGCCTGGCCTCCTTCTTCATCTTCTCTGGGTCCTGGACCAGGCTGGTGTTCGGCTTTGCGTGGCAGGAGCCAGCCTCTCTGGCAGGCCACTCATCCTTTGGGTGTTCTCTTTTGGCTTCTTTGAATCTTGGACCTGGTACGTGCACAGTGAAATATGACCAGATTTAAGCGTGACAAATCCACAATTATATGGGCGATCTTAGCCTTCTTTTCTCCGTAACTAATAGAATAAGCAGACAAGAGGTCAATATAGAGATGCGTAAACACTATAAATCTCTGTACCTCACGATAGGAGAATAGACATTGTTTTCAAAGACGAGTGGAATATTTACTGAAAAAGACTATATGCCAACTCTTAAGTAAATCAGCAAGATTTTATCTTTAAAAATTTTATTATACACACACTTAAGATCTACCCTCAACACATTTTTAAAGTGTACAAAACATTATTGTTAACTGCAGCTACTATGTTGTACAGAAGATCTCTAGTGCATATTCATCTTGCTTAATTGAAACTTCATGCCTGTTTTAACTTCTCATTTCCCCCTCCTCCAGCCCCTGGCCCAATCACCATTCCAGTCTCTGCATCTATGAATTTGCCTTCTTCCGCTACCGCGTATAAGTGGAATTATACAGTGTTTGTTTTTCTGTGAATGTTTTATTTCACTTCCTATCATGTTCTCAGGGTTCATCCATGTTGTCCCATATTGGAGAACTTTCCTAAATACTATTCCATTGTATATGCATACCATACTTTCTTTATCCACTCATCTGTCAATGCACATGTATTAATAGATTATTTCCATACCGTGACTACTTTGCATAGAGCTGCAGTGAAAATGGGAGTGTTGATATTTCTTTGAGATTGTGATTTCAATTCTTTTGGACAAATAGAAGTGGAATTGATGGATCGTATGGCAGTTTTATTTTTTCATTTTTTGAGGACTCCTCATTCTGCTTTCCCTTTGTAGCCGCACCATTTTGCATTCCCACCAGCATTGTGAAAGAGTTCCAGATTTTCCAAGTGCTTGCCAATGTTTATTATTTTCTTGTGTAGATTAATGCTTTCTTTAAATTTGGAACGTTTTCAGCCATTATTTCTTTAAATGTTTTCTCTCTTTCTCTCTCCTCTCCTTTCAATATGACCGTTGCACATATGTTGGTATGCTTAATGGTGTCTCACATTTCTCTGAGGCTGTTTATTTTTCTTCATTTTTTCCTCCCTCTGTTTTTCAAGTGGTATAATCTCTATCCATCTATCCTGAGCTTTGTTGACTTTTTTGTTCTGCCAGATCCAATTCACTGTTGAACCCCTGTAATGAAATTTTCACTGTAGTTATTGTTTTTAATTCTGTAGTTTGCTGTGGTATGATTTGCTTGTTTGTTAGTTTTTTTTTAACTTTAAATGTTTATTTGCTTAATGATTTGGCTGACTTAATTTTGTAAAGTCTGTTTCCTTAGTGTAGCCTCTAATTTCTCTGCTTAGGTTGTTTTCCCTTATTTTTCTCTCAGCCTGGATAACTTGATATTACCCTGGGGTCAGCATCAGCACTAGCTACTTAATTGATCAAAGGTTCTGCTTGAGCCTCCTTGGCCAGTTAATTTTTTCTACTTCACCACTGGCTGTGTGTTTGGCTTGGAGGCTTGTTTTCCCAGGCCAGGGACTTTGGCCCCACGTTTCGACAGGAACTGGTAGTTAGGAGTTTTTCTAACTGATTTCTGCTGAGGAAGTACAACCTTGAACACGCACACAGTCTTTCAGACGGCCAGGGATGAGTCTGAATTTTTTTAATCCTCACCTCCTAGGAGTCACTTCTGGATGAAAATAAACTTCTAGGAGTTTATTTTTCAGTCAGTATTTGGTTGAAGGTCGCCCTTAAACCCTTCATGCAAGTGAGCCTTCCATCCTGTTTTGATGGGTTTGCCTGCAGTTCAGAGAGTACTTACATGTCTGCCCCATGTCCTGTTCTGATTTCTCCTGACTGGGTAAGGCCTGCTGCACAGATACAGCCTTCTTGACCCATAGACCTGGCTGTGGTCTCAATAGGGCTCTTTGGCCTTCTCATTACTTGGTTCACTCTATAAAACTAATGGCTGCTCACTGTTCTGCTTGTATCATGGAGGTACTGCTGCTGCTGCTAAGTTGCTTCAGTCATGTCCAACTCTGTGCGACCCTATAGACAGCAGCCCACCAGGCTCCTCTGTCCACAGGATTCTCCAGGCAAGAATACTGGAGTGGGTTGCCATTGCCTTCTCCTTCATGGAGCTACTAGCTTCCTCTTAACTAAATGTTCCTCCTAGATAGCTCTTGTTTTTCCATAACACCCTTAGACATGGAGTTCAGTTCCAAGCAATGTTAATCTTCTCAGGAACTGTCATAGAGCTTTTTCTCCTGTTGGCCTATCTGTCTGGATAGGACCCCCATACCACTGCCACTGAATTGAAGGTTGGGCTCTGCTTCTCTCTAGATGACTTCCTTCTTTAGGAGTGGGCACTCGATGGTGAGTGGTAGCCCCTGGTCCAGACATGCCGCTCCAGGAGTGGAAACTCTGACGTCTGCATGAGCTATAGTGAGTGTAGTTGGGGCCCCAGGTACTAGCTGTAGTGGCTGTAGTTGGAACTCCAGGTATTCCTCAAGTCTGTCATACCTGGGACAGCATTTGTGCAATGCAGATGGGGACTGGGTGAGAGAAGAGACACCTGGTCCTCTCAGGGAAGCCTCTCTGGAATAGAATTCTGTAGTATTTGGCTGAGGGTAGGGACTGGGTTGAGGATGAGAAATGAAGGCAGCCCGTTTCTCTTGGGACTGAACACTAGGGACAGAGGGAGTCCTGTTTCTTCAAGTGTTCCTGGAACATGGAACTGGGGAGGGGAAGAGAGTGAGTTGTGGTTCAAATGCCACATCCCCGCGTATTTCTCTGATATTTAGTAGATTTTCTTGAAGGAATGTTTCTCTATTTTCTGTGTGCTATTAGGACAGTTTCCAGAGACCTTAAACAATTGGTTTAATAATTTTGATCACTTAAACAGTTACTTAGCTGGTGAGTTTCTTACTCACTTATTCTAGAAGATTCACCTATTTTATATATATATTTCACTTATGTGAAGAGTAAAATTGGTCAGTAATTTTTCCTTGTGTTACTGTCCTTGTTTCGGTTTGGTATCAAGGTTTAGTTTAGCTTATAGGATGGTTTGGGAATGTTTCTTCTTTTTCTGATCTGTGGAAAAGTTTGTATATGCCTGTCTTTTCCTTGAAATTTGCTTGAAATTTGAAACCAAGTGTGTTTAGTCTCTTTGTATTCGGATGTGTAATTTTAACCATTGATTGCATTTCTTTTTTAAAAAGCTACTGATTAAATTTCTTTTTTTATGGAAACAGTGTCAGACTTTATTTTTCTGGTCTCCAAAATCATTGCAGATGGTGATTGCAGCCATGAAATTAAAAGACGCTTACTCCTTGGAAGAAAAGTTATGATCAACCTAGATAGCATATTCAAAAGCAGAGACATTACTTTGCCGACTAAGGTCCATCTAGTCAAGGCTATGGTTTTCCCAGTGGTCATTATGGATGTGAGAGTTGGACTTGTGAAGAAAGCTGAGTGCCGAAGAATTAATGCTTTTGAACTGTGATGTTGGAGAAGACTCTTGAGAGCCCCTTGGACTGCAAGGAGATCCAACCAATCCGTTCTGAAGGAGATCAGCCCTGGGATTTCTTTGGAAGGAATGATGCTAAAGCTGAAACTCCAACTTTGGCCACCTCATGTGAAGAGCTGACTCATTGGAAAAGACTCTGATGCTGGGAGGGATTAGGGGCAGGAGGAGAAGGGGATGACCGAGGATGAGATGGCTGGATGGCATCACTGACTTGATGGACATGAGTCTGAGTGAACTCTGGGATTTGGTGATGGACAGGGAGGCCTGGCGTGCTGCAATTTATGGGGTCGCAAAGAGTTGGACACGACTGAGTGACTGAACTGAACTGAAATTTCTTAAAGGTTATAATTTTTCAAAAATTTTTATAATTCAAATATTTTAACAATGTGAAAATTACTTTATTGTCAGTGTTGGTGTGCTTTTTTTTTCAGAATGTATTCATTCTATTTTTCATAAATTTAAAAAAAAAGCAGTTTGTTGTATCCTCTATTATTATTTCAATCTTGGCAGTACCTGTAATTTTTGCTTATGTTGTTTACTTTCTTGATCAGTCTTGCAAGAGACATTAAGTTTAAGACACAAATTTGTCTTTCTTTATTCTATCACTTTAAAAATATTTCATTAAGTTTTCTTCTCTATGTTCCTACTATTTACTTGTCTTCTTATTTTTGGCTTCCTTGGAATTATTCTCTTGTTTTTAAATTACTCCTGAACTCACTAAGTTTTAGCCATTTTATTTTCTAGTAAAAAGATTTCTGGCTGTAAATTTAAATTTATCTGCCTTTAACTACTACTTTAGCTTCATCTCACAGTTTCTTCAGTGTGGTATTTTTATATTATCAAGCTATTTATAATTTTTTTTTTAAATTCTTAAGCTATAAATAAGTATATTTTTAGATTTGATGATTTTTATTGATCTCCAAGGTTCTTGACATTTTCCTCTATAATTTCTAATGTGCTGGATTAGAGTTTTATGTTAGATAGTTGTATTTTCAATTATCAAGTTTTCTTTTGGTTAATTTTATTGGTTCTAATTTTCTTTCAATATTTTCTATCTGTCCATTCATTATAAGTGTATATTCTTTTTTTAATCAATTAATTTATTTTAACTGGAGATAAGCATATGTTCTTTTACAGACCCTAATACAACTATATGACTGCTTCAGAACTTTTACCTGTTAAGTCCAACACCTGGGCTTCCGTGGTATGCCTTTTATTTTGAGTGTTGTGAAAGATATCTTGCAGATTCTCTGGCTTCTACTCTGTTCCTCTGAAGAGTATATGATGAGTTCAACTGCAGACTCTTATCTTCCCTGCAGTGGGCAACAACTGAAAACCCTGGATGTTTAAGACAACATGGCTGCTTAAGTCTGTCACACATGGGCAAACTTAAGGGATCAGCCAGATTTATACGGTTCTGTCGTTTTCCAGCTGCTCTGGTTGTTTCAAACTCTGTGCTCTCAGCTTTTAAGACTGTAAATTTCTATCTGAAATTCAGCTCCCTCTTTCACTATGTAGCTGTGTTTTCTCATTGTTTTGTTATTTCTCTAGTGTGAGTTCATGTTCCTGGGACTTTGTGGGAAATCACTGAGGCCTGACCTGGGGTGTGGCCTTTTAGAAAAGATTTCAGTTAGTTTCTACCAGGATCTTGGGACCACCAGCAACTTATGTCTGCTTTAAATTGAATATTTGCCTTGCCTTTTGTACCCAGGCACTGGTATTAGTTTGGACCATAAATACAAGTGAATTCTGGGTCTATAACTGTGCATCATTAGAGAGACTTTTTTTCTGTAAACCAGAGTTAAGACCGGACAGAAACATTTCCCGGCTAAGGTTTTCTTTTGATCTGTGTTTGCAAGCTTGATCTTTAAAAATGCTTTCATTAAGTGTGTAACTTTTTGTGGGTCTTGAATTTATTCAGGATCTCTAATCCACATTGGATCTAAATCTTTGTTTTCTGTTCCCTGTACACAGGCAATTAAAACCAAGCTATAGGTCACTGGGATCAATAGAAGCCCACAGAAGAGCCGCTGACTTAAGTGCCAGCTTACCTTTACTATCACCTGTAAAGAATTTCCCTTGTTTTCTGGTAAAAATTTTATTACCCATTTCTAGATATTTTGTGACAGAAGGGTTTTAGTGTAATTGTCCCATTGTATGCTGGAAGTATAAGCAAAATCCTAGTTATCAGTGTATTATCAGAGTACTTATGGGTTATGCAGGTGAAGAATATGTACATGATTAAGGTAGTGAAATAAAACCTGACTACAATTTTATTCATGCAACATATTTCTAATTGAGAACCACTAAAGAAATCTATTCTTTCACTGACAGAATTAATGGAAATGAAGATTTTTGTTTGTTTGTTTGTTTCAATAGTTTTTGTTAGGCAATTGGCATTACTTGTAAACTATAGTTAAAAGGTATTTCTGAGATATTTGTATATCTTGTAATTAATTGTGACAGTGGTTTATCTGAATTTAGATGATGATAAATTTGAGAATCATTCTCAATAAGGTTGAAAGAAAATTTACTAGTGTTATTGTTTGGCACTTAAGTTTTTTTGTATGTTCCTGTAAGAATCAATTCTAGTAATATATGTGAAAACTGATAGTCACATACCTTTCAGTTATTGCTGATAAAGGGTAAAAGGGTGAGAAAATTAATGAAATGTGTCCCATACCTTGGATGTACTGCAGTCTATTAGAAAAGATAAGTGCAAAGGAGGTAATATGGCACAGTATGGTTCATGCCGTCCTAGATGTACTTAAGGAAGTCTGAGGAGAAAGGTTTTAGGGCAGTCTGAGGAAGCTTCATAAAAGATGATGATATTTGAGCCAGTTTTTAGAAGATGCAGATGACACCACCCTTATGGCAGAAAGCAAAGAGGAACTGAAGAGCCTCTTGATGAAAGTGAAAGAGGAGAGTGAAAAAGCTGGCTTAAAACTCAACATTCAAAAAATGATGATCATGGCATCCAGGCCCATCCCTTCATTGCAAATAGATGGGGAAACAATGGAAACAGTGACAGACTTTATTTTCTTGAGCTCCAGAATCACTGCAGATGGTGACTGCAGCTATGAAATTAAAAGACTCATGCTCCTTGGAAGAAAAGTCATGACCAACCTAGACAGCATATTAAAAAGCAGAAACGTTACTGTACAGACTAAGGTCCATCTAGTCAAAGTCACAGTTTTTACAGTAGTCATGAATGGATGTGAGAGTTGGACCATAAAGAAAGCTGAGTGCTGAAGAATTGATGCTTTTGAACCGTGGTGTTGGAGAAGACCCTTGAGAGTCTCTTGGACTGCAAGGAGATCCAACCTGTCCATCCTAAAGGAAATCAACCCTGAATATTCTTTGGAAGGACTGATGCTGAAGCTGAAGTTCCAATACTTTGACCAGTTGACGTGAAGAACTGACCCATAGGAAAAGACCCTGATGTTGGGAAAGATTGAATACAGGAGGAGAAGGGACAACAGAGAATGAGTGGTTGGATGGCATCACTGATTCAATGGACCTGAGTGTGAGCAAGCTCCGAGAGTTGGTGACGGACAAGGAAACGGCGTGCTGCAGTCTATGGGATCACAAAGAGTCGGACATGACTGAGTGACTGAACTGAGCTAAACTGAAGTAACAATTTTTCAGGGGGAAGAGAGAGAAAGACATTTCAGGCAAAGACTGTAGGATGTGCCAAGACAGGAGAGATATCAAAAAGTTGTGTAATTGGAGATTATGGATTCTGTGGGGAGGAGGCATGGGTTGGGAAGTGTTGGCCAATGATAGATAATAGTATGGGATATGTGAGGGGCACTTTATGCAGAGATTTTTTTTTAAACTCTGTAATAAGATATGGAAATGGATTCTCTGACTAATGGGGTGCTGTTAGTTTTAGAAGATTTCAGATATGGATTTCAGTGTGTCAGCTGGCAGAAAGACTGCAGAGAAGCAGAGAGAAGAAATATTGCAGATGGAAAGATGCATGATAAGAGGTCAGTCACAATAAGTTTGGATGCATCAAATCATAAATGGCTTCTCTGTGAAAGAATAAATCATTTTGGGTGTTGTTATAAGAGAATGACGTGCATCTTTTATTCTTTTCTGTAAAAATTAGTGCTCTAGGGAATATAAGACATAAGCCCAACTTCTTGAAGTTTTGTGGCAAATATTAATGGCAAAGAAGTAGTTGTCATTACTTGTAGTTCAAGACAATTTTATTTAGAACTAATGATACCGTTGTTTTAATCTCTTCTGTTATATATCAGATGTTCTCTTTTAGAAATATGTAACACTACAGGAAAGAAATAATAACCATCCTTTCAATTATTTAAAACATTCTTCACCTTTGTCATATAAAATCTTTGAGGCCAAGGAGGCTTCTTCATTAATGGGACTACAGTCAAGGTGAAATGTGTTTTTATTTTTAAAACATTTTTGGCCACACCCCACAACACTGGATCTTGACCAGGGACCACACCCTTGCCTCTGCTTTGGAAGATGAAGTCTTAACCACTGGACCACTAGGGAAGTCCCTTGTGTTTCTATTTAAAGTTGTCTGAGTAATCATTTACATGGTATATTGACAATATGCATTTTTCTTTAAATATTACTCATATAATTACTCATTTTGAGTAGGCAATTTGATTTTGAACATAAAACTGTAGAATTAAAATATTACTAGAATTAAAGTATTACTAGAGACAACATCCCTAATCCAGCATCCCCATTGAAATAGAGGAGGAATCTGAGGGGCCAGAATTGATTTTCCTAGATTACACTGCTAGTTTTATATCAGAACTTATATTAAAAGTCAAGTGTCAGAACTTTTGATCCATTTCTTTTGTTTTACATTTTCCATGTCCTCAAAAAATGGTCAGCAAGGACATTCTTTATGATTACTACTAGTAGTTTGAAATTTACAAGAATGATTTTTGATATTTTATTGTATTCCAGTTATTTGAAAATTAGTAAAATGCATAAGTTTATATAGCCATTATCTTTTAACTACAGTATTTGAAATGCAGAATGCAGAATACTCATTTTTCTCTCCACACAAATGGTTTTTCTTTACTAAAGGATTACTTACTGGTGATTTAGTATCATGTATTTGTGATTTAATATCACTTATTGGTGAATTTAAGTTTCTTTAATTTCTTGGTTATTGTTATTTCTGTGTCCAACTTGATTAATTCTATTTTTAACAAAATTATATCATGAGGTTTAATAATAAGAGGATTTTTCTTGTGAAAGTAGTTATTTCAGAAATCTATCAGATTATATTAGCAACACTAAATTCTGAATGTTTTCAGAAGATCCTTTAGCTAGGTATATTTTTAAAAATATATATTTTTTACAGCTGAAGATGCTTCTGACCATAAGATCATTTAGATATAATACATATCAATAGATATATTTGGCCAATAATTATATAATGGGTACATAAAAAGGTTAAGGACTTTGCATAGTAATATTTGACTTCTCTGTGGTGTTGGCAAAGAAAATTGGCTTGAACAGAAAGAAGCCAGTGAATTCCAACTAAGTCACCTTATGCCATCTATATTGGTGAAATTGTAAAATGCATGTTTAGATCCAACTCATCAAAACTATAAGCATTATAAATGGAGTTTTCCATTGAGAATAAATATTTCGTTTTATCCTGACATAAATCCAAGGGACCCTGGAAAAAAAAGATTAATATAATTTCTCAGTCACTACATCATTAATATTTTATGTATAAATAGAAATTCATAAAATGAATTTAAGTAGCAGACTATGTACTATAACATTTATTTACTACCAAGAAATTTGGACATTATGTAGTGAGGAGTTGAGAGTTGAGATTAAAATGTTTACAACCAAGAGAATTAACTGAAATCGATAACAGTTGTAGATGGCTACTATTATTGTTGTTAAACTTGCAAGCTGAAATACTTGGGCTTGACATTTTGCACACAGAAAAGTTCATAAAAACTGCTTTTAATTGACTTTATAGTATTTCTTGGTAAATCGTGCAGTAGGTTGTTACAAAATTCATGTGAACTTTTATGTATACAAATGTCAGATCAAGTGCAGGTTTCATTAATTATATATATTTTAAACTTCCAACAATAAAAACAGAAGCCAAGAAATTAAATACAATAAAAAATGAAATATTTATTCATTTGGCTCAATAATGACATAGCTCACCATTCTTTTTAATAATAGCAATTCCCTGCATGCAGTTCATCAATACACTACAAGTAAATAGTTGTGTAAAAGGAATTAACATTACTCTTTTGGTTTGTGCAAAAACAAAAATTTATATCATGTTAAGTAATTGCACAACTTTGCCACTATGTTCATGGCTAAAAGGGACAGAGCCCAAGTTATATCTCTGATAGCTTTAGTGCAGCAGGAATTAAAAAAATAAGACTAGTCTGCATAAGCAAATACTACAAAAGTTGAGTTAAAAAAAAACCTTCCATGAATAAAGGGTTATATTGAGGCAACCATAGTTGGTAGAAAATGACCTAGGTTTGAATTTTTGACCAATGTATACCCTACTGGAATGATAGAAAAAATATTATAACAAAGAAATCCACAAAACCCTTGTCTAACTTTTATTTTAGGAAATTATCCATTGAAAAGTCTAATGGATTCAAAAGTTTGGAGTTGTGATTAAAAATGAAAAGCAAAAGCATAAAGTAAAATAAATTGCCATGTCATCAACTTGAAAATAATTATCTTATGTATAAAATGCAGCAAATAAAATTGATCATATTTTTACATTATTTATATTTAAACAAGTTTTGGACATATTAGCAAAATACGAAGTATATGTTTTGACAGTAGGCAGTATGCAGTGTGTTTCCTTGAATCTAGAGAGACACCATATGACACTCAAATTGAATTAAAAATGGAAAAGGAAAAGTGCTTTTAAATAACTGCAAGCTATTCTGCTTGACATACTAGACATAGAGCAGGTTGAAATCACTGTACTACCACCATGTGACTTCTAACCAAGACTTGTGAAGAATGGATTGTGTAAAATAGAGCAGCATAGGCAATTAACATGCATTAGTGATAGTCTTCAAACTATTTATGTTTAATGAATGGTGCAGGATACATCCCTGTTGGAAGCTTGCAAAAGACACATATACGGTGGTACATATTTGATTTAATAGAAGTTGCTTATCAGGATATATATATATATATATGTATGTGTATATATATATATATATATATGCAAATATGCCCCCACAGGATAAAATAACTATTTACATAACAGAGGGTGTGTTTAATTGACATAAAATGTCAGCTTTGCTGAGAGCAGAAGATGGCAAAGCAATACTGCAGCAGAAAGTGGAACAACTATTCTAAATGATGCTTTAGATATACTTTTCTAGAACAGATTTATTAGATTACTTTTTTTGGGAAAACATTTAACCAAAATTAAATATAGTGCTCTGGAACTTAGAATAAAATTTGCACTTGCTGAAACAGAATACTTTGCATAAAAATAATCCTTTAAAAATTAGAGGAGACTTTACAGGCACATAACTGTATAGATATAAACAAATGTAGACTAAAACACTTTCAAAATTAAAGCCGGCTAGAAAATGGAAGTACCTGATATTATTGTTAGCATTTTTTTCTGGTTTTGAGCAAGAATTTCATCTCTTGGGCAAAGCTCTTGTCTGATTTTCAAGAAACTTGTGGAGTAGGAACACAGGACTCTTATATTCTTTTTTCTCAACCTAAAGCTCATTTACAAAAATAGTGACGTAGTATTATGAATAAACTATGAATTAGCGACCAGGGAAATCCACTAGAACAAATTTTGTAAAAATATGGCAGATATGGAAGTTAAAAATAGAGTAGATGCAAGTACTGTACTAAAAATGTTTGGTGTGGTTACAATGGATCACTTTGCACAACTATCCCTATGGTCTAGGTAGCCATTGAATTTCTCCTCAGCAGTGTCAGCTGGTAAAGAAAACAGTAACCTCTTGTCAGTGTTGGTACCCTGACTCACAGAGTTGTAGTGACAGAGAGGTCACTGTCTTATTATAGGCACTGACCATGAGTATTTGTTAAAACAGTCAGTTTGGCATAGACCTCCTCTGGGAGTTCAGTTGACACATTAAACTTTACCTTCTTAGGCTGTAAACAATTGATCACAAAGATAATTCTTTGTTTCTTTTTTTACTTTTGATTTTCCCTGACCTCTTTCCCTTTGCTTTCTTTTTCTGGTTTGTCCTTCTCAAATTTTTCTTTGTCTGGCTTTGTTACACTATCATAGGAAGGAGGAGAGGTGGTAGAGGAACTTCCATCTGTTTTTTCTGGCATGGAGTTCCCATTTAATTTGTCAATAATCATGTCATCTTTTATAGGTAAGTCAATCCTCCCTTTGATTGCCTCTTTGTTATACTCATTTACTACCTTCTTTAACCTTTGCTTTAAAAGATAACACCTGAAATTACGCTGAATGATAGCAGCAGACACCTCCTCTTGTTTGCGTTTCAGAGTGGTTGTAATGGGCTCATAGGAGACTTTGGAGGGGTTTGACGCCATGAACCGATCTTCCATCTGAATTCGAAGGGCATCCATCTCTCCACTCTCACCCAAAACACGCTTTGTAAAGGCAAATAAGATGTCAAGGCAGTGGATCCTGTCCCCACTGACCATGGGCAGGTCCATGGCAATGAGCTGGACTTTGTTCGGTTTTGCTATGAGAAGAGGAGGATCCAGGGCAGCTGCAAAATCAGAGAGCTTGGAGAACTCTATGAACTGGGTGGCGTCGGGATCAAACTTCTCCCAAACCTCATAGAACATCTCAAAGTCGTCCTCACTCAGGGGCTCTGCGCTTTCTTCAGTAGCAACACTGAAGTTCTCCAGGATGACAGCAATGTACATGTTCACCACGACCAGAAATGATATGATGATGTAACTGACGAAAAAGAAAATCCCAACAGATGGGTTTCCACAGTCTCCCTTAACTGAGCTGCCAGGGTGAATTGCGTCAGGGTCACAGTCCGGTGGTGCACTGTTGAGGATAGGCGCTAGCAATCCATCCCAGCCAGCAGAGGTGGTAATCTGGAACAGGCAGATCATGCTGTTGCCGAAGGTCTCAAAGTTGAACATGTCATCAATTCCAGCTTCCTTTTTAACATAGGCAAAGTTGGACATTCCAAAGATGGCATAGATGAACATGACCAGGAAGAGCAGGAGGCCGATGTTAAACAGCGCAGGAAGGGACATCATCAAAGCAAAGAGCAGCGTGCGGATCCCCTTGGCCCCTTTGATCAGACGCAGGATTCGGCCAATCCTGGCAAGACGGATCACTCGGAACAAGGTAGGGGACACGAAATATTTCTCTATCAGCTCAGCCAGAAACATACCTATGGAAAAATACAGAAAACCGCTAAACAGTGAGTATTTTAGGCTTATATGAATTGAAAACAATAAATTTGTTTAATGAAATAAACAAAACTCATAAATTTGTTATGAGTATAAATCTTTACTATTTGGATCCACTTCCTAATATTACCAATGAAAGATTATAGGGTTTTATTTTATAATTCTATAATGTCATAAACCAATATGGACTCTTGCAAAATCCTATAAATTAAATAATCTCACATACTCGTATGGCATTTTAAGATTACATACTCCCAATTACTATGAATAGTTATATATGAAATGTTTCAACAGCAAAGACTATTTCTGAAATCTTCAAATATATTGCTTTCTTTTTGAATACTGTCATTTTTCAATTAGTGGAGAATGACCAAGAGTGTTGAACTTTAGATCTGTACACATGATGATTCTCAGATCTAATTTCCATGTTACACAGGTGGTAGGCTGTGGGGGATTTTTTCAACAACTCTACTTCTCTGTAAATAAACCATTCTTACCTACGATGGAAAGAATCACTACCACAAAATCAAAGATGTTCCAACCTATGGTGAAGTAGTAGTATCTGAGGGAGATCAATTTCAGCACAAATTCTCCAGTGAACAGGATAATGAACACAAGGTTGATTCGGGACAAAACTAGAGTCATATATTTGCTCTGGTCATCAGTTTCTACCATCATAGTGACCATATTGAGACAGATAAGGATCATGATACTGATATCAAAAACTTGTCTGGTGACAAAATCAAAGACCATTCCTTGGAATTTGTTCTACAAAGAGAGAGAAAACAAGAAGGTTAATAGGCATATTTCATAAATAATGATCCACAAAATTGCAGATGAAGTCCTTCTGTATATGGCCCGTGGGATGTGTACCCTTCTCACACCGCCTGAAACAAATCTGTTAAAAAAAGAGAAGGAAATGAAAAATGTCATATGACTGAAGCAAAGCATAATTGTTTTATTCAGATTCTATGGGAAGACAAAGCTGAGTGACATAAATTGGTGGCAACTGGCTGATAATGTGCATAGGCTTTGCTTGATCTTAATAACTGGTAATTTTTACAAAAAATATAACAACAATGAAGATTTACAAAGTAGGTTAATGTAGACAGACTTTTAGATGGATGAATATGCCAGTTGATTTATCAGCACTTTAGGAATTTTGAATTTTGTCGTGTTTCTGTCTGTCCATGACTCAAAATATCAGTCATTTTTTATTTAATTCTGCTTCTTCTAACAATAATACTTAAGTGGCATTCAGTAAAGTAGGTTTATTTCCTTTTGTGTATGCTGTCCTACTTTCTCCCTCCCCTCCCTTCCCTCCTACCCCCGCCCCGCCACCCCAGCCCAGACTGCACCCTCTTAAAAATTATGCAAAGTGAAGTCATTTATAAGATTCATGAGACTTTGTCAAATCCTAGTTCAGCAATTATAGGCTATGTGACTTTGGGTACAATATATACCTTCCTTGGGTCTTTTTTGTCTTTTCACTATAATGAAGCTCTACAGGGTATGCGTTCTGGATAAATCATGTGTGTGTGTGTGTGTGTGTGTGTGTGTGTGCTGAAACCAACTATTTTGATGACACCCTTTCCTTTCTAAGTAGGTGAAAAACTGTTCTCTGTGACAACAATGGAGAGAACAAATGGCACAGAGGGAGGCCACGGATGTTGAATGGGACAAGAGGGGGGCCATGTAACAGATCAGAGCAGGCGACACTGGGTGCACTGTTGGCAGCGGAGCACGAGCTCGCTTTGGGAGCAGTTACTGGGAACTCTGACTTGGAACTTTCCAACTGACAAGTAAAGAACACTGCCTCATTTTTAAGAACTTAGTAATTCTCAGAGTGTAGTAATTGCAACTTGTGTTATACAATATGTACTTTACAATTAGATCATAGTATATATATTGGTGATATCACCTAATATGTTCTGAACCAGCACTGCCCAGTTTCATCATATGGAAATAGGGCTTTGGAATGTTCAAGGAGGTGAGTAATTCTTACTGCAGGCCGAGGTATGGGTTTCTGAGGTTTCTTAGACCCAAGTTTCTTCATGGCATTGTAGTATTTTTTCTGTTCCTCTGTCATAAAGATGTCTTGACCTCCAAAGTAAAGACATAGTAGGAAACTGGTTACAATCCAGCCTGTTTTACAGCAATACTTTTACAAAAATATTTCTGAGTCTTTCCTTTAATCCTTCTTTTCAATTTTTAAATGGATCTTACCCTACTTCATATAGATTTATCCTGTGAAATTCTCAGTACCTTAACATTATGTAAAACCCATAATCTCATAGAACTGCGATTAGTACAGGATTCTAATCTGATATATTACGTTTAGAAGGAGGCTCAGGGGTCTCAAATATATTTTCAATAAAGAAAAAAATCGTAGTCCATTTCAGTGTTGACAGCTTTATTTTTTTATTCAACACTTTTTGAGCACTTGCTGTAAGACAATGTATTCAGTATCAGAATTATGTAGATCTGTATCTATATGCATCTATATGTAAACAAATAAAACAACCCATCACTGCTGAGATAGCAGTAAACTCCAGGATTCAGAAAGAGGCTTTATATAGGGGAGCGGTTCAGATGTTAAAGAATCTGCCTGCAATGCAGGAGACCCAGGTTCAATCCCTGGGTTGGGAAGATTCCCCTGGAGAAGAGAATGGCTGCCCACCCCAGCATTCTTGGCTGGGAGATCCCGTGGACAGAGGAGCCTGGCGGACTACAGTCCATAGCATTGCAAAGAATAGAACACGGCTGAGTGACTAACACCCTTAAGCTAGACCTTAGAGGATGATTAAGGGTTTGCTAGACAAAGCATTTTAGGAGGGAAAAAAAATATCCTGTGTAAAGTGATGGAAAAGAGCATACCTTGTTCAGAAAAGGGCAGAAAATCCATGTAGCTGTGTGTGTAGCAAGTGATAGTGTTAATGGTGGGTGGGTGGTTACTGAGGAGGAGGGAAGTGAATATAGAAAGCGTGTGGGAGAAGATGAAGCTGGAAGACTGGGTGGAGAGAATTCCTGAAAGGCTCTGTAAGCAAGGGTAAAGCATGCAGGTCCACTGGATGTTTTGAGGCAATATGGTCATATTTCTAAGTCAGAATGACACTATAGCAGATCTGCAGAGGATGAACCTGGAGAGGAGCCACCAGTTAGAGGCTGGAATCCTCTGCGGCTGAACTGACCATATAGTGAATGGAAAAGAGTATAAAAATGACCTAAGTCGGTCATGACTATGAGTGTCCTGGTTATTGGGATGTAAAAAAAAACGGAATCTCAAAATGGGGAAAGGTGAGAGCTGAGGAATACTTATCTTCTTTTTCTGTTGGTTGAAGTTATCTATGATGACACCAATGAATAGATTCAGAGTGAAGAATGACCCAAAGATGATAAAGATGACAAAGTATAAGTACATATACAGATTTTCTTCATATACAGGCTGAAGTTTAACCTAAATAATATTGAAAATATTAAATAACATTTAAAAACACAATAAGTACTTGGGCTAAATTAAAAATTTGGTGAGTGTTGTTACCTTCTGTAGAGCTATTTTTTGCCTTGACATGAGATATTGTTCTGCAAAAGCAGTTCTTTTTTTAAATTAGTATGACCTAGTATAATCTGCCTGCAATGCAGGAGACCTGGGTTCCATCTCTGTGTCAGGAAGATTTCCTGGAGAAGGGAATGGCTACCCATTCCATTATTCTTGCTCAGAGAATTCCAAGGAATGAGGAGTCTGGTGGGCTCTAGTCCAGGGGGTTGCAAAGAGTCAGACATGTCTGAGTGACAAACACTACTAGTATATTGAAAGTTTGTAATTTTTATGATTGTTCTTAAATCTGTTTTCCCATTGGGGCTTACCTGTACATATTCTTTAGAGTAAATAACAGTGGTATAAACAAGGCAAACATTTTGAACCTACTGTTTGTCTTACTATAATTTTTTTTTTTTTTGCAGTTTTTTCAACTTGGGTTTGGAGTTGAAACCCAAGATAACTCCTTATCTTGGAGTGAAGGCTTTAATAACAGAATATCGACTTCTAAGAGGAAAATTCAGCATAAACAGATGTGTGCTCAGGAACTATTTTTATTCCTATTTTCTAAATTGAGTTTCCCTGAAACTTGCTTACTTTTATCATGATATTTTTGGAAGCTGCTTCACAGACTCTGATTTATCATACTCTCCAGGGATGGAGGAGACTAGTTCCTTCCTGTCTGAGCAGTTTTCCCAACCTTAAGAGTCTCGTTTACTGGACTGACCTGACTGACCTGTTATTAAATGTATAATAGACATATATGAACCAAAGTATCATTTACATGGAAGTGAATTGGCTTAAAAAGAGAATCTCTACATGCAGTTGTCAATGTTCTGATGGCTTCTAATATAATATTCTGGGCCTTTCAGTTAAATTATCACAAATGTTCACTATGGAAAAGTCTAGTAACTATAAATAGTTATTTGAGTGATACTTACATCTCGTGAATCAACAGCTGCATACATAATGTCCATCCAGCCTTTAAATGTGGCCTGTTAAACAACATATATTTGAATTCTGCATAAAAACCTAATCCAACAGTATGCATTTGACCATATGAAAATATGATAGCTATTACAAATAATTTTTGTATAATATTTTGAAATACTCTACAAAGAGGCTTGAATTCTCTACAGTTGAAATTTCAATGAAACTGAAATCGAATAGGATTTTATTTCAAACTGGAACTTGTTTTGTCTTGGAAGGTATTCTGTTTTTTTCTGTGCTAACATTTAACTAGATGAATCTCAGTCTCAAATCACTTTCGGAAGCTAAGCTCTATCATTCAAACCTCTGGTGTGTTTAAGCAATCAACTGTTTTGGTTAATTTCTTGATTAGTTAATATATTGTCAATTATGTCCAAATAATTAAATATTACACATTTTAAAATCCACACCAAAAGATTTGCATTTCCACACCTAATAGCTCTATACCCTGAAGATGTTGATACAATTAATTATCTGGCTAATAGTCTATACATTTAATTGATTACTACTATATATATTATTATTTTAATACACAAAATTGCTTATTTGGCAATTATTGGTACAGAAAACTAAAAATGGTACTAATGCATTAACAATAATAGAATAAGAAAAAACAGGAAGCAGAAATATAAAATCATATTAAAACATACTAACAACTGAACACTGGGGAAAATACATTAAAATCACCACAAAATATCTTCTTTACAGTCAAGCCAAGCTAATAGTACAGCTGTTAGAGTACAGCTGTTATCATTAACTACTTTTGTGCTGTCAGATATTAATCACTCAAAGAACATCAGAGAAATGATTTACTTGAAATCTTTTTCAAAACTCATACAGTAGGTACTTACCACTTGAAGCAGTGCAAGATAGCCAGCGCCAACATTATCAAAATTTACTTTCACATTTTTCCACCGAGCTTTCTTGCCAAGAGCCTGACAGTCACTCAAATTGTTAACTTCACTAACATCAAACATGTTACCCGTTGTAGTGTTTACACAGTGGTAGAACTTGCCAGCAAACAAATTCACACCCATAATGCTAAAGATCAGCCAGAAGATGAGACAAACCAACAGCACATTCATGATAGAGGGAATCGCTCCAACGAGGGCATTCACGACGACCTAGAAGAGGAGATAAGGATAAGGCAGCTTACAGATCGTTAAAATGGAAACCATTTCTTCCATTATATAGTTAACATAAAATGGGTGCTTAATGAGTTAAATAAAAATCTGGGTGGACAAGTTGTTTCTTCCAATATTTTCTAGAACATATTCAGTAAGGGAAAACAGACAGTGACACAACTAAAAAGCTAAAGGATTTAAGGAAAGCAAAGTATTCCAAAGTATGAAAAGAAATAAACAAAAACCTGATAGAGTAAGATGGAGTCAGAAAATGTTTGTATGCTAGGGAAAAACAGAAAAAAATGTATTAAATACCAACAGAAGAAGTAGTCATCATTCAGCAATTCATTTTAATTTTCAAAGGTATTAATGAATAATTGGTGGTTTGAAAACATGGTTAAACAAACCCACTACAAAGAAACAAAGTAATGATAATGCCTTAAATCTGTGTCCCCAGATCAAGCTAACTTTTGATGATGATGAAGAATAGTATTAGGAATTTACAAGGTCATTTTTTCCCCTACTGATAATTTCTAATTTTTTAAAAAGTGAATTAAGATGGGAAATAAGATGGAATTTATCTCTGAAGTACTGAACGTATTCCCATTATTATTGTTCCAAATCTCTTAATGGTTTACTTCAGGGCACTCATTACTTTACCAACCCAAGCCAACCTATTTGTTGAAGGAGAAGTTCCATCACCTTTCCTCTAATTGAATTCAGAAGAGATTAATATGTACTTTCAGATCTCTAGCAGTTTGTATGTTTTCTTATCTAATTAATCTGTTTTATCTAGTTAATTAATATTGTGACTATTTTGTTAAGCACTTATAAGTGAAACTATTATTTTTAAATACTGAAACATTATTTTAGAAATCAACACCAAAGAATTTTAAATTAATATCAAAACTTGAAATCCAAAATTGTAAAAACTTCATATACTAGTTGAATCTTATTTCTTATAGAAATTGTCATGTATATTATACCAAAACCAGGTATTTTTCTCTAAAATTTGTGTAATATGACCTCCCATAAATTTTCTTATCATCAAGTAAGTGCATGATACCTTTTACCATATTTTATAGCTAGAATATTAATTCTATCATATTATGAGAATTAAAAATGTTAATGTAGAATAATTTTCAGATTAGAGCAAATTTGGAAATTTTTAATTTTGTTCAGTTGCTGTCTGCCCTCAAAAATGAATTATTGATATGGAACCATGCAATTAGATGAAAGCTTAAATAATGTCAGTAATACTAAAAGATTGGTATGGAAAAAACTTGAAATTACATAATAATTTTTAAAAATTTTATCTTGTGTGTTTATTTATCAAGTAACAATGAAGTAAAATTATAATGTAACACTAAGCATTTCCTTGCTTTCAGCACATCTGGAGAGTGGTTTCATTCTTCCTGGTGAGTGAATCTCAAAGTCAAGGCTGAAGTGTTTTTAGTGCTTCAACAAACCACCTCCTAACATAAAAGCCCTATGGCCTAGAAGAAATTCAATATCCATGTGCATTTGCAAGCTGGATTAAACAAAGCTGGCCTTCGTGCTAACTAGTATTTTGAGGGGTGTGGCAAGTAGATGTGAATATTGTGTACTTTATGTTTAGATGCATAAAATGTACACTAAGGAAGAGAGATGGAGGGGCAAATACAAGTGCTAATGGAAAAAGTGAACCTCATTCAGAATGCTCACTTAAAAGGGAGGTCTGTAAAACAAACCCCAGGGGTTGCCTGCAATGCTTAGTTAATTATCCTAACCCCTACTTAGGTTGCTTAGGATATGCAGATTTTGTCAGAGGCTACAATTTAGTGTTGTTTTCCTGCACAACAACTTTTTATTACCAATATTAATGAAAGAAGTAGAGCACACAAAAACTTCATTACTAGTTATTTTTAAGAAATCCAACTACCTATTGAAAGGAAGAATATCTCCTCCTAAGATGAATGTCAGTAGTAAACAGTCATTATAAAATGTATAAGCAGTGAAAAGAAATAAATGGCAACACAGAGTTTGTAGTTGTGTGGAAACATCCTTGATCTGTTACCAGGAGACCTGGATTCTAGTTTTAGTACTGCCACAAAAAAATTTTTTGAGAGTCTGTTTTAATTTCAGGAGGGTAGGCGTAGTGATCTTTAGGATTTCTGCTTTGAAATTGTATAATTCTATGAAATAAATGTCAGAAGAGTGTGGCACCCCTCTGTCTCTAAATCATTACCTACATTTAATTTTAATATGAATCATGAGAGCTTTTATTCTTCTTACCCTCATGCCTTCAAACCGGGATAAAGCTCTCAGTGGTCTTAAAGCTCTTAATGTCCGTAGGGATTTGATGGCACCAAGTTCTGAGTAGCCAAGAGCATTGGCTACCAAGCTAACCAAAGAAACCTGAAGAAAAAACAAATATCAGTCAGTCCACCAGGAAATAAACTATTGACTAGAGGCATGAGATGTAATATCTCTCCTTTAGTGCCAATCAAACAAAGCTTTAGACAGCCCTTGGCAGCCTTCATTTTCTACACAGTAGTGTGCTCATTTTACCTTTCCAGTCTCATATTAATTGCTTTTCTTACCAGGGAAACTGGAGTCCTTGCCCATTTATGTAAACATCCATAAGGCCCTCCAGTTAGATATTTTACCAATGGAGCCCTTTTCATCCTGAACATGGACCACTGATGATTCTATATTTAATTCAAAAGTCATATCCTTCATAGATCTGTGTTTAACATCATTGATTAATAATCATACTTCATTTCCAAGTTTTGCAGTATCCTGGTTATGTGTATTGCAGGCACTGACCATACTTCCAGGTCACATTAACTTTTTATGGACTGAAATGGAACATTCTTCTTTCAATGTTTCTAATAATACCTGGATGAATATCTTTAGTCAGTACATGTTGGATAAATAAACAAAAAAGAAAATATTGCCTGCAAAAACATTTTATCAGACCACATAGTTTCATAACAATGAAGGTTTTTTTTTAACCTAAACTATTGGATTTATGATTTAGAATACAATACCTCTCATTCAGAGTGATGATATATCTTTCTGATATTTACATAAATGTTGTTTTACTTAAATATATGAAAGGTTAAAGAAGACATGTCTTTTTTAGGAGGAAGAAGCACTATTTGCTTTGATTTTCTTTTAATAGGCTGGCTTAGTTGCTTAGTCATGTCTGACTCTTTGCGACCCCATGGACTATAGCCTGCTAGACTCCTCTGTCCATGGAGATTCTCCAGGCAAGGATACTAGAGTGGGTTGCCATGCCATCCTCCAGGGAAGCCAGCATTTATTAAGTGTTGAGCATTTACTATATGCTAGGTTCTGTTCTGATTGTCTTACACCTATAAATCTCAAGAAGTACGTAGTATTACTTTTGCTTTTCACTGATAAAGAAGGTGAGTTTCTCCCACAACTCTCCTCTTTAAAAAAAAAAAAAAAAGATATACAGGTAGAAAGAGATGAAATTAGAACCCAAGTGACTGGACTTTAATAAAACTGTATCTTAACCTTTTCCCTCCATTACCAGAAATTCATTCTTAATCTGAACCACAAAACTCAAGAAATGACTTGAATGATTATCTTCATTTCTTGTAACGATTTTATATAGCTAGTCCTTTTCTTGATACAGAGGAGAGAGGATAATTTATACATCCGCTGAATGGCCTCAGGACCATGGTGTAAAGGTGACACCAAAACCAGAACTGAGACTTTAAGGCAGATGGAGCCACTATCCCCTTATTGTTAATATTGAACAGAAAAATAAATGACTTGAATGTTAGACTTGACTAGTGGCAGTATAATTTACTGAGCTATTAATTTCTGTCTAGTGTTCACTGCTACGGAAGACCGGGAAGATGGGGAAGGTTATTATTAGAGAACACACAGGCCTTCTACATTCTGGACTCATCTGTCTCAGGAAGCATTCACAACTTCTTTGAGTTTCTGCAGCTGCTTCTGAAGACTTATCTTCCCAACCAGGTCCTGAGACCTGGGCATTTAAAGGGAACATGAAAGTGTTAGTCGCTCAGTCTTGTCTGACTCTTTACGACCCCATGGACTATAGCCTGCTAGGTTCCTCTGTCCATGGAATTCTCCAGGCAAGAATACTACCATTTCCTTCTCTAGGGGATCTTCCTGACCCAGGGATTGAACCCAGGTCTTTTGCATTGGAGGCAGATTCTTTACCATCTTAGCCACCAGGGAGGCCCCATTTAAAGGGAAGTGGCAGGAAATTTCTCATGACTGTGACGTGAGGAAGCTCATGCTTTAAAAGGAAAGGAAAGATAATGGCTAGAACCAGGAGATTCTGGAAGGACAGCAAGTTGTGGCTTCAGAGCTGAGAGGCACTACTTGCATATAACAACCCCATCACACTGGGGTGGTTCTGTGCATTGCTAGAGAAGCTGGACACTAGTGAACCCCCCTTTTTATGCACCTGTCATTTTGTGTAGAATAAAAACTCATTTTATTGCATTAATTATTGTGAAAAACTAAATTGGACATGGCTGAGTGACTTCACTTTCACTTTTCACTTTCATGCACTGGAGAAGGAAATGGCAACCCACTCCAGTGTTCTTGCCTGGAGAATCCCAGGGACGGGGGAGCCTGGTGGGCTGCCATCTCTGGGGTTGCACAGAGTCAGACACGACTGAAGTGACTTAGCAGCAGCAGCAAATATGGTTTAAACTCAATTTTGAAGTTAATTTTAAAGATTTGAAACAGTGTTAAAATTGGAAGATGATGCCTAATAGTGATGATGCCTGATAGTGATGCCTAATGCACCTAATATCGGTGCACGCGGGCATGCTCAGTCACGTCCAGCTCTCTGCAGCTCCATGGACTGTAGCCCACTGGGCTCCTCAGTTATATTGGAAAGGTGCTGTAAAACTTACAGTGATCTTTTCCACTCATGAGCTGTGTCTCAGAGTAGTCAAATGATTAGTCCAAGAAAAGGTAGCAAGGGGCAAGAACATAACTGGAATTTCTGTTTTCAGGTCCAGTGTGATTCCCACCTCAGCAACTTCATACTCGACCTTTCAATACAGTGTTTTAGTCGCTTATGCTCAACACAAAAGACATCCTTACTAAGGTATCTGAAGTGTAACAGAACCTCTTTACCAAAAACTGAATTTTAAACACAAATTTACATGACTCTAGGTACCTTACTATCCACAAAATATATGAAACTGTCTGTGCTAGACGCCTGGGGGTGGTTTAGTTGTCAGTCACACCTTCCACATTCCAGTGGCAGTTGAGACTGGGAACGAAAGTAATAATACAGGAAGGAGTTGATGGTTCTGAAGAAGACCTTGGAAGTCCTGTGATTGTTTAGTGAACCAAATGATATGACATTATTTCCCTTAAAAATGGCTGAAGATAATTTTTTAACTTCAGTATAAGCAGTTAAAAGATTAAAACCATAGGATCACCTCCATACATTGAAATGATACATTTCAGTTCAAAAGCTTGCTTGATTTTTAATGGAGCAATTTAGATGTGTTTCTATTAAAACCAGAAATGAAAAAAAAAATGCCAGCTACTAACATTATTTTTCCCCTAACATTATTAACACTTTCTATAAAAAGAAATAAGAGCTAAAACAGTTAGAAAAGTAAAAGTCATTATTTACATATTTGTTAATGTTGACCTAAAAAAATCAGAATAAAATGAAAATTACTATAAACAATAATATAATTATTTTAGGTTCTAATATATTTTCCATATTAATTTTTTAAAGTTTATATGTATCTTTTGAAACTGTACAAACCTTAAAATATTATAAAGAAAAAACAGTATAAGAATAATCTAAAATATTATTGTTTTAAGAAGAACAATCAGAAAGGACAAATTCCACCCAATATTAAAGCTAACTATAGGATCTTCAATAATTAAAGCTGTCATATAAATAAACAAAGAAGTAAATGAAACAAATCTAATTTGGACCCAAGGCATAATGGCATATCAAGTTTTAGCATATAGAAAATGGTAGTATTTTAAATGAGAGGTGAAAGAAACAAGGGGGACATTTTAAAATGTTTTAAAATGTCAAAATCATTTTGAGGACAATAGAATTGGAGCCTTACCTCACACCTTACACCAAAATAAGTTCTAGATTGATCAAAAATTAAAACATAAAAATGAATAATGAAACAAAACTCAAAAAATTTTGAGAAAAAAAGCATGAGAAAATGTTTTAATAATCTTAAAGCAAATGGTCTTTATAAGCATAAGAAAAGGCTGGTATATTTGATTATTTGACTAAATCGATATGAAAACCTTTTTACATGGCAAAAAAAGCTCAAAAGACAAAAGGCCAAGTCGGCAAATCAGTCATATCACATGTGACAAAATAGTAAACTTCCTTAATGTAAAAAGTCCTACTAATCAGTAACAAAAAGGTCATTAACCATAACATACAAATTCCCTCTAAACTTTCATTTTAATATATTTGTTTGAACAGCACATTTATTTATACTCCATATTGAAATTCAAATAAAAGGAAATCTAAAGAATACACAGAGAATGCACAAAGGGACAAGAAGGAAAAAGGTTTTAAAAAATTCTCGAGTTAAAAAAAAAAAGTGCACTGGAATGATCACTTTCTCCACAGAGCAAAAGCAGCAGCAGAAACCCAAGTGCTTGCAGAAGTAAGTCAAATTTTTCTAGTGGGCTCTGAAAAGGTTCTGGACCTGGAGGCACCATGTTCTCCTAAAACAGGGGGTAATGCATGGCACTGAGAACAGAATTGAATCAAGTCTCTACATAGGGAAGCTAGGCATTCTTGACTGCCTTCATCCACTTCTCCCCAGCTTTGCTAGAGAGCATAGTGGGGTAATACTGCTTCGCGGCTTACAAAGTAAAATCTGTATTTGCTACAGAGGTCAGAACATAGCAGCAATAATCTGCATTGTGGTTGGATTTCCCTGTTAGACCACAAAAGCCTCTTTAATACATCATACAATGGAGGGTTTTCCATTAATACTATCATAGGGTTTAAACAGTCTGTGGTCTGAGTATTTCCGAGAGCAGGCACCTAACATTTCAGATTCCTGGGTGCATATCTCCTCCCTTTCAGCTCAGAACAGTTCTGTTTATTGTCAGATACACAGCTTCTAAAAAGGGCTCAGTTGGTGGTGAGGGACAGGTGCAAAGCGTCCATGGAAGTGATGGCAGAGGGCTCTTGGCAAAGATGGGAGACTGGGGATAGTGGAGATGGCAGGATTCTTCAGCTGTGATGGGTAATGTAGAAGTGGAGTGAAGACCAACCAGTGTTTAACCAATGAAGAGCAGTTCATGTGCATCATCAGTCAGGAGTGAGAGCCCTTACACTTTTATATAAGGGGTGTTTGTAACTCAAGGCTGCTTTTTACTTTGGACATTTTTCTACTTTTATCATAGGTTTTTGCAGTTTATTTGTCTATAGCTTTTTACATGACTCGGAAATTCAGAGGAGGGCACGGCAACCCACTCCAGTATTCTTGTCTGGAGAATCTCCATGCACAGAGGAGCCTGGTGGGCCACAGTCCATGGGATTGCAAAGAGTCAAACATGACTGACTAAGCACAGGAAATTCATAGTGCTCACCAGACATGTAAAGGCATCTCAGTAATGATGGTTTTGTTTATGGCAGAGGGAAACTGGAGATAACCTTAGTGCTCATTCCTGGAGAACGGATGAGTAAATTCTGGTGGTACATCACTGAACTGCACTGTGGAATATAGATACTATGGGTTCCATAGGAATTTCATTTAAATATTCCAGACACCATTTATTTTAATAAAATGAGGATTTTGAATCAGGTGATTTCTAAGTTTGCTTTCTTGCCTGGAATTCTATGATTCAGTAATTTCAAGACAATTAAAGCAATATAAAACAATATGTTATTCACGTTGGAAAGATAAATCACGGTAACTTTACTAATGGATATATCATCTTTAATCAAGTACTCACTCTACTGGGAAAATACTTGAGTGCTGGTCTGATTGATAGCATGATTACTTATGGGGTATGTATTAATAATTGGGAATCTATCCTTAGGTTTAATTATCATTATTTCTAGGAAAATAAGAATTGTTTTTGACATTTAATATAATGAACATGTTATCGGGTTGGCCAAAAAGTTCATTCGGATTTTTCTATACAGAAAAAGTGAATGAACTTTCTGATTGAACTTTTTGGCCAACCCAATATATAATAAGGTAATAGGTAAGGAATTATTCTGTGCC
This sequence comes from Ovis aries, assembly GCF_016772045.2. NCBI lineage: Eukaryota > Metazoa > Chordata > Mammalia > Artiodactyla > Bovidae > Ovis > Ovis aries. Next base: position 144,454,468 of record NC_056055.1, on the reverse strand, counting down.
TAATTTCTTAATTTACAAAATCGAGATCATAACAGTGGATGGCTCAGTGGTGATTGTGATGATTAAATGATTTAAGGCAAAGATTAGTCATTATTAATATTATACATGAGAACCGTTATCTGCCTTCACTTTCATGCTCAGAATCTTAGCGGTGGTGAGCTGGTATAATCTCTCACAGGAATGCTTTTAGAAAAAGAAAGAGCCATGTGGATCTTTCTAGAAAGCCATTGCTTGGTCCAGCTAGTCATTGTGGTGTTGGTATGGTGTTGAAGAGAAGGGTTCAGACCTCCGATTCATTTTTCAGTTGGTAATCTGGAGTAGAATTTGCTGATTGACTGTGAGGTATAAAGGAGAGGGAGAGGCTGAAGATAGGACAGTTAGCTTAGCTTCATAAAAATACTACTACCAGAGTAAACAGGACATTCAGGAAGAAATGCATGATTGTAGGGTAAAAGTAAAGATTGTACTCAGTCAGAAGGAGTATCAGGAGGTATTATCTGGGAGGCAATTAGAAATGTGAATGGGGTTTAAGGAAAGACCAGAATTGTGCTAAAACTCATAGTCTTTTAAAACATGGAACACAGAATTTATGCTGTTAATAGGATTATTTCTTTAAACCTAGCCAGCAAAAACTTTTTCTTATTAATACACTGATAATGGTGAAAGAATTAGATATTCCCCAAAAAGGAGCAAAGTGAGTCATCCTACTAGGAGGCATTTGCAGAAAAAGCCAAAGCACATACTAGACTGTTTACATAGAACCATGTCTGAGAGACCAGAAATTGATATGAAATGACAGTAATTTATAGCTATCCAGTTCTTTCATCTCGAAGTTCTCTTAATTTAATCAAATCTTTCCACAAGAGCTGCAGGTAAAATTCATGGCGGGTATGTATTGGTAAGACATCTTATTGTTTTCATTCACCATTGCCAAAGTCTGCCATCTTCAGAGTGTAATGTGAGAACTGCTTGAGTGGTGTGAACTTTTTGACCTTTAAATTTATCTGGGCTCTGTTGCAAAACACAGAACAAAGGAGTACAGTGCTAGACAGAGGTATCTCTGTTACCTATAGCTGTGTGACATCTCTAAATTTCATTTTATAAACTTCATTTTATTAATAGCAAAGTAGAGGTAATATTAAGAATTACATCACAGGGTTGTTGAGGATTAATAATATATTATTAAAAAGAGATACTGACAATGAGATTTGTAATGTAGGGGGTTAGGAAGCAAGGTCATTAGAGCCAGATTCCTTGGTTACAAAACCAGCTTAGCCTCTGTCTTAGTAGCGTTAGTCATTCAGTTGTGTCCAACTCTTGTAGCTGTAGCCACGTGGATATAGCCCGTGGATTGTAGCCCACCAGGCTTTTCTGTCCACTTCAGACAAGAATACTGGAGTGGGCAGCCATTCTCTTCTCCAGGGGATCTTCCTGACCCAGGAATCAAACCTGGGTCTCTTATATCTCAGGCAGATTTTTTACCATCTGAACCACCAAGCCTCTTTCTTATTTACTGTATTTACAACAACAATCTTTCTTTGCCTCAGTTTCCTCATCTGCAAAATTCACCTAATTTTGGTTTCTAACTTACAGAGTTTTGAAGAATTAGGTGAATTAACATATATAAAGTGATTTTAGCCACAGTTGTACATTAAATCAGCATTAAATCAGAGTTACCAATTTTCTCCATTATTAGGTAAGGCTCTTAATCAGTGCTATTCTCACAGGAAGGGCTAGGCATTTATTGTGGCTACTAATAGCAATAACAATTCTGGCTTCATTATTGAGGATGCTGAAATGTCAAGAATAAATGTTAAGAACTAATGTGGGGGTTACAGATTCTAGATGTTGATAACAATTGAAAATACACATTAGAATCAGAAAATGTCCCTGTACTGCTTTTGTTCACTTCATCAGAGCAGCTGATGAGAATTCTAAGGAGCACTTGAGCAAGCAGGATGTCTGAGTAGCAGATATCAAGCATCCATTTCAGCCACATCAGCAACCTGTGCTGTCTGTAAAGTGGAAATTACTTGTGGGCAATAAATATTTTATGATAGTCGAATCTTTACCTGGAGCGTGTTTTGGACACTTAGCAGCTTAGAATAATTTAGAACCAAATTTGAAGTTGTCAGGATAGATGCCCAGTGTATTTTCTTAGGATGAAATTTATGCAAAAATCTGCAAGGAGTATAAGAAATGTGATTTTTTCCCCATAAACTATGATCAATTTAATACATGTTCAGTTCATTCTGTGGATAATCATAGCATCTAAAATATAGCTTGTATAGTTATAATACAGGATAGTTTGGTTTTCATATGAAGATAGTATCTTTTGGTCTTTGGATAGGACAAAAAAGTTATACAGAATCAGAAAAAGTGGTCCATCGAGTATGCCATTCTGTCAAAGAAAGACATGGTTTAAGTTGTCCGACTTGATTCCAACCAGAATTATCATACTTGCTGTCTCTGTCTCCTCACCTCCATTCTTTCCTCAATTTTCCCAGTGTTTCTAGTACTCTATTCTAGTACTTTCATGAGACAGCTCTTAACCATGACACCAATGATATCCATTCTGCCAAAACTAACGTCATTTCTCAGTACCCATGTCACTTGCCTTCCTTGCAGCCTTTGACTAAATTGATCCTCTGGACTTCTATGATACCATGTATATTCTGTTTTCCTTTTTCTTCTAATTGCTACTTCTCAATCTAGTTTACTGGATTTTTTGTGGGTTTTTTTTTTTGGTAAAAAAAACCTTGTTTTTTTTTTGTGTAACTTCTAAAAGTTGAAGTGTCCCTAGAATCTGGTCTGGGCTCTTGTGTTTATCATGTTGCATTCTCTGCCTAGGTGAGCTAATCCAGTTGATTCATGACTTCAAAAACCATCTATTTCCTGATGACTTCTCAATTCATAATCAGGTGTTAACTTCCCCTCGATCCCAAGACTTGTGTAAACCTCACCGAATACTCTTCAATGTCTAATTGGCATCTCAAACTTAGTACATCCCTCTTCCATCTACCATCTGCTTGTCCTGTCAAGCCTGTTTTCTGATCTTCCTGATTCCAGTTAATGGTTTCATCTTCTACCCATTTGTTAAGATTGAAAAAAATCTTTTTTGAATCTCCTTTTTCTTCATTCTTTATATCCAGTTCACCAGTAAGTCTTAACCACATTAGTCTAAGACATAATCTTCTCTTTCCTAGACCATTAACACAGTTCCCTCACTGGTCTCCCTGGTTTGACATTTTTGCTGTTCCTTCTCCATAGCCAGATGTGATAATTTAAGAACAGTAGAACAGATCCATGCTCACCACCCCTCCCTTGAGTTTCCCATTGTATCTGTCATCAGTATACATTAAATTACATTCTCGGCTTTTGGGCTATGATGTAGTATTGGAGCTTCACAGGTGGCACAGTGGTAAAGAATCCACCTGCCAGTGCAGGAGACACAAAAGACACAGGTTCGATCCCTGGATTGGGAAGATCCGCTGGAGCAGGAAAAGGTAACCTGCTTCAGTATTCTTGCCTGAAAAGTCCATGAACAGAAGAGCCAGGCAGGCTACAATCCATGGGGTTGCAAAGAGTTGGGCACAACTGAGCGACCGAGCACACATTAAATAACAGAAAACATGAACTTCTTACCAAGGCCCTTGGGTGCCTTTCTGAAGTCAGCATCTATTACTATTTCCTGTTTCATCACTCACAAGCACAACAGTTTTCTTTCTGTCTCTTGAGTGTCCTTGGCTCATACTTCAGGATCTTGAGATTGCTTTTTTCTATTCTCTCAGGTATTCAAATAACTGGCCCATTGTTATAGTCAATGTCTATGTGCCCCTCAAATTCATATGCTGAAACCTAGTCCCTAGTGTGAAGGTATTTGGAGAGTCTTTGGGGGGATTAGGTCATGAAGGCAGAGCCCTCATGGGTGGGATTAGTGCCTTTACTTATAAAAGACACCCCAGAGAGCTTGTTTGCCCCTTCGTCCAAGACACGGTGAGAAGACTGCTGCCTATGAATCACAAAGTGGGCTCTCACCAGACACTGAATCTGCTGGTGCTTTTTCCTGGGGCTCTGCAGCCTCCAGAACAGTGAGAAATAATCAGCTGTTTATAAGTCACTACATCGATGATATTCTGTTGAGTGTGTATGTGTGATCAGTCGTGTCCAACTCTTATGACCCGATGACCTGTAGCCTGTCAGGCTTCTTTGTCCATGGAATTTTCCAAGCAAGAATCCTGGAGTGGGTTGCCATTTCCTACTTCAGGGGATCTTCCCAACCCAGGGATCAAAACTATGTCTCCTGGATTGCAGCGAGATTCTTACTACTGCACCACCAGGGAAGCCATGATACTCTGTTACAGCAGACCAAATGGACTAAGACACTTTCTTGTTTATCTTCCCCAAAGACACCTTCCATGGACACTCTGGCTAATACTCTCCTCCAGCTCCCATTCTGTAGTCCTTCTCTATCTCATTACCCTGTTTTCTTTCATAGCAGTGATCATCATCTGCTTTTATCTTATTTTTGGATTTGATTTGTTTACATCTTTACTGTCAATTTTATTTTCTCCTAGAGTGTTAAATCCTGTAGATCTAACAGATCTTGATTTGTCTTATTCATATCTCCTTTATTTAAAATAGCTTGTGGCCCAGTGTTCGGAATTTTTATTAGATAAATGAATGAATGTTAATGGAATGTTAATGAATGCATAGTACCTTTACTTGGAGGTAGGGAATTGAAAAGATTACATTTGTACATAGATACGTTTCTCAAAGTTTAAAAGCCTGTTTCTTCTAGTTTGAAGTTCATATATACTTCAGTTTTGGGAGTTTTGCTTTGTTTCCTATTGAGCCTTCTGTGACTCTTTGTTAGAACATTATACCTGATGGACTGTGAACTGTTTTAAGCATGTTTTACTTGTACTTTCAAAAACTATTTTAACTGTACATTTACTTTAGCTTATTGGATCCAGTGGTCTGAGATTAAGTTGTTAGTTAAGGTTACATTAATTAATGCATTTTAGTCCCTTCTTCAGGAAAAAGAAGAAAATAGATTCATTTACTATAACATAACTTGCCCAGAGGTACCCAGTTCCATTCTACTATTAATAATCTAAATGTACTAAAGGAAAGTAACTTGGGGGGCACCATTCTTTGACATTATTCACTAGATAATTAAGTGTCTATATTAGGTTTCTAAGGATTCAAATATGATACAAGACTTTGATAAGATTTTTGCATTATATTTATTCTTTCTATATGAGGGAAACGCATGGAAATAAAGTACAGTGTAATGAGTATTTCAGTGAATATAAATTTTTCAGTAAATTAAAATATTTCAGGAAATTTGAGAATTTTCTGGAGAAGTTCTGTCACATTTGTAAGTGATCTTCATACATGACAATTTTTTTTTTTGAACTGGAGAAGATTCTTATATATTTTATGTTCCATCATTTCAGGGAAAAGCTGGAAATTATAAATGCTGAGTTCCAAAGCCAGTATGAAGATATAACTATAACATTTGTACCAGTTAGATGAGAAATCTACAGGGCAAAGGAGCACTGAATTGAGAATTAGGAAATTAGGACACTAATCTCAATTGTGTTACTAAGTAGTTGTGCTATTTTAGGAGAATTCTTTAAACTGAGGCTTTAATTTACAATAAACTGTTTAGAGTTGGACTGTGAAGAAGGCTGAGCGCCGAAGAATTGATGCTTTTGAACTGTGGTGTTGGAGAAGACTCTTGAGAGTCCCTTGCACTGCAAGGAGATCCAACCAGTCCATTCTGAAGGAGAACAGCCCTGGGATTTCTTTAGAAGGACTAATGCTAAAGCTGAAACTCCAGTACTTTGGCCACCTCATGTGAAGAGTTGACTCATTGGAAAAGACTCTGATGCTGGGAGGGATTGGGGGCAGGAGGAGAAGGGGCCAATGGAGGATGAGATGGCTGGATGGCATCACCGACTCGATGGACGTGAGTTTGAGTGAACTCTGGGAGTTGGTGATGGACAGGGAGGCCTGGTGTGCTGCGATTCATGGGGTGGCAAAGAGTTGGACATGGCTGAGCGACTGAACTGACTGAACTGAACTGAAACTGTTTAGAAGACTGTGTAAATAAAGTCTAGATACTCTTTAAGGTCCATTCCAGCTGCAGAATACAAAAATATTAGACTTCTCTGTTTGGAAACTTCAGGACAACACTGAGATTCTTCTCTATTATTCATTAAAGACCAGACATGAAAAATTAGAAGTCATTTCTGATTTATTAATAGTGACTTGACTGCAGATTTCTTCTCAACTCAAAGGGTTGAACATGCATTTTGGTTATAGAACTGTGAGTGTATATGTGGGGATAAAAGGGAGTAGCATTTCGATAGGCCCAGACTTGTCAAAGATGATAAAAAGAATGAATAAACAGATACAGCAATCATTGATTCACAGTGACAAGTGTTAGAACTAAAAACAAGGTGCTTTATGATCATTGGGAAACAGCTAGAGATAGTGCTTAAAGCACCTTTTTGAGGGTCAGGAGGGGGACTTAGAAGCCTTGTGCAGTGGAATATCACAGACTACAAAAGACCAGCTTACTGTAATTTTGCCCCAATGCCTCTCCGTTGCTACAGTAAAAAAGTAGGCTGCAAGTCAGACAGGTCTCATTATTGATACAGTTCCCATGACTACTCACTTCATGGTAATCCGATTCAGAATAGGACTTCTACACCTAACTCTTTGCCTGGTAAATATCCCATTAGCTACTGGGATATCTAACTACCCATGTAAGAATGGAAATACATTTTATTGTCTCTGTGGACTTGTGGCTGAATGAATACAGTAAATAGGTTATTTTAACATTATTCAGCAACATGCATTCTAGTAAGGGATTAAAGTGCAATCCTGACAGTTTCCTGGCCCCAAAGCTGTCTTGATTTTACCTCCTAGAGAAACATTTTTTTTCGAGTGTGCTTTTAATGAGCTACACCTGTCAATGAACAGATTGTTAGATATTCCTTACCTTCAGACCCTTAACTTTCACAAAAAGAAGAAACTCTGTTTTCTCTGACTACTGTCCACATTGTTAGGACCTCTTCTACTGCCTTCCATGAGATTTTCCTCATTTTTGTGTTTGTTGTAGTTTTTAAAAGGTAGTTGCATAATTGTGGCAGAATTAGTGCAACTAGGTTCTAATTAAAGTCAAGGTTTTAATTATAGAAATAAATGAAATATCACACTTGCCTTTTAAAAAATAATTTTATAAAAATCACTTGGGATACTTACATCGACGATCAAGAAATCTAGCCAGCACCAGGCATTAGTGAAATATGTCTGAAATCCATAAGCTACCCATTTGAGAAGCATTTCCAGGATGAATATGTAAGTGAAGACCTTGTCGGCATATTCTAGCATGGTTTTAATAGTCTTTCGCTGTTCAATGTATATGTCTTCAAAAGCCTGTAAAACAAGAATGCTTTTATTTTACATGAATGCTTTTATTTTACATGAATGGCTTGCCTGCACCAAATACTTGATAAAATTGCAAGTAGTATACTTGGCACAAAGCACTAATTTGAGAAATATTGGCTAATATTAGATTGACATGGAACCAGACAAAATCTAAAGACTGAAGCTAATGGAAAATATTGGCAAGGAAATGTCAATAGTTTACTGATTTAGTGTATGCTTTCTTCCCTGCCTCTCACCCCGTAATCTCTATCTCAATTACTGCTACAAAGACATGCTTTTAGAGAAGCAATGTACACTCAGAAAATAACCAGAAGTTCTATTAATGAGGGATAGACTTGGCCTATTCTAACCTTACTTTCATTGATGCTCTGAATAATCTGGCTCATTTTGAAAGAATAAATTAATTAGACATAAAAAACATCCACCAGCAGTCCATAAATATTACTATGACTGTTAGGGAGAACTGGATGGGATTTGACATAGTAGGTAATGTAGTTACAGAATACCCCTATAAATGGTTGTCTCAGTGAGGAAAACATCTATTAGAAAAACACCAGATGAGAAATTCCATCTGGCTGTTCATGCTTCTGATTTATTCCTTACTGAATTTTGTATAGTTAAACCCTGGGTACCAAGCTCTGCAAGCTCTCTTGTTTTGCTCCTTAAACTAAGGGGATGCTTCTGGTATTTTTTGAGTAAAACTATTTCACTGCTGCTGCTGCTGCTGCTAAGTCGCTTCAGTTGTGTCCGACTCTGTGAGACCCCAGAGATGGCAGCCCACCAGGCTCCCCCATCCCTGGGATTCTCCAGGCAAGAACACTGGAGTGGGTTGCCATTTCCTTCCCCAATGCATGAAAGTGAAGTTGCTCAGTCGTGCCCGACTCCTAGCCACCCCATGGACTGCAGCCCACCACTAGAACCTGATTCTTGCCAATATGTGTCATGCTCACCAAAGCACCACTGCTGAGAAGAATCATGAAGACAATGAAAGTCTCAAACCAGTTGTGTTCAACAATGCTGTAGCAGGTTTTCCGAAGATTCCACCAGATTTTTCCTTTGCCTTCTTCTATACTTACTTGACAGAATGGAAATTTTTTAATACATCCTAAAAGACAGCATACATTGTAATAAATTAGAAAAATATATTTTCATCTTATGTAGGAAGAAATTAACTTTGCTGCTCCCTCCCCATCCTAGTCTCAGATCATCATTCTATAAAGTAACTGGCTACTTCATTCTGTAGCTATTTTCAGCATCCATCCTGTATAGTAAATCATTCTCAGACTTACATATCAGCCAGTTACCTAGAATTCAAGGAATTACTTTACTTAGAGTTACCTGAGTATAAACAGTTCCATTCTTGAACACTGCATAGGATCTCCCTTTGCCTCAAGGCCAATCATAGATAAGGACACCTCTGAGGTTTGGGGAAAAACTACATGTTCAAATTGTTTATTCATTTTTTTGATGTGATCCTGGATTTTTACTCACTTCTTTTCACATGGAAAATCCCTCTGTCTTCCTGGGTATCATCCTCTGTCAGTTTTCCCAAGCTGTTTATTTTCAACCTCAGAGCTTTTCTTAGTCACACCTATGACTCATCTTGTCAGTCAGTATCTCTCTTCCTTTGTCCTCCCCCTCTTCGCTTTCATATTATTTCTAACTTCCATCCACTCTTGGGCTCTCACTGTCTGAGTTACTACTTATGGGATTCAGTCCAATCACATTGAATCAGCAAATCTTTATTGATTTGTGTGCTGGACACTGTACTGGTGGCTGTGAAAATAACTTGGTCTCCCTGCCAAGGCTCTGCAATGCATCTATATCCCCCAACAGCTCTGGTCACAGCACAAATTAACCACATTTGAAACTGTTTAAGAGATGGGGTATAGTTATTGCAGCATCTATAAACCAAATCACAACATTGCCAGTGAAGTCTGAAGGGATTGCTTTATCAGTAATGAGAAGATGTTCCAGAATACCATTTATCTCCTACGGTTCACTTCTCCACATTCTGGGATGAAAAAAAGGACATGTCAAATTATCTTATTGTCCAGGCACAGAAACTGCTAATATAATCAGGAAATACAGATAAATGAACTTTTTGGAAGAAAAGAGCAAAACAAAGATAAATATACCTTCACTGTTTCTTTGAAATATTTCGTTCAAGTGAGGTATATTTAGTCTCTATAAGGAAAGAAGGGAGTTTGGATTTAACCATATTAGAGCTTGTTTACCTTCAGTAAAACAAGCTTCTGGTTTAAGGTCCTCCTCAGGTTCAATTTCAGCTTGTTCACCTTCTCGAGGTGGAGCAACATCAACTGTACTTCCTTCAGATGAGCTGGTTGCATTTAATTTCTGGAAATAAAACCCCATTGCAAAGATGTGATTTTTCTTCCCTTTTAATCCATCAGTTTGAAAATGCTCAGATATGGTGTGAAAAAAAATGGTGGTGGTAGTGATAGTATTGGCTCTCTTAACTGTCCTGATAATTTTGTACTCATAATTTAACATAAAGTCCTATTATTCAAAACAACATAACTACTAACTTGATTCAGACAGAAAATGGTTAGAGAGCATTCAGTGTGGGTGATTTGGAAAGGAGTGATTATACTGATTAACTTCATGATCTCTGTTTGTCTATGGATGCCATGTGAAAATAATTTCATACATTAACACTCAGGCCAAATTGAGAATAGTTTGATAAGTTTGGTATACTGACATTCACAACTGATTATATTAATTAAAATGCTTCAAATCAAATTGTTATTTCCAGTCTTCCAATGGAAATTTTCAGAGGGCAAAGAACATTACCAGTTGTCTATAACTACAGTTCATGTTTCTGTAATTTTAGAAAGGAAGAGCAGCAGATTAACATTAGTCACAGTCATTATATTTCAACTTTGTGCTATATTTTTCTCTGGCTTACATAATTTTCTTCTTACTTTACAAGCTGAAAAATGATGGATCTCTCTCTCTCTCTTTTTTGAACTGCTGAAATGAATTCAGTACTTGCCAAAGAATGCTAAATGAAATGGAAATTTCTTCATGAATGACACTGCTCAGAATCTATATAGACTTTCACTAGGAGCGTATTCTGAATTCAACATGTGATCAGGCTGTGAATTTTTCCTTTAAATAAATCACTGTGACATGCCACATGGCTAGGAAGAGCCACTTTAGTGTTGCAAGAATAAATATCTTATAAGAACTCTAATACCACTTGGGAAGACAATATGGATGTGGAATTTTTTATGAAAAGTGATGCAAAGATGTCACATATAGCACAACCAGGCAATGTAAAGCTTTTAGAATGAAAGAACATTGACATATTAATGGTTTCAAAGGCCCCATTAACTTTAGTAACTGAGAGGTAGGGTCACTCTGCCCTAGCCCTCTGAAAGAGTTAACATGTTACTGAAAAATACCTGAATGACTACCTAAACATAGGTCATATTGGAAGATATCTGACTCAAAATTTGTAGCTTTTTGAAATCACCATGCAAATGTTAGTTTAATATTTTATAATGTGAACACTGAAGAGTAATATCCAGGTGATACTTTCGGTGGTATTACTCGGAGAATGAGGTTAACTATGTCCAGTTAAATATATTATGAAAGTTACCCTAAGTCAAGATATAATTCTATAACAAAATATCTCCATGTCCCAAATATGCTAAGGAGAGAATAAGCCATCAATTATGGCTGATGGTTCATAGGATCATTATAGTAAAAAAGTTTTACCATTAAAATCCTCTACTTTTTGTAGAGGTGAAAGTTCAAGACATATTTTCTTCTCTCAAAATTTTTCCACTTCTTATAGCCAGAATGTCTTTACTTTTGTAAGAAAATCCCAGGAAAGCTACTGCTGCTGCTGCTGCTGCTAAGTCGCTTCAGTCGTGTCCAACTCTGTGCAACCCCATAGACAGCAGCTCACCAGGCTCCCCCATCCCTGGGATTCTCCAGGCAAGAACACTAGAGTGGGTTGCCATTTCCTTCTCCAATGCATGAAAGTGAAAAGTGAAAGTGAAGTCGCTCAGTCATGCCTGACTCTTAGCAACCCCATGGACTGCAGCCCACCAGGCTCCTCCACCCATGGGATTTTCCAGGCAAGAGTACTGGAGTGGGGTGCCATTGCCTTCTCCGAGGAAAGCTACTGCTGAATAGAACTGCAGTAGCTTCTGGTAAATCCAAAAACATACTAAATAACTCTTCCCTTTCAGTTTCACTGGTTTATAGGTTGGACACTATGACATTTCATGAGTGGCAGCAATAATATCCACTGTATATATAAAACCAATAAGAAACCAAATTATTTTGAGGTTAGTTATAAAAAGCTTAATGTTTCTTCTTCCTCTTGGCCAATCCAAGCTGAAGAATTTATTCTGAGCCCGGTCATGATCCCCTTTCCATGAAGCTTTTCTTTATTATGATTTCTCCATGTTAAATTTTATATAACATTTTGTTGATAATACTTATTTGCTTTGACCAAATATTCTCAGAAATATATATGTATATTATATATATACATAAAATTGTATAATTATGTACATATATACACATATATATTAGAATGTACACACATACACATATTTATACACCAAAAGATCCAAGCATAGAATAGACACTAAATAGGCTGAATTTATGAAAAATGAATAAATGAATGAGTGAATGCATTTTGTTATTACTCTTATAGAGAGAATTATAGTGTTTAGATAATTTGATCTCTTCATTTGGATACACAACTCAGTTGTGGCCTTTACAGAAGGTTTAATTTTATTAGAAAATGCATTTTCTTAATGAATAAAAATTAATTAATGATATTTTAGTGATAAAAGCATGTTTCCAAAATGTTTTTCTAAAATATTGGCAGACATTCAATAAAGAAATCTGAAGGAAGAAAGTAGTAAGCATATATGTATATACGCAAAAATACACATATACTTTTCCATTTGAAAACTTTAGAAAATATACTCACCCTTCACTTCTTATTTTACCACTGTTAATACAGTTGTGAAGTGTTCAATTTTTTGCATTATAATTCTCTGTCATATATTATTCAAGAGTCTTATATTTAAATACAAATACTTATTTAAAGCAAATCCTTCACAGCACAAGTAATGGTAGCCATTAATCTGAACGACAGTTCTTCTGTTTACCAAATATTGACCTCTGGCTGTATCTTTGTTGTTGGTGTTGTCTTTAGATTGTGAACTTTTGTGAATGTGGTTAATATATGTTTGAATATAAATAATTTCAATTTTCTAAATGTCTATGGAGGTTATGTACATTGTAAAGCAGAGAGGGTCAGTGTGTGAGCTAGTTTACCTCCATCTGCCTGGCATTATGAAGCGTAGCATGTCTTTTGGAAACAGAAAAGGACTAAACAATAACAACAAATTCCGTTCTCAAATGAGCAAAACCCATTTTACATGAAGAATTGCTTCACTGTTATCCAGGAGTTGTTCTGAGTATAAGTATTAACTCGTCAATCTTATGCTCTGGAAAACTCCTTAAGGAATGTTCAGAGACTTGATGTACCAAAGCTTAAAAAATAGTTGGCAGGCTAGTGTTCTTGTCACTAAAAAGTGCTTTGTGGAAGGCTCCTTTACCTCTGGAAATAGACATAAAGCTAATCTTGATAGTTGGAGAGTCAGTCTTATTCATGGTGTAGTCTCCCTAGGCCCCATTTTTTATCATACGAAAGTACATACACTTTATCCTGTGAATTTATAAAAATGCTGTATCAACTATGTAAACAATTTAAAGTTGTGAATTTGTCTACATTTATAAATTAAAACTTAGACTGTGTTCTTATTAAGTTGCAGCAACTTACCAATTAAGATATACAGCCTGAGTTTTAGTCACTGGAAACATACAGAATTTTACTCCTGTATTTTTAAATTTTAAAATTTATATCCTAGAAAACTACTTAAGCATTTAAAATTCTGTACATGGATATGATAACTATCTTCACAATCTAAACACTTCTAATTAAATTCATCACTTTGGCATTCATACTCTGATAGAGAGTAATTTGTGATACATTTTATCATAACCATACCAAAATGGCTTCCAAATTTATTTAAAAGCATGTAACTAATTTAAAAGCAGGTGACTAACGATAAATACAAAGTATAACTTACTTTCTTTAAATTGCCATAGCTGTGATACTACAATGATAAAAAACAAAAAACCAAAGAAACCTGAAATGAAGTTTTCCACATTAAGGAACTTGGTGACTATACTAAATAACTGAAATTCGTATTTGTTCTAAATTAGTCAGAAAAATGTAATGAGGTATATAGACATAACAGTAGAAAGCTTCCATATAAAGCCACATAGTACAAGCTCATCACTTGTTTCCTTGTACTATTTTCTCCCTACCCGTCCAATATTTTATGACACTTAAGGTAGACTCTTCCATCCCTTGTAGAAACTACCGAGTCTACAGAGGGATGATGGCTTATGCTCTACAAATGCACACTGGAAAGCAGGTTTGAAGATGCAACATTCTCCAGGCCTAATTCAGCCACAGAAAACATGCCTGGCTGCAGCAGAAGCCTGGCGCAATGCTGTGGAAGCTGCACGCTGATCCAAGAACCATGTTGTCAAAGACATGGTACCTGAATGTCAAGTTTTCAGGGTTAGCTGCAAATACAACTCATAAGAAATGACAGAATCAGCCCCCCAAATGACCATTTCCCCTCTGATAATAATATCTTATTTAGAAATTCCCCTTTATGGCAAATATGGCTCTTAATTTTTATCCAATTAAATAGTGAAATTTAACTTTCAGAAATAGAAGAGAATGTTAGCAACTGGTCTACTTCCACTGAAATGCGCTCACATTTCATTTATTTTCAATCAGCTATCGAATGTTTGACTCTCACAAATTGCTGTACGATTCAAAAGGCAAAATTAAAAGATTCAGCCATTACAGATTGCCTTTAAAATCTAGCCATTTCTTTCAAAACTTCTGGGTTTCGTCTTGCAAGTAGAAGCAGACAATCTTTTGGTTATACAATCTCTCAGGGCCTTAGTCTGATCTTTTGGATATGCCTATCCATATCTTGACTTGGGATATCTCACTTGAAGAACAGGTAGCCACACAGTGAGGCCATGAGGCTCCTATTCCAAGGCACGAAGAGCATGACTAAAGCCAACAACTCTTTTTTCTGGACTACTCACTGAATGGTGAAAAATATAAGCCACCTCTATTTGGTTTGACCTCAGCATATTTTGTGCAACAACCCTGATGCTCCTTTTATTTTGAAAGAGCCTTACTAAGAACACAATATAGGAAATTGAAATTAATTATATGGTGGTTGAAGGGTAAGGCAGAGGGGCATCCAGCAGGCCAAGGAAAAGATGGTTTATCTTAGGAAGATATACAAAAATTTCTATCTAAACTTGCCCTACTTTTTATTTTAGCAGAAATAAACTGAAGCACCAAAATCGTTCCCTGGAGATCAAGATAAGTTTGAAATGTCTCACATTCAATTTCACAAAGAACATTTGGAAGGCGGTGAGAACCTAATAGAAATGGGAAGCTAGAGGTTTTCTCCCATCGCTCTCCAGATTCTGAAAACAGAGCACAGGGCCTTTTCCAGAGGGGTACATACGTGCTTGGGACCTTCAGTCAAGCATCATTTTCAAGGTTTCCATAATGGCTTTGAAAAAGAGGGAATCGTTACAAACATTGTGTAAAAGGTAATTTTCCAATACTATTTAATTCTGCCCTGCTTGTGAAGAAAAAATAATCAGATTTTCTTCAATGACTAATAACATATTGTTTTACCCCTAAAACTAAAAAGTCGTTGCTAAGTAAAATTACATAAATCGCCAGGGACCATATTTTTTTCTAGTTTTTATTAAAATTTAATGACTGAATTTGTTGCATTTTACAATTAATTCTCAGTTATTCTTAAAGAGGAAGAGAGTATGTATTAATTAAACCTGGAGACAAACCACAAGATCTAGTCAGATTTTTTTTTCCCCCACCAAAAGCCTTGAAAACTTTTCATGAACTAATCCTCATGAACTTTTTACTTTTGCTTTTCAATTTTTTTTTTAAAGAACACTCACTATGGCTGCTATTCCAGTAACAGGAAAAGTTGTGTCAAGAGAAATTACCGAAAGATTTATTTCATTCACAAACCTACATTAATTTTTGGAAATATCCTTTACTCATCATAAAACTATAGTTAATAATTAATAATAATCAAAAGTAGTCTCCTTTTTGCCTGCTCAGTTTGGGGTTGAACATCTAGGGAGAAATTAATGTAGATCAGGGGAAAAAGACCTAACGGGTACACTGAACCCATTACTTAATGATCACGATGCAGTGAATTTCTCCTACCCTGTATCATGTTGCTTTTCATCTTTTAATTACTTTATAATGATCGCTTAGAGTTCTGCAGACACATGACTTAACAACTTTTCCAAACTACATGAAAATCCAAGATATGTGGTGCCCAAATGTATACAGACTATGGCCCTTCATATCCAAACATTCATGATCACCTTATTCTTTTTTTTTTTTTTTTAACAGAGGCTTCCCACAAAACATGAAAGCAAACATTTCCATCTGGAGCACATGAATTGGATGGGTTGAAAATTATATTCACAGATCTGAATATAATGATCTGAAAATGGCAATACTATTGAAAAAAAAAAAAAAACCCTGCGAGGCTCATTTTGGTAATACAATTTACTTATAAGGGCTGAATCAACAACAACAAAAAGTTGTGATCTTATTTTAATGAAACAAAAGCAGAAAAAAAGTGCATGCTCTCAAAGTGAACTTTAAACATTTCTATCATTTAAAAATAGATATAAATCCTATAGAGCATGCAATTATTGCTTTTAAAAGCCTAAAAAGACTGAACTGGAAAGTCATTAGCAGAGTCAAATGTGGTGTTGGGACTGCCCGTCTTGCCTGACCATGCTGTGAGTGTCACACGATTCAGCAGACAGCAGCTGGGCACGTCTAGCACTTCCTTGCCATGGCAGGGGAAGGAACACAGCTGAGTAGCATGCAGGCCAGTCAAAATTTATTTAGAAAGTGATTGTACATGTACAACTTGCTTGGGTAACCTGGGTAAAAGTGGTGACACGAGCCTCTGGCTGGTTTAAAAACACCAGAGTTTCATTCTTGATGGCTCCAGCTTGATTTTACCCCTGTGAGAAGTAAGAATGGTAAGCAGTGAAGGTCACAGGATGATATTCCTAGATTGTGCTATGGAATTCAACTTCAAATATGATTCTTAAGAGCATTTATTCTATATCTTTCACCTAGGAAGACAATGAAACCTTTTAAGAACTAAATTGTAAAAATCCATAGTTACATAAAAATGTCAAGAAATTATGTTTATGTGAACTGTAAAAATATAAAAGCAAAATTCTATATTAAATCTTGTCACAAGACAGGTATAATATCAAGTTTGCAAAAATAAAAAGATCACTATTTTGAAATCCATGACTTCAATTTCCTTAAATTTTTTCATGCAACGCTTTATGTTTGTTTCTATACCAAGTCTTTTTATGCTAGTGGACCAAAGAAAGATACACATATATAAAATTTATATTACATAATATAATAGCAATTCATATTTTTATTTTTTAAAATTTCTAGAGATAATTTCTCCTCCACTGTGATATAGCTACATATACTTTATTATAAAAATGAGTGGAAGTAATAGAGTGGAGTTTTAAAGTACTATCTAAATTAATGATTAATTCATTGCCTCTTTTTAAAGCACAAATAATGTTGCAAAAATTTTTTTCTCTTATTTTTCCTTTCTTTTGAAATATATCATTCTGTTAGGTTTAACTTGTATGATTTTTCACTTTGTCAGCAAAAAGATATTTTGTGTCCCCCAAAGCCCAGCCCAATGTGCTTTTTCTACTTGTGTTCAAAAAACTAATAAGCATAAACCAAAATGCTATTTTATGGATACATTATTTTGAATTTGTGTGTGTATGTATGAATGTGTATGTGCTATAGCTATTAAAAAAGAACAACCCAGCCAACATAAATATAAATCTGACTTGTGACCTGTGTTCAATGACAGTTTTCAGAGATTTCAGATTAAAACTGAAATTTGCTGAAATTTATCTAAATCTGTTCTATAATGCTTATTTTTGCTTTTGTTTTTTAAAAACAGTGTACAGTTGACCCTGGAACAATACAGATTTGACCTACTCAGGTGTACTTACACACAGACTTTGTTCAGTAGTAACTGCTACAGTACTGTAGGGTCTTCAGTTGGCTGAATTTGCTGATGTGGAACTGCAGTTACAAAACCATGTATATGGAGTTAAAGTCGCTCAGTTGTGTCCTACTCTTTGAGACCCCTACAGCCCATGGAATTGTCCAGGCCAGAGTACTGGAGCAGGTAGCCTTTCCCTTCTCCAGGGAATCTTCCCAACCGAGGGATCGAATCCAGGTCTCTTGTGTTGCAGGCGAATTCGTTACCAGCTGAGCCACAAGGGAAGCCCAAGAATACTGGCATGGGTAGCCTATCCCTTCTCCAGTGGATCTTCTCAACACAGGAATCAAACCAGGGTCTCCTGCACTGTAGCTGGATTCTTTACCAAGTGAACTATCAGGGAAGCCCTTGTATATGGAGGGTCAACTGTAAATTGTACCGGGATTTTAAATTGGTTGTAGGGTTGACACACCTAATTCTCATGTTGTTCAGTGGTCAACTGTACTTTTAAACTTTGTGTGAGCATACGTGAGAATTGCCCTATTATTTTAAAAGGTTTTTCTGGTACTATTTAAAAATTCATCCACAGAAAACTTATGCTTGAATTTAATTTTACTGTGCAAAATAATTTGAAGTTTTATCCTAACTTTTTAGAAGTATTTGATTTTATATTAACTTGCAAGTATTTTCCCTCTATTATATCTGTATATTTTAAACAATTTAATTCAGTAACTGAATTCTATCTACCCAAAACTAGCTAGGAAGAGGACAGATGATTATTTTAAAAATTCACCCAAAAAAGAAATCTCATTCTGATAATAAAATGTTTTCAGTGGCTTGAAAATAAAGATATATTTCCTTGTTCCAAATTTATGATTTTTTAGCTATTAAAAAGATAGGCTAATAAGGTAGTAGTATTCTAAAGCAATCATTTGAAATATCTGTGGACATCACAGAGTTTTTGAAGTATTCTGGAAATCAACTTTTTGGTAAAAAGAAATGAACATATATCATTTCCATGAGTGCAGTGAGATGAAACCTATAATATTAATGTAGCAAAAGTTTCTCAATCTCTTTGGCTTTCCTATCTCTTCTTGACCCCAGGCTAGTCTTGTCCCTAGTCTTCCCTTGTTTTCTCTTTGCAATTACTTCTGTGGTGAACTCCTTTGTTTTTAAGGAATCAGATAATGATGAAATCTGTGTTATCATATCTATTTTTAAACCCTGACTGCTCATCCAGGCTGTGGTTACCATTGTATCCCACTTCTAATTCAGTATATCCCAGTTGAATTCCTTCTTTTCCCATAAACCTGGTAACCTAAAAGATCATTTCAGACAGTTGCATTACCATTTTTCCAACTTCTCAAACTCTTTACTAGGTTTGTCAAATTGCCTGTTAGTCTCATCTGCCATACTTATTACCATAGCCCATATTTCTATCACCTTGTTATTATCAAATGATTGTTACCTCATTATTCCTCAAGATAACCCTTATTCCTCACTCTAAACTGCTTTACTCATTACTATGGAATAAATTTTCCTAAAGCATCACTTTCCTATTGCTTTTCACCTGCTTCAGAACAGATAGCTCCTTATTGATCATATAGCCAATTCCAAACTCTTTGGCTGATTTTCAAGACTGTATTATCTGAAACTACCTTACTCACTCAAACATATTTTTCCACTTTCTCAACCAATACATTATTCATACTGATTATTTCACTGCTGCACCTAACTACCAAGCTCACTCTAACTCTGGTTTTTGTTTAGTATTTTCTGCTTTTGGCTTTCTGTTCATGTATTTGACCCACATTTCAAGGCCTACTTCGATTTTATCTCCTCATTTAGCAATTTGCTATGTTCTTGCTGTTCTCAATACCTATAGTCTTTATAAGTCTTATAGTCAGTCCTTTAGGATTAAACTTTTTAATAGGCCTTTAATGATTTTCTGAGTTAGTATTAGCTTCCTTGAAGATTTTGAGAATTCCCTGAAAAGGGTTATATTATGAATCTCTCCTTTATCTCTTCTTTACCTTTACTGCCCAGCAGAGTGCTGAGTTCATAGAAGTGCTCAATAAATGCTTGTTAACTAATTGATGATTTTCTTAAGTAAGTCTTTGTCAAGTGATGGGAAATAAAATTAGAACTGAATTCTTATCTTACCAGAAAGAGCAACACATAAATTAGAATTGAACTCATTAAGCAGACTTTGAGTGAAATTTCAGAGAAAGGATATTATACCTCATTTTGTATATATTTTTACCTTTTTCAAAATATTTCCAAATGTACTGTTATATCTCAGAAGCTCTGAAATGCCTGAAAAAAAAGGCATGTGAATTGTGACACTGTCAGCTACTTATACAAATTCTGTTGCCACAGATTTCAAGGTTCCAAACTATGCAAATATGCTCACAGAATCAGACATTATTTGTCTGATTCCTATGGTGTCACTATTTATACTTTTAAGTTAAAACCTGCCTTTATAACTCTGTGTTAGACTTAACTTCCTACTAGCATATAAGAACTCTATAAATAAGAAATAGTAAAAATTTTAATCCTGCTCTTCACAACACAGAATTGGAGAATTAATAGCCTTGAACTACTTTCATAGACTCCCTGTGAATTCTAATCCTGCAAGAAGAACATTGCCTTTCCTTTTTCCTTTTCTTTTAAATAAGTAGTAATATGACAGTAAGAATAGCTTTTCAGTCTATAGTTCAGCTATAATCCTTAAGTAGAGTTTTTCCAAGTAGTTCTTAGTATTTCCAGGTTAATCTGGAAGACCTTATAAATATGTTCTTCCTTGACTGGGCCAAAATGTAATCATTACTACTCTTATTTCCCTAATATGAATAAAATTTTCATTAATGAATAACACTGTTATCAGTAGTCAATAAAAGGTTCAGAGGTGAGCAAAACTATACAAACATTCACATTAAAATATCATAGCAAAACTTAACATATTATAGAAAGTAAAGATATGACACTTTCACAATGATCAGTAAAATATGGTTTATTTTTCTAAAAAGCATAATGTAGTGTATAAAAGAATGTGTTAAATAAAATCTCCTTTTTGGAAGGCCATATTTTTTAATCAGACTTTTAAATATCAAGATGAATATACTAACTATTCAGAATGATGATGTCCTGTGAAAAGTTGGAATTTCAATGGAAGGAACTCCCAAAGAAGAGTATCTGATAATTTTCCAATATTACTGTATATATGGCTTTTAATATACTTTTTAATAATGCCTATAAACACAATAAAAATTATAAGTGGCTGTGGTACATGGTTTGTATAGGAAATGCAAGAAAAACTTTAAAATCATTCTTACCTCTTTGCTTTCTTCTAGTTCTGACTCACTGCTGAACTCCTCAGTATTTAAATTTTCAAAGTCAGACTCTCCGACAGCAATTGGCACTGTTACAGTGAGGCTGGGATTGTTTATGAATGACATATAATCGTTTTCATCAATTACATATTTTTCAGCACTGCTTCCAGTACCTACACCACTGGTGGTTCCATTCCCATCTTTAAGATAATTAAGCTCTTTGCTTATTTCAATTCCAGTATTATTAGACACACAGCTGTCTATTTTGTTGCCTTCATGGATTTCTATAACTTTTGGCTTTCTGAAAAAAGTGTTTTGGAAACACTCCCGTATCTTATTTTTCACATAATCAATTCCCTTTTGCATCCTTCCTACTGCAATCTGGAGATTGTTCATTTCATTATCATCATCAGTAGCAGCAAGATTGTCTGAGCTAAATGAACTCAACAATAAGGCCAGAAAGAGGTTCAGAACCTAAAAGAAAAAAAGAAAATTTTGCTGTATTAATATTGAAATATGTGTAAACATAATAGCTTAAACAGAGGACTCACAGCTCTTTGTTAAACTAATTCAACAAGCTCTTCTTGACTGTTTGCTATATTTCAGACACCTTGTCTTGGTCACATGCTATTTAAAGAATCTGGTATCTTCTACCTGCTCTAAGGGCAAAATGGTAAAACAAATGATTTTCCTTTCAAACGGAGGACAACCAGGAAATTGGAGCTTCTGAGGTTTAAATTGTGTCTACTCAGGGTTGCTAGTGAAAAGACAAAATCCCATTTCTGTGGTTTTGGCCAAAGAGGAAAAATGAACTATTTTCATTTTAGTCATTTCATCAGTTTGTCTAGGGAATGTTTAGCTTTGTTTGTGTAAATAATGAATTTATTTAATAGTCTGATGAATTGTATTAAAACAATATACTTGAAATGTAAATTCCAATGGCCAAAAACTTTTAGAGCAGCCTGGTGGGCTGCCTTCTATGGGGTCGCACAGAGTTGGACACGACTGAAGCGACTTAGCAGCAGCAGCAGCAAAGGCAGATTACATAAGGTTTAACACATTTCCCATCAATATACTTTGAAGTATATCTGTCCAAATAGTTCAACAGATGGAGAAAAGTCTAAAATTATTCCAGGGTTTCAGCTAGACCCATATAATGTAAATTACTTTTCTTTTTCCTCTTTTTTTTTTTTTTTGAGAAAATATGGTGAAATCTCAGCATATCATTGGGATACATGAGGGAAAATATTATTCAATTAATCGGCAAAATATGATTAATACAGGAATCGTTCATTATAACTGATGAAAAATAAAATTTATAGGAATATTTTTAGCTTGAAATGTAGTTATTGAATTTCAAAAAATGTTACATGGTTGGAAGACACACACTTAGCCAGAACCCCAGTTTATTTCCTTATTTTTGTATCAGATTTGTTCAGAATCTAGAACTTCCTTATTTACAATTCTGAAAAAAGTTGCATGTCCACAGATATCCCACAAACCATTTTTTAAGAAATCTCATTTGATATGTACTTCTCAAAGGAAAGTTTCAGAATGATGAAATAAAGAAATACTCTGACAGTGCATAATTTAAAAATGTAAGCATTAAAACACACAAACATACAAATTGTGGTTCTATATTAGTGCTTTTAAGTCAGAACGAAAAGTAAACCTTTTATATTGGGTCAATGTTTATACATGTGTATAACTGAAACTACAATAATTTATTTTCCTTTAATAAAACAAATTCTAGGAAAAATATATTTAGTCTCCTTCCAATTTTTTTGGATAATTACAATACAGAGCTAAGATTTCATTGAAATTAGTCTTTAAAATTTGATGATATGCAACATATGCCTCTGAGTAAACAAACAATATGAACTATGTATGTGTAAAGAACAATTTCAACACAGAATAGTCTTCTTTTCAGTGTAGAATTACTGGAGATCATTATCTTGTCAAAATAATAATAGAATAAAAAATAATTCAAGCCATAAAAATAAAATTAGGACAAATCAGTTTTGATGCTGAAAACATTTCTTTGAAGAAGGAAAACTCATATTTTTGTCCCAAGACTTTCACAGATATATATACCCCATGTAATCCTCACATAAACCACAAGATTTCAGTTTTGTTATTCCAGTTTCATAGTTTGGAATTTGAGCCTGAGGGAAGTTAAGTAACTTGCCCCTGCTCAGAGTCCTAGTACTGGGATTTGAGTCTGTGTTGTTGATGGTAAAACCAGATATGTCTGTTCCATCAGGCTTCCTTCCCACCTACTATCTGATCTTGCCCTTAAGAATGAGTGCTTGTAATACATACGTACCACCAGGTTTCCAATGACCATGACCAGCATGAAGACAATAAGGCACATGGTTTGACCGGCGACCTCCATGCAGTCCCACATGGTCTCTATCCACTCTCCACACAGCACCCGGAACACAATCAAGAAGGAGTGGAAGAAGTCGTTCATGTGCCAGCGAGGGAGTTGACAATCACTAGAAATCTTGCACACACATTCTTTGTAGCTCTTCCCAAAGAGCTGCATGCCGACCACCGCAAAAATGAAGACAATGATGGCCAACACCAGCGTGAGGTTACCCAGAGCTCCCACTGAATTACCGATGATCTTAATTAGCATATTCAGGGTGGGCCAGGATTTTGCCAACTTGAAAACTCGAAGCTGTAGTCAAGTGAAAATGTACTCTTAGTAGTAATCACAATATAATTTTAAAAGTTAGACATCATTTTATCAGTATGTTTCACTGTAGACCCACCTTTGAGGAATATAAAATTTCAAAGCATACTAATTCAAATTCATAAAAAAGTGTTAATAATACTGGAATTATAAATCAAAGCATAATATCATTTAAATGAAAAAATAAGAGAAAATATTTCAAAAATGATAAAACATTTCTGATTTTTCAGCAGATATGTCCATAAAAACAAATTAATATTTTAATTATAGACATTTGTGAATTTAGCAAACTAATGTCACCTCTGACTATACTTTAGAGAGTAAAAAGAAGTATTAAGAGTATGAGTTATATATTTTTCATGGACATTTAAAATATAAAAGTAAATGAACTAATTTTGGTAAACATAGAAAGTTTAGTTCAGTTCAGTTGCTCAGTCATGTCTGACTCTTTGTGACCCCATGGGCTGCAGAACAAGACCCAGTTTCCCCCTCAGTCAGTCTCTCCCATCAGGAAGCTTCCATAAGCCTCCTATCCTTCTCCATCAGAGAGCAGACAGAATGAAAGGCACAATCAGAAAACTAACCAAACATAAAAAAGCTTGTTTCAGTTTTAAAAATACACATTTTACTTAATTTCCTATAAAAGTTTGCATATATTTAAATATTATTTTTGCCAAATTCAAAAATTTGTTATACCATTTTCTAAAGTGCTAATGGGAACACATTTTCTTCCCTGTTCCTTTACTAATATAAGTTGATAAAAAAATTAATTGGGTGTAAGCTTTTTATTTGCATTTCTCTTTAAAGCAAAAAATTTTTCATGCATTTAAAACAATTTTAGAAGCATATGTGTATTTTAAAATGTGTCTTACACAGCTAATAATTATGAAGTGTTTCAAACATTTTCCATCATTCTTGAAAAACAATCACACTGATTCATTTTTTAAATAAATGTTTGCCAATGAAAGATAGAATATAAGCATAGTCTAAGCAGATACCAGTCTGAATGATCTCAGTACAGACAGTCCCTCCACATTTGCCAGGCCAAGCTCCATCAAACTAAGGCTGACAATAATTCCATCAAAGATGTTCCAGCCCTCTTGGAAATAATAATATGGATCCATGGCAATGATCTTGAGGACCATTTCTGCTGTGAAGATCCCAGTGAAGACCTAAAGTAACACAGAGAGCAGTACTTCACAAGCATTGACAAACTTTTAACGCTGAGAATTTGTAAAGAATATTAAACTGTTATGAGTAAAAATATCTAAAATTTAAAGTGAAAAAATGCGACAAATGGATATACAAGTTTAGCATTTTTTTCCTGGGGAATATTTTAAACAGGTTTGTGTTATCTAATGAATCTGCTAGATTTCCAAGATGATGCTGAGTTTATAACATTTCGTTGTCCATATTTGAAATTCAGTACTGGTAGTTTATTATTAATAGCTACTTATAGCTATTGTGTACCCTATACTTCTACCATAATCACAACCAATTTTTTAAAAATATGGCATTAAGAACAAATCTATGTGTTATTGGAAGTCACTCAAAAATTACTTCAAATGGGGAAAAAACATAGTTTGTTCTTGATTTTTATGTTGTTTTATTCAATGGACACCATTCTTATTTCTATAATTTTATACACATTCCTGAAATAAGAATGAGTTTTCCACAAATGTTTCTATAATTATTATCACTGGATTCGTGCCTCAGAATTAAGATTAATGGATAAATAGAGCAAGGAACTGCAGATTTAATTGAAAGCAGTAGGAGAACATTCTCAGTATGCATACACCAACAATTAGGACTAATAAATTATTTGAGAGGCTGGATGAATGTCTATTTGAAAATGGTTTTGTTTTTTAACTTAAAACCACAGGCTAAGACACCCAAGGACATGAAGAGCTATGAAATTACTCTTGCAAAAATTCTTTTAAAGCAATTATCTTAATTAACTATAGATAAAAACTGCATATTATAACTAGAGCATACCACTTAGCAAGGTAAATCAGCCTTTACCTTGAATGAACTTTATCAAAATAACAGTATCATGATTATTTGGTTTCCTAAAATATTAATTTAAGGAAATCTTGATCCACTCTTAAAAATGTGTAAATGCAGCTAACATCTCACTTCCCCAATCACAGAAAAACCTAAGAGAAACACCCATCCCAGGAAAAAATAGCTTCACTTCAGTTAGCATTCATTCATTCTAATAGAAGTAAAACATAATTCAAGTAAGCTTAGTGCATGAAAGTCCAGATATATGGTATAAAGCACATTAAAGACTGTTTTTTTCTTTTATATAAGAACTCACTCTGGAGTACTTTTTCCCTGGTTAATGTAAAATAAGTTCTAAAGTTTTAGGAGCAGCTACTATTTAAATAAACAGCCTAATTATAAAAACATATTAGTTAAATTCAGTTAGAAACAATCTGGGTAAATATCTCTTCCTGTGGAAAATCATACAGGTGAACTTTTTAGTTCTTCTGAAATGACATGAGGAAGTTCTACATTTTAAAAACCCTTAAATTTAAATTCCTTTTACATTTATAAAAGGAATGTCTTAAATTTATATTCCTATAAGTTTATAATCATGAAGTTTATAGCATGAAACTTCTCTTTAAAAACATTTTAATTATAATTTGCAGTTTAATGTCATAGCCTTTTCTCTCTTTAAATGGTTTCAATTTAGGCCCTAAAAATCATTGATAATTGTTTTTGTTACATTTCAATCTAGTTCAGCATTGTCAGCAGTTAAGAGAAGACTAAGACAGTTAGCAAAATCATCAAATGTTTATTGTTTGGACTTAGGCTAATTATATCTTGTCTTCTGTGGAAGCTTTTTGTTTTTCGAAAGTGTGGATTCCATGCTTCTGTAGACATTCATTCATTCAAAAAAAATTGCTGCTTACTTACTAGACATTGTTTTAGGCTTTGAAAATAAATACAGTGCTAATTAGGACATACAAGTTGAAACTGCAAACCCAATTCATCTAGGCTGATAAATTTCCTATGGACAATACATTTATAGGCTTCCGAAGCAGGAGATGTTTAGTGAAAAATCTTTAATATTGTACATGATGACATATGACAATTAGTAAAAGTATAAGCACTAAAGATAGGGATGAGAATCAGCCTGAGAGTCTGGACCAAGAATAAACAAATTGCAAGCATTTTGGGTTGTTTTGAAGGACACTGAGCTTGAATGATCAAATGTTAGGGGTTAAGGTCTCAATTCAGGGATAGGAAAATTTCCTTACCGAGTATTTACTTAGAGAGGAAAGTTCTGTTGATACATACATTAAAATGATAGCAATGTTCATTCTAAAGGCTGAAGTTTGAATATTGGTCAGTTTGCTCCATAGGATCTCTACTTGTCCAGACTAACATTCCATTCTTTTGTAGTGAATTTGACATACCTGTAGCCTCCTTTCATTCCATTACTATTAGCTTCTTGTTTTAATACTTTTAGTTTTATCACACCCAGGCCTTTTGGGTTTGTACCTTTAAATATTTGTTGTTCATTCTTTTTTGGATGATGAAATCAAAACATATTTAAAGAAAAATGATGGGAAATCAGTCAACATTTATGATTTTCTTTTCTCCCATCTGTCAAATGGGGATATTGAGATGATTCATCATGACTGTGTTTAATATTCTTGGATTTCTATCAGTATTATATTGCTTAGCAAATTTTATTAGAAATTGAGGTGTACCAATAATTATTGTTACATAACAATTTTACTAGTAGTGCTTAGTAAGGGACAATAATCAATTTTCTCTTATACTAGGAAAGGAATTAGGTAGCCAAATAGCACTTCTTCATTGATGCAAGAGGCTTCATAGGTGAGTTCTTGATTTGGTTTCTAATGATTTTGTCTTTCAATAAAAAAAGCCATTTTTTCCCTTCAGTTATGTCCCTTTTCTAAGATTTTGTATTCACATCCTAAACCACACCATTTAATTAAAATAATTTGCTGATCATGTTTCTTTAGGCTTTTATTTGAAAATAGCCTATAAAATCCTTAGAACAGGTATAATTTTCTAAGTTCCCATCTGGGTCTAGCAGAATAGAGGGCTATCCTGAATCTTTAATCTCTAGTTGGGAGAGTTGCAGTAAGAAAAACAAATAGTGTAGGAGCTACAGATCTCTATCGATATTCCCTGAAGAAAAAGCTACAGGTTAGTTGGAAATGTTTATATGATGAAGGGATTATGTAACCTACTATGTCTGATGGAAGATTTTTTTGCTTATAGAATCAGTAAAATGAGTGCATGTGTTTAATAGTAGTTAAAAGAAACAAAAAAAAACACACAAAAACTAAACAGAATCTTAGAGAAACTCAATCAAGATTTGAGGTCTCTTGATACTTAAGTTTGATTAGTGCAATCAACAGGGAAATGATATAATTTTTATATGTTTCAGCAGAAAGAGGATACAAAAAGGCACATTTATCTAAATAAAGGCTGAAAGTGCCACAACTCTTTTATGGCACAATTCAACCAGAAACTCAATTTCTTTATTTATAAGGCAGTATGGAATCATTTGAATAGTAATAAACTAGTCCAGAGAAATTTTAAATTGATTTTAATAAGAAAACTATAAAGTCTTCACAAAATGCACAATGCAACACCCATCTATGGTATATAACGTAGATCCAAAGTCAGCTAAGTACCCATAATATAAGCAATATTTCTCTCTCACACAGAGAGAGAGAATATTAATGAGCTTTTAGCCAGTAGTAACAGTCAGTTTACCATTCCCTGTACTCATGGTTACAAACAGTTAAGTGTTTCCTGTCACCTGTATTCTCTATCTTTGAGTCTTGTTCCCCTAACACTAAACTCAGCTTACCCATGGTTCTGCTACAGTCAACCACTGATGAGTGTTTCACCTCACTTCTCTACCTCATTATCTCCACTGATACTCAAAGTTGTAGATTTTAGCATGAGGAGAGACATGATAAATCGTCTAGTCCCAAACCATTGTACTCATGAGAAAACAATATTTCTGACTTTTTCAAGATCAGATTTTTAGTACAGACAACTGGACTTGGACCCGAATTTGGTGTTTTAGTCTGGTTCTGTTCCGTTTGATCATCCTATAATCCAATATCTCTTATCCTGTGCTTCTGTTATACCATTGCTTCAACATCAAAATTCTTTAAGACCTCAATTTCCTGCGTCACTCTGACAAATTTCCCAAATTGTTCCTAACATTTCAACTTCCTTAACTGTCCTGGGAAAAATACAGAGCTAGACCAGAACTGTTTTCCATCGGTATTTCAAAGAAAGATTAATAGCGTACATAAGAGGAAGGAAGCTGTTTATTGAGCACGTGCTAGACGCCAGGCAAAGTGTTGTGTTTTCACATTATCTCATGATACCTTCACAACAGCTCTGGGAGATGAGTATTATTATATCCGCTTCAATAATAGAAAACAGACTCAAAACTTTTTATCATACTTGTCCAGATGCTACATTATTAGTAAGGTCAAACTCAGTTCTACCCGATTCCAAAGCCCATGTTCTTTTATGGGTAGGAAACAAACAGTTGGTTATTTATCAAGCTACAACCATGTAAACACTCTGAGAGATACAGAAGAAAAGTAGGATGTGATCTCTGCCATGGAGTAATATGTAGTGGAATTGAAAAACAAGAATTATGATGCAACAAGAAAATGTTTAATGTTCAACCATGTTTTATTCACAGAAATGCATTAGGAGTTAAGAAAAGTGTGCTCAATATAGACTGAGAGTCATATTAGAGGAGAGATGAAGCTGTGGTTGGACCTTAAAGAATATGAAGAACTGAGATGAAGTGATTTGAGTCAGGACACTTTAAATATGAATATAGAGAACAGTGAACTACTTTCCCATATATAAACATATAAACATTTGGGTTATACTGTTAAGGCCGTTCTGAGAAGACTGATGATGACTGGTTAGGAAACAATGGAAAATAAGATGGCATAGGAAGGATGGGATTAGAGGGGGAGTGTTGAAAACCAGGCAAGATTGTTGAACCACAAATATAGACAATAGATACTTTGGCAAGATTAAAGCAGACTGAGTGTAGAGTACTAGAAATACAATTTTAATGGTAGCTATAGAGGTAAAAAAAATTGATACCTAGAAAAAAGGAAACAATGGGTCTTGATATAAAATTGTATATAAGAAATAAAGGTTTCTATTTTGAAGCTGGCAGCCTCTTTGAAACTGAAAGACTACTACTAGAGGTAATACAAAACTAACTTGAAATTTTTAGGGCTTTCAATAAACTGTGAGAAAGATCATCTTTCAGATGTTTAAAGTTATCCTGGGGCAATAATCTGTAACTGCTGGAAATACAGAAATAGAACACAACTTATAAGAGTAGATAATACCTAGAGCTGTTGAATACATACAAATATTGAGTGAAAAACATAGCCCCAGTAGGCAAAAGAAGAGAAGTCCAGAAAAGGAAGCAGTGATATAGAGTGATTGGAAAGATGAAGGAGCCAATCAGACCAAAAAAAAAAAAAAATCAAT
Organism: Ovis aries; assembly: GCF_016772045.2. NCBI lineage: Eukaryota > Metazoa > Chordata > Mammalia > Artiodactyla > Bovidae > Ovis > Ovis aries. The sequence goes on along the minus strand of NC_056055.1, from coordinate 144,424,223 downwards.
ATCTCAGGTGTCAAAGATGAAGAAAGTCTCAAGAATCTGGTGGGTGTTAAACTGAGTCAAATAATGCAGTGAAGTTGAGGTCACTTATTGAAGTAGATACTTAGACAGTTGTTTGCCTACTGTTCCCTTTCTTCTTTCTGTTGGGAATTAATCCTCCACCTGTGCAATTCCTCAGAACTGCGATTTTCACATGAATCTACCTTTGCCAATGTTGGTTAAACCAGAGATGAGCATCTGATCCAAGCTATGCTAATCAGAGTCCTATCACAAGAGTCTTTAAACTGGAACTGAAAAAGAGATTCAGTGTTTTTCCATTGCAGAGGCTACAAGATTTAGAACCAACAAGGTATGGGTGATCATATTTCCTGACCTACAGACAAAAGATTCAATGAATGGTTGGGCTACATCCAACCCCTTGGTTAAAGCATTTCCTGAAGCCCAGTTGCAAAATTATCCTCAAATGGTTTGGTAATTCATCTTTTTCTTTCCAATTCATGAGACAGTCTTTTTATTTTCCTCTTAAGCTATTGAATTCTGTTTCTATCTTGTGCCAAAAAGAAAGGTCTTGATTAATAAACTATGTTAATTCTTTTTTTACTTGTTCATCCATTTCAGTTTCTTCATGTGGAAGGAGGAAATGTATACGTCGGCATACACATATACATATGTCTACCCAAGTAACATGAACCAGAGTGTGGCTGAATTACAAATGCATTTTTATCAACTGTTTCTTCTCTTATGTGAATTCTACTGAAGCATTTTATTAAGCAGTTCAATTTGAAACAACTATGCCCTCGTTTGCACGGAAATCAGTCTTTATGTATTCCCTTCAAAGAACTATTTCTTCATAAGCTGTGTGTGTTAAAACTACATGCTTATGGAGCCAGAATTAGACCTCACAATTTCTGCTTTTTTCTCAGCAAGACTGACAGTAAATATTTTAATAAGTTTACAAAGGGTAAAACACCGTGATCAATCAGCACAGATGTTGGTCTCAACAGTCAGTATTCATACCAGTTGAATTCTAGACCTTATCCCTGAGAACTCCTTCAATATTCCTTTAGATATTTCTTCCTATGAGAAAAGAGGGTATAGTTCGGGGGTTCTGCATAGCACAAATGGATTTCTTCTATGATCTATCTGCCCTATTTCTGACAAAGTAAATAAGTAAATTTCAAATGAACTCACCAGGTTTCCTACAGTCAACACACTACTGAATTGACCAGTCATGGGGTAGTGCTCCATGGCCATGAAGAGGGTGTTTAAGACAATGCAAATAGTGATGGCAAGATCAACAAATGGATCCATAACTATTAAATTCACAAGATGCTTCACTTTTAACCATGCATCACAGCAGTCCCAGATCAAGAACATATTGGCAAATCTATACCAGCATGGTGGACATTTCTGCCTAGATTCTTCAAGTTCTGGGGGAACAATAAAGAATGAGATAATAAACAATGATATAAACAAATTACTGTTGTAGTAGATTATACATTATTTGATAAAATTGATACTTTTACTTAGGGACGGAAGTTCATTTTAGTTTATTGAGAAGACAATTCCATTAAATATTTTCACAAAATATTTATCAAAAATGTCTTTAAGCTGAAAAAATACTTCAAATTTAATATTTTGCCTCAAGTTAAATAACTTAATTACTTATTAATTAGATAATGGGTTATTAAATTGCTATATTTTCTTTAACAAGACAGAATTGTAAAGTAAGTTTTAGAGAACTATTAAATGTATCAATTACTGTTTCTTTTGAGAGCTTTTTCAGAATACTTTCTAAAACTGTGATTCTTATTAATATGTGTGACCCTTTCTTCTCTCTGTCTCCACATTAGCATCGATCTTGTACACATTGAGATACAGTATGTTTTCTTTTTAATATAGATTCAGCCCCAAATCTACTTCTGTTATTCATATTTACTCATTTTTGTTTCAGAATTCTAGCCTATTAAAAAGGTACCAGTAATTTAATGGGTGAAATAGATATGAAATACATGTCCATTTGCATATCCAATATACGAATAGACTAAGATACAAAATATAATTGAAGTTTTCTAAAGAATTTATGTTAGATATGAATTCTGATTGGGATTTATAAAATGACAGTGATGTAATATTCCTCCAAACTTGAAGAAATGGGGACTTATTTAATGAATGAACAAAGAAGTAATAGTTGTCCATTCCTGTGTGTCAAAATCAACAAATATTTGTGTCAGCTCTTCATTAAAGGAATGTAATGGTTTCTGTGTATGTGGAAGATGGAGGAAAGATCTTTTCTTAGGGTTCCTATGGAAATGGAACACAGGTTTTGATTTCTCCAACTCAACCCATATCCCTCCTCAACCCATCACCACTTCTATGCCTGGAGAACAGATTGAAGTTTTAGAGATATTTCTTTGTGCTTCTGCATACCAAAACTTAAAGAGAAGTTTTTTCTCTAATTGCTAAAGGATAATATAACATAAGGATAAATCCTTGCTGATGAGCTATCAAGTGGTGAAATAATCACTTGGCAGGTGAGAATCGGAATCAAAAAGAAATAGAGGCAATGTGTAATCAATGTAATCAATGTGATAATAGTGTATTCCAAATAATATCTACTTAGGTCTCTTATACAGTTCTGATCCTGGGTAACTGACTTTCATAATTCCATGGGAATAAGTAATAGTTCTCCAATATTAATAGTTCTGTATATAATCATAGAAAGCTGACTATCCCATGGCTGCCTTCTTACCCTCCATCGTGTTAGTCAAGATGCTGGCTATGCTCATGGCTCTTTGCCTTCCGGAGGAATCTTCTAGCATCTCCATTGAAATCTGGTAAGAACTTAGCCTTCTCTTTCTGACTTCCGTTTCAGTGGTGGTACCCTGCAAACCAAATACTGATGGCTCAAACCACCCTTTTCAGTGAGTAATACAACATAACATTAGCATTTCTTTGGAAAGTCATGCTACGCGTGCAGTTTTCCCAAGTAACAATTTTCAAGTAATAATAAAATACTAATTTATTATTAAGTTATAAATACTTAAAAAAATCACAAGTGATACCCTACAGGGTTAAAACAAGAATTTACCAGTTGGATGCAATTGTATAAGGCAATTATGTTGCAGAAATATTTTAATTTACCTGTTGGAATTTCCAGAGAAATTTTTCATAAACCATATATTATTTTGTTTAATTCAAATGAAAAGTATTTTAGCTTTTTCAATAATTGAAAATCAGATTAATCTTCCCCCAAAACAAATAATAGTATTATGTAATATTAATATTAAGGCTGAATTATTTTCTTTGAGGCTATATTGAAAATATTGACATATATGGGCCGATTTTTTTCTATGCACAAACACAGGTGTACAATGAAATGTGTGTGCTTTCCTGAGATTTTTAAAATTATTTCCATGTGCCATCCTATAAGAAATCAAAACATTTTAGAGTCATTTAATAGACATCAGAACATTTTAGAGTCACTGTAAAATATTGGCAGTTGTACCGAAACTGCCTGTTATCAGTATGTTGGTCATTAAATTATTTAATTTTAAGTATATGAAATTTCCAGAATATGAATGGATTATTATGCAATTCTGGGTGAACAGACATCTGTAATAGGTTGTCATAGTGCCCATTATTTTGTGTTGAATTTGCAGATAGGAGTTTTCACCCCAAACTGTAAAAACCAGGCTCTTTTAACCTAAAGCATTTGAAAGTTAATGGTTCCATACACTTCAATTGGTTCTCAAGATTCTATTGTTTTTTTTTTCATTCAGTAAAATCATATGTTATTTTTAAGGACTTTCATTTTGGGGAAGTAGGATAGTATAACAGGCTAAACCGCCCAGGCCTTGATTGTTTCAAATTGGTGTATAATGTCAGTAGTAGCTAATTTATTATCTATTATCACCTCTGGCCGATGTCCAGTAGGTGAGGTTAGAGCTGATGGTCCACCCACCAAGGAAACCACACCATTGCAATCCACAGTGCTGTGCATCTTCCCATTGGCTGGAAGCCCTGGCACCATCCTGGATGACATACTGGCCTGACTAACGTTACTGTTGCGTCGCTCTCCGTGTCTGTGCGGCACAAACAGTGAGTCTCTCCTGCTCTCGCTGTCTTCAAATGTACTGTGTTCATCATCAGCAAAGTCATTTTCAGAACCGATATCCTTTGCCCGACCTCTGAAGCTGAAAATACTTGTTTTGCTATTGCGTCGTGGGGAAAACAGGGAACCACGGATACTTAACAGAGACTGAGGAGAGAGCAAGGAAGGAAAGAATGGGGACAGGGGACACAACTATTTAATGAAAGTCTTAATATTGCAGAATCGATTTGCTTTTGGGTAAGAATAGTCTTGCTCTTAAACACGGTTTATCAAATTTATAGAGAACACATATGTTTTGATATTGTTATTAAAGACCACAATACAAATTTAAGTAATTTTTCTGACTAGGAGTTCTAATATGCAGGTTACTAAGTGCATGACCACTTCATTTAATCTTCACTGTAGTCCTATGAGGTGGATTTTGTTATCGTAATGTTCTAGGTGGGGAACCTGATGCTGGAGAGGACAAATGATTCTTTTTGGTAGGTGGCTTTCACTCCTAAATGCTATAATCTGAAAGGGCACACAACTTGGAAAATAAGTTACAGTTCAAGTGAGACTGTTGGCTTGAATTTAAAATATTTGGACCAAGTATGTTTCTTCTGGATGATTTTAAAACAAAGGCATTATCTCTCCATTCTCTTTTTTTGAGTTTTAAAAGGAAGTTACTGTTATTTTCTGGACCTTCTTGTATTTTGCACATGGGCATAAAAGCCACAAAACTTATCTATGATGCTGTCTTCTAAATTTGCTAAGTTTTCCAAATGGCTACTAATGATTCACCTTGTTTGAGAGAATATATGCCATAGCAAACACAACAGAGAATTCCTAGATTGCTGTATAAATTACTATTCTTGCTTAAAAATTTAACACTGGTTTTAAAAATACTTATACATATCTTCACCGATAAGGCTGATGTAGAGGACAGCTTATCCTTCTAATATCAATTTAATTTTATTAAAAGGAACTGGATGATTAAAAACTTTAAAAACTTACATATATTTATGAATAAATCAAGTAGACAGTTTCTGATATTAGATAATGGGAATTTAGCATGAAGTCCCTTCTTTCATTTTTTGAATGGCTTTTAAATCAGTAGCACCAAATAATTCTTTGTTTGTTTTAGCCTTGATGATAGTTTTCAAAAACATCTCTAGTCTCCTGCAGAATCTTTGCTTACTCCCTTCCTCATTGACAATGGCATTTCTCATATTCTATCCGCGCCCCTGCCCCAGCGACCTCTCATGATCTGTTCTAAGTCTCTGTATAGCTGAGTAACATATGTAGATACATACACATACATATGCATACATATCCACATGCAGCTGGAAATATACCTAGACCTTTCCTTTCTCCCATGAAGTTTCAATATAAAACCAAAAATAGTAATTTTAGCAGAAAAAACCATAAGGAAGGCAAACTCCCTCATATTTTGTTTTGGTCCCTCTGCCTAATTAGGTCATGCTGATTTTATTATGTCCCATTTTTAGCTTTATTTTATGGCTTTTCCCTGACTGCAAAGCACTAGAATAATCTTGTTTTTGCCCTCTGTCTCAGTGATATTCTGGAAAGATACTATTCATTGAGAAATGTGCTCTTCCTTTGGATTTGGTTAGAAATAGTCACGGGAATTAATGACTGCTCAGCTTATCCAAGCTGAGACTGTGTCTACCTGACATTCATTCATGTAGCAGGTTTGTCTACCCAATGTCAGGCAGTAGCTAGACTGATTTTCCAGTCATCAAAGTGATCAAGAAATTAGACATTGTGAAGACATTCATTCAGCCCTCAGTAATAAGGAATGATGATGTTTTTAATCGCCTCATACTCAATTTAAATTATCAATATAATATTTTTATGTCCACACTCATGTTTTGAAAGCTTGGTGTGTATTTTTAGGTCCCAGCTTTTTGGAACTGGGATTCAGTAAGCAGGGGTAGGACACTGTGGTGGTGGCGGTGATGTCTGATTCTTGTGATCCCATGGACCGTAGCCCGCCAGCCTCCTCTGTCCATGGGATTCTCCAGGCAAGAATGCTGGAATGGGTTGCCATTTCCTTCTCCAGGGGATCTTCCCAACCCAGGATTCGAACCTGGATGTCTTATATTGCAGACAGATTCTTTACCAACTGAGCTATGAGGGAAGCCCCAGGACACTGGGATCTGAGAATTCAAACATACATTCTAGGTGATTCTAGGTGGACCTCACCCTGACTCAGAGGAATGCCAGCTTTGAAAAGAAAGTGAAAGTGCTAGTCACTCAGTTGTTTCCGACTCTTTGTGACCCCGTGGACTATAGCCCACCAGGCTTCTCTGGCCATGGGATTCTCCAGGCAAGAATACTGGAGTGGGTTGCCATTTCCTTCTCCAGGGGATCTTCCCAGTCCAGGTATTGAACCTGGGTCTTCCGCATTGCAGGCAGATTCTTTACCATTGAGCCCCCATGGAAACCCTAATACCAGCTTTGTCTTACACTAATTCCTAAGATGGTTCAATTCAATCATGTTCATATACCTGTATTAGGATGTTGTCTTTGGAAACTTAAAGTCTGTCTACACATACTGGTCGGGAGTGTGTGGTATGTGTGTACATCTAAAATGTATGTGATACAATGCCTTTAATTTGCACATTTTTATGTTGACATGTTTTCAGAGGCGTTTCAAATCCTTGGGTTTATTTGAAATTTCTGTTCACTCTTTGGAAAGTATAATAATGGGTGTGAGCACAGCTTTCAAGACAACAGAGACTGAAAAAAGGAGATAGCAAAAATAGTATTCAGAGAAAATAAGCCAAAAATAACACACTGGAAGATACAGCAGAGTGCAGGGAATACCCACAGCTGTGGCAGCCCTTTCTCTAGGGAAAACAAGCTTTCATGCATTAAGGACCAAAAGCCCAACTTTCTTTGCCTCAGGCATGCCAAAATATAAATTCTGGCTATCTTTTTTTTTTTTTTTTGTCTTGTTCTTAGAAGGTAAATCTGAATTCTTTTTCTTAATTTTCAGTAGCAAAAGGTAAAATTGAAGCATTTAGGTGTAAGGACACAATCTTGCATGCAAGGACTGAACTTGAAGTGAATTGGGAAGTCAGAATGGAAGACACAGAGAATTTGAAGATGTTCTAATAGAAGCATGGCATTTCAAGTTAAATGTGTGTGGCTTATCCATGTTTTCAGTAAGTCAACAACTACACTTGGTTCTAGCTATGAAGCTTCTGTTTTAAAATAAATTGCTTTCCTGTGTTCAGACAACATAGATAAAATCTTGGCGGGAGGATTCACTTTCCATTGTTTACCTTTAAGTACTTTTTCATGTTGTACTATGAACATGTACTCTGTATTTAAGAATAAAATAATATAATAAATGTAAACTAACACCTAAAATTTATGTTAGTAGAGGACAGGGTACTCATAATTTATGGCTAGTTGGCCTTAATGATTTTAAAGATATATTTGTTTTGCACATTATGCCCTGTCCACCTGAGTTTGTTTGTGTAAACAAACTCTCTTTCCTTTTAGAGAGCTTGTTTACACAACCAGAAACTGTAAAATGCTTCTGGTATATTTTTGTTTGTGATTGCGTTAATGTTTTCTGCATGTTTTTGCTGGGGTATGTAACTATCAATGCTAATAGGCTATTTCTTTTACTTTGCAATATCTGTTGTCTATTTTATCTATTTATCTATCAGTCTACCTGCCTATCATCCTCCCATCTCTCTCTCTTCCCATCTCCCTATCTGTCTCACTATCTCCAAATACGAAATGAACTACATATAACGTATGTATATACCAGTTCTGTTTCTAGTATTTTAACTCTTGCCTTTCAGCTAACTTCCTATCGCTGTTGCTCCTCTTGTTTCACTCAACAGGGGCTTCTCAGCTGCTTCTTGAACCTTCTGGGCATATTACCACATCAGGGCCTTCCACTTGCTCTTCAGTGAGCCGAAAATGCACTTCGATAGACAGCCTGTTCTCTTGCCTCCTCAAAATCTTTGCTGCAAGGTCTCCTTTACAGTCAAGGCTTCCCAAACCATCCTATTTAATTTTTTTTAACCACCAGCTAGTGCTCTTAATTTTCTTTTCTTGCCTTTCCCCTCCAATTGTACTTATCACTTTCTGACATAGTCTATGACTTACTTATCTTGTTTACTGTCTGTCTCCTCCTTCTGTATAAAAATCCATGAGGTCAGTGAATTACATTGTTTTGTTCATTGAGTTGATTTTTTTTTCTAGAGCTATTTCTTTCCTCTTATGAACCATAGTAGGTGAGCAATAAATATTTGTTGGTTGGCTGACCCAGGTTAAAATAATTAGAAGAGTTAATAATTCATAACACATGAAATTCTAATGGAACCAAATAGGGTTCAAAGCCATAACTGTACTTATCACAGATTTCATAACTATTTACTCTTCATTATGCAATTGGTAATACTTATAGACAGAGTTGATTCTATTTACCCTATTTGACTTGAAAATATGCTGAAGAATTGGGTACTTGGCATTAAATCAGAGCAAAAATAGACTGTCTTTTATTTAATTCTCTTCGAGAGAATTTCGGTCATAATTTCATCCTAATGTATCATGGAATGACACCGTATCAGCATAATAGAAGATCACAACAGTACAGTTCCCACATCAAAAGACAGAAACAAAACCCAGAGACAATTCTTTGCAAAATTCATACATATCTTGCAGTAATGTATCTAATACATTAGATATTAGTAATATCTAATACTCAGATATTTGAGGCAGAAAATCATGTGCAAAAGAGGTCGGTTCATTTGAGGTCTCAAAATGGAAAATGTAGACAAGAGATTACAAAACTGCCTCACTGAAGGAAAAAGTTTGATAGGTAGGTTTCGCTCCTCCTACCTCCCAACAAAGCAGATTGAGAAAATGGCCTCAAAATACTATAGTGCTTAAAACTGATTACTGTAAAGTAAAAGTTATTAATGATTTAATAAAAGTCTCTTTTAAAGACAATTTATGATATACATTTAAATAATCATATTAAATGTTAGTTCCCTGTCCCTCATTTACACCAGATACTACAAAAATATACGAAGATACAGAAATGACAAAACAAACTGGAATCCTTAGTAGAAAGCTGTACCTGATGAGGGGAGTAGAATTTCTTGTCGCTAGTTAGTCGATTTCCATCCATGGAGAAAAGGAAACTTCTTCTTTTGACACTGTCCTCAGATTCAGACTTGGGAAACCTGTTTCCCTCTCCTTTGTTGTTTCCTTCAAGATTCTCCCTCTGTCTTCTTTTTTTTCTTCGGTTCCTCCACTCCTTGGCACTTTTGGAGCTTAATTTTGATGCTTCTGACGAACTTTCCAAGAGCTCTCCTAACCCACCTATTCCACTGAAATCTCTTGAAGCAGCTGATGCTGCTGCAACTGCCTGTGTAAATAAAACCAGGCACTATTTAGAACATGCAACTTTGGAAAACAGTTGACTGTGGTACATATGTTGCCATTTAATACAATGAACTATGTTTGAAAATATATGTTTTTCTGGTCATTTTTATGTTTTACTACAAGAGAGTTTACTTAATAATGATACATTTTTGCATAGTATAAAGTGATATGTTAGCATATGAATTAGAAAAGTCTGGTTTGGCACATCTTCTGAAGTCTTTTTGAAAAAACTCTGTTGAGATTAGCTTCATTTCAGGGAACAACTGTTCTCTTAAAAATATCTTCTACACTTTAAAAGCAAATGTTCTCTTAGTGGTGGTGTCTGGTCTGATTACTATTCCAATTCCATCCATAGGTTTGTTCCTCCCACTTGTGATTGTGAACAACTGAGTGGTATTTTTTTCTTCTAAATCTAGGACAAAAGACTTTTTTCTTTTTTGGTGAACTCAAAGCATTTAAAGTATCTACTTTTTACCTCTAGGGGGAAGTAGTAGGAATGTATTGGCTAATTTATCCTCTTCTTTCATTTGAATCACATTCAGTACTATTATTCGCATTTCTGGGTTCCTGCGTACTCATCTGCTCAGTCGTGTCCAGCTCTTTGCGACCCCATGGACTGTAGCTTGCCAGGCTTCTCTGTGCATGGGATTTTTCAGGCAAGAATACTGGAGTGGGTTGCCATTTCCTCCTCCAGGGGATCTTCCTGACCAAAAGGTTGAACCCGCGTCTGCTTCATTGGCAGGCAGATTCTTTTCCACTGAGTTACCTGGCAAGCCCTCCCATTCCTGAGGTCATATTAATCCCAGAGTCTAACACGATTAATTTATTGCATAGCACTTTTAGCTTAAAATTTTAAATGTTTATTTATTATTATTACAAATAATAATGAAAGATTAACATATCAGTCAATAAATATCTGTAATAATCATTCAAAGGATTATGACTACTTCAAATATTTTCTTTCCGTATTTTGACATTGAGTATACTTAAGCATTTTAGTATATGTACTGCTGAAGCAAGCACTTCTTAAGCATTTTAAATTTCTGTACCTACTAAAGAAACACAGCAGCTTTGAGGTGAAACATGGCATGCCAAATCTTTTGTGTTTTTATTTACATGAATGGTATTTTTGAATGGGAAATGATCTAAACACTAACTGGAGAGGATATGAAATTCAAAGCTGAGTTCTCATTAAGTATGTTCCTGTTTATAAACATAATCATCAAAATGGAAATAATTAAAATATTAGATTACTGGTTCAACTCTTTACATATGTCATTACTGAATACAAACAACTCTAATACAGCTGCTCTTTGTTCTATCTTCTCCTCTTCGCCTCTAGACATATTCTTGTCTATTCCTATAGATAGGAATTCTGTCATTTGTGTATGTGTGTATGTGTGTTTGTGTCTGTCTGTCTGTCTGTGTGCACATTGCATATTATGTCACTTGACATAAAAAAGATTCAGTAAATGTTTGGTGAATAAGGGTAAAAAAAAGGAATTATACTGTCAGTTGTCTCAGATACTGAATAGGGGTATGGGAAGAATAAGACAGACTTGACTTTTCAAGATCTCATAAAAGCTAGGTTTTAGAATAGTCTGCATAACAGAAATATATTTTAGAAAAGAACATAAAACTCATATTGAATGCTTTGACAACATTTTCTCCTTTGTTTTCTCCTTCTTGAGAAGCACACCCTTCTAAGGAGTTCTATTTCTGAACCTCATCTCAACTAAAAATTTTTAAAAAGATATAAAACTAAAGGTACTATGATACACATTCCATGGGATCAACATCACCCCACAGATGGGAACCATAGTACTAAATATATGCGTTGGGCCAAGAAACATGTAAAATGTTTATATTGATTGCTATATTCATTATAGAAACCCAGATCTAAAACTTGATAAAAGACAATCCTAACATTTAAACGAAACATTAATTCAGAATTTATATATTTGTAAAATGCATATAATCAGATATCCAGATTTTTTTTAATTGAATTTTTCTCTTTTTTTGGCTGAGCCATGTGGTATGCAGCATCTTAGTTTTTAGTTCCCTGACCAGGGATCAGTCAAACTCGTGCCCTCTGCAGTGGAATCTTTGTGTCTTAAACATTCAACCTCCATGGAAGTCCCAATTAAATTCTTGATCATGGATATCACTTTTAATGTCAGTAATGAAAGATGATAAATATTAAGGGCCCTTTATAAATATGAATAAATTTAATATAAAAGTATAAAATAAAGTGGATAAATGAAGGACTAATTTGAGCAAGTTAAATATAGTTGCATAGTGCATGATACATAATTTACAGCACTCCTTGAGAGAATGAAAGTATACATATTTCTTTTTATCCAAATAAAGTCCTTAATTTTCCTTTCCACTTTGTATAGAGAAACACGTACAATGCATAGTGCCAAATCATTCATTCACTTGTTTGTTGTCAGGAAAAAAGGAAGTGGAAGTGGTGGTAATAGTCTCTTGACATAATTCTGAAACTCAGGTCCATTTAAATCACTTCCAGAATTTGTTTTGCATAAGACATGATTTCCCTTCCTAGACTGGGTAAACAGTTGGAATAACTCAAAACCAAAACAGATTTTTTGTAAGGCAACAACGGTAACCTCCCGACACAACACATTTTCTGTGTCACTCGTCAACTCGAATCTGTCACTTATTCCACTTCCAGGGATTTGCCAATTCCCTCAGAGGCAGATGTTTCCTGTCACCTCCCATGTCTGTGTACCTGTTTATACGCAGCTCTGTGACATGGCCAGCGTCCTGCTTACTTAGGCTAATAGTGTTACTTTCACAGTGGGTTTGCTGAATTCTTATTGTAACAGATAACAAATATGTGCTTAATATTTCCACAGGGAATAACAATTTTGTTTTTCTTATCTCTGTGTGAAACAAAAGAGGCTCTATAACTTACTGTATCTGTGTGTGTTTAAAAAATAAAATAAAAATATATCTATGACTACACTTCAGTGTAAACATAAGATCCAGTTTTAAAATCTCATTTTAAAACCTCAAGACATTAACTATACTTATTATAATTCTACCCCAAATTATATTGGGCCTCTTAAATGTCACTATTTCTAATTTTGTCCCAAAGTTTACTGCTAAATTTTTCCTATCATACCAGTATATACTGCTGCAGAATACGCTACGCTGAGCACTTAGACATTTAAAGATCACAAATTAAATGCCAAACACAACTATGATGACATAGGACAAAACATTTCTTTATCAGTTTGTCTTTGTCTTTTAAAGCTGTACTTGGTTTGTGAGCTGAATATGACTTTTTTTTTCATGTCTAAACAGTGACTAGAACTTAGAGGTCTTTGAATATATATTATATAAAAATGGAAATGATGCTAGACTTCATGAAATCATTAGCTAGATAGCAGCTTTTGAAGAGTCACAGGTGATTAACCAGACTCACATTACACTGCAGCCCCAGTGATCTCACGGGTGTACCAAGTCTCCCTCTCTTTCTGTCCCTACCTCTCCATCAGCATGGGCTATTTACTGGTCACTGTTACCTGCATTGTCAAGAAGGAAGTAAAATTAGCTTAGCATCCGTGCCATCCCCATCAAAATTAAAACACTGGGATAAGTTACCCTGAAGTCAGTTTAAACTTTTGTGTATATGAACTTAAAGCTGAATCAAATCATGATTTGATCTCTGGACTCCAATAACTAACTTTCAAGTGAAAAGAACTGACATTTTGGCTGACCTAATTAGGATACAGATAATTAGATTCTTTAAACTTCTACTAGACATAGTGTATTTATTGCTAAATTTTAAAGATTATACTCTTTTAACTGATGTAATAGTTTACCCTAAAATGACTGCATTTCAGAATACATTCTTACTCCTGTCCTGTAGGTCGGTTTAGTATTGTCATGCACATTGCTTTGTCTGTTTTTGTAAATGATGATAGAATAACCCAATGCTTTAAAATACAACTAGTATGCACTATCTGTGTATACGTGTATACACATATATATTACTTCCTATAACTTTTATTTTTAGCTTTGAAATGAAAAAATTCTTTGCCCTATAAATAGCTACCATTTCATCATCTTACAAATGTGTTTTATTTGTAACAATCTGGAATAAACTCTTGAATACTTGAAATATAGGAGAAATTCATGGCAAGCATGAGGTATACTTTATAAGTTACACTCAAGTTATCACCAAATTAGTTTATGACTTTTTTTATAGATCAATAAACTGTAATGATGATACTACTCTGTACCCAGTGTTAACAGGAAAATAGAGTCATCATGTTCAGCAACTATTAAGTATATGGTTGGTCTGAGTAACCAGATGAGCAATTCATTGTCAAATCTGTCTCACCAAAAAAAAAAAAAAAAAAAAAAGCCTCAGTAAAAAGTACCTATTGCTGTATGTTGTGCATCTTCAGAGTAACTCAGAATTATTAAAAATTTAAATTTTCAACACATAGTTCCAAGGATATACTGACATTCAAATAATGCCTCTAATGTTTGGGAACATCCATTTAAAAAAATCACTACGCACAAAAATTATTTGGATTTCTGCTCCTGGTTGAGATATAGTAACAGATCTGATTCACTCTTCCTCCTAAAACAACCGCTGAGCAGCCTAGATACATGTAACAATGGTTTTGAAGAAATTATGAATGGGGGCATTGAGTTTTCAGAAGGGTTTTCATGTAGCAGTAGGGAATAATTAACCTTAGACTAAGTTCTAAGTTATATCTAACAAATCTTCAAAGATTTGAAGATGGAAAAGGATCAAACTGTTTACAAGTAATTTAACTATGTTCTCAAACTAAGATCAAGAATTTTTAAAGGAATACAAAAATATCCAGCACCCCAAAAGATCAAGTTTCAAATGTCCGGAATTTAATCAAAGTTTGCCATAAATGTAAAAAAAAATCAGGAATATATAATCAATAATGAACAGAAATGATTAAAATTGATCAAGATCTGGCACAGATGTTAGAATTAGCAGACAAGGACTTCAGGACTCATAAACATTTATTATAACTGTATTGTGTATGTTCAGTATGTTACCTATGTGGGAGAAGTAAGAGAAATTCCGGTCAAGCTTTTCAAGATGAAAGCTATAATGTCTGAAGTGAAAATACCCTGGGTGGGACAAAGACAAATCTGATGATGCAAAAGAAAAGATGATAAACTTGAAGATGTAACGGTAGAAGCTATGCGAACTGAAATTAACAAGCTAATTCTAAAACTCATATGCAGCTACACATTTAAAAATATATTTGACCAAGAATAGTCAATACAGTCTTGAGAGATAAAAATAAAGTTGGGGAGTTACCAGTATCTGATTTCAAAACTCACTCAATAGCTACAGTGATTAAGAGAGTGTGGATTTGGTGTAAAGAGAAATAAATCAATTGAATAAAATAGAATCGAGAAATAGACTTACTCACATATGGACAATTGATTTTGACAAAGTTTCAAAGGCTGTTTAGTGGAGAAAAAATATTTTGTTCAACAAATGATGCTGGAATAGTTAGGTATCCATATGCAAAAAAAAAAAAGGGCTTCCTGGTGGCTCAAGTGGTAAAGAATCTGCCTGCAGTGCAGGAGACCTGGGTTCAATCCCTGGTTTGGGAAGAACCCCTTGAGTTTGGACTAACTACCCACTCCAATACTGTTGCCTGAAGAATTACATTGACAGAGGAGCATGGTGGGCTACAGTTCATGGGGGTCACAAAGAGTCGGATATGAGTGAGCGAATAACACAATCAATTTTTAAAAAGGCTCAACTCTTAAATCACACCACCTTACAGAAAAATTAGCTTAAAATGGGGTCTTTGACCTAAATATAAAACATAAAACTTGCAGAAGAAAAATTAGGTGAAAATATTTGTGATGGAGACTTGGCAAAAATATTTTAGATGCGACACCAAAAGCAAGATCAAAGAAACAGAAAAAAATCTTCATAAACTGTACTTCATCAAAATTTAAAACTTTTGCCTAAAAATGTACAGTTAGGAGGATGAAAGACAAATTACAGATTGACAGAAAATATATGCAAGGAGTAGTTATCATGAAGGGCTTATTTTTTTAATACATAAAAATTACTCAGTCTCAATAATAAGAAAACAACCTAGCTAAAAATATGGGGAAGATAGTTGAACATCCACTTTACAATAGAATCCATACAGATAGAAAATAAGAACAAGAAAAGATGCTCAGCTTCACTAATTGTTAAGAAAATGCAAAATGAGACAGAAATGAAATACTGCTTAGTAGATTGGTCAACAGGCTTCCCAAGTAGCTCAGATAGTAAAGAATCTGTCTGCAGTGCAGGAGACCTGATTTGATCCCTGGGTCAGAAAGATCCCTTGAAGAAGGGAATGGCAGCCCCCTCCAGTATTCTTGTCTGGAGAATTCCATGGACAGAGGGGCCTAGCAGTCTGTGGGCCGCAAAGAGTCTGACATGACTGAGCAACTAACACACACAGAGAATGGTCAATAAGACTGACCATACCAAAGCCGGTGAAGAGGTAAAGGATATAATTCTCACTGACATGAATTGGATTTTGATTTGTCTTTCCATGACTTTCATCTTTCAATTTATGTTTTTTCTTGTAATCAAATATTGTTCTTCTCTCTTTTTCCCTCAAGACGTGAATGCCCCATTCTCTATGCCCCTAGCCCAAACAGCCTTTAATACTAATGAAAATTTAAAGTTGGCTCTCATAGCAGATGCCTTCCAAATATCCTGATACCCTATTGTGCTATAGAAATCCTGAAGAATGATTAAGCGTAGGTAGGCATGAAGTTTTGAGTTCAAAATTTGAGATCACATTTGAGATCAATCAATACAGAATAAAACTTCAAGTGTAATTAGGGGTGAAATAGGAATATTTGGAAATACCAGTTATGTATCTTTTTTTGTATTAAACTGAAAATAAAGTTCTTCCCTGAGATTTCATAAGATAATTGCATAGTTAACCTCATCCTGAATATGTTTTCTACCCTGAGCTAATTTCCTCATGAAAGTGAAAGTCTCAGTCCTGACCAACTCGTTGCGACCCCATCTACAGTCCATGGAATTCTCCAGGCCAGAATACTGGAGTGAGTAGCCTTTCCCTTCTTCAAGGGATCTTCCTGACACAGGAATCGAACCCAGGTCTCCCACATTGCAGGTGGATTCTTTACCAGCTGAACACAAGGGCAGCCCAAGAATACTGGAGTGGGTATCTATCCCTTCTCTAGCAGATCTTCCCGATCCAGGGATAGAACTTGAGTCTCCTGCATTGCAGGCAGATTCTTTACCAACTGAGCTATAAGGGAAGCCCTCAGTTCCCTCATATATAATATCTAAAAAGTTACTTTGACTCTAGCTTAGGAAACAATTTCAAGTTTCAATAGCTTTCTCTTTTCTAATGACAATGCCAGTGTGCCATATGAAAAGCCAGTACTAATTTTACCTCTGTGGTACAATATGCCTACTTTAAATAACAATAACAATGATGATGATAATAATAAAGCAGCTTTGCTTATTGTCACTTAGTACCTGAGCTTCTTCCTGTTGCTTTTTAATCTGTTCGAGCATCTGCTGAAATTCAGCCTCTTTCTGCTCCGCCTCTTCCAGAGTTGCCTGATTCTGTTCCTCATAGGCCATGGCCACCACAGCCAGGATCAAATTCACCAGATAAAACGAGCCCAAGAAAATCACCAGCACAAAAAATATCATGTATGTTTTCCCAGCAGCACGTAATGTCTAGGGGGAAGAAAAAGATCAATCTCAACAGTATTTTATAAAATGTCCCCAAAGAAAGATCTGCTTACTAACATTAGATAGTTGGAAGACAAATGCTTATTAGCATACAATGCATTTCACCAAGATTATTTATTTTAAAATGCACACACACACAAGTAAAATTATTTGAGACATGACTGTAGTGTCATTCGATGTAAGCGTACACATTTTAAATTTGTACATATTGCATATACACTTGAGGACTACTAAAATGCTTTTTCTTAGAGTCTATAATGCAGGGAAATATTACAAGTAAGAACACTATTTTAATTCCTTTCAGTGGAGTTACTACTCAGTCCACACTGTCTTTCCGCATCATCTAGAGATAACATCTTTCTTCCCTCCTAGTGCTGATTAACCTTAAGTTGAATTTGAAAATTTTATATAATTGAATTTTAAAATCTTTTCACATGTTCTTGTTACATCCACAACTATATTATAAGCTCAAGTCATGAACATTCTCTGCATCCTCCATAGCCCCTAGCAGAATGCTTCTCAACAAAGAATGTCAAAATACGTGTACTGACTGAATGAACAGTTGGGATCCTAGGCATACTCGCTTTATGATGGACCCTTCTCAGTATTTTAGAGTATTATAGACAAATGCCTATACTTGTGATTTCATATATGCTCATAAATTTAAATTCTATGCATGTTATTTTGAACCTTACTGCTGTGCTCTGAATGCGAGTGTCCTACCAAATCATGTGTTAAAATCCTAATGCACAATGTGATGGTATTAGAAGGTATGGCCTCTGAGAGGTGCTTAGGTCAGGAGAGTGGGACGCTTATGAATGGGATTAGTGCCTAAGAGAAACAGCCTCCAGAGAGATCCCTAGTCCCTTCCTCCAGGTGATGACACAGCAAAAAGCTATCAGCTTATGAGCCAGGAAGAAGGCTCTTGCCAGAATGCTGGTGTATTGATCTTGGACTCTCCAGTCTCTATAACTGTGAGAAATGTATTTCCGTTATGGCATTTTGTTACTGCAACCCAAAGGGACAAAGACATTTACCAGCTGATAAAGGTTCTCCCAGTAGTCTTGAGTCATGAGTCGAAATAGAGACAAGAAAGCCCAGCTAAAAGTGTCGAAGCTTGTGTAGCCATAGTTGGGGTTTCGACCAGCCTTCACACAGATGTATCCTTCTGGACATTGGCTGCAAGAGAGAGGAATGGAGCTGGGCTCAGCAGAGCAGTTATAGCTATTTGAATCCATAGTGATTTATAGGAATTGTTAAAACCCGGACTTGCTGTCTGTGATGAATTTCCTTGCTTTCATATCCGGAACACTTTAGGTAACTGCTCAACAGTGAAACTGTTATCAGATGAAATTTATCAGGAAAACCAATAGAAAACTTAGGTGCACAGGAGTCCTATTTATAGACGTTTAGCATGGCAGAGTGGCAGAAATCACACTTTTTGCACAGACACCTCTCTTTTCAAAGTGGCAGCAATCAATGATTAAAAATGAAAACCCAGAAAACAGCCAAAAGATAGGGAACTGCTTAATGAGTTACTTAGTTAGCGACTTCTGTAAAAATTTCTAAAATAAAATTTTTATTATAGAATAATTTTAGATGTGCAGAAAAATTACAGAGTATAGAAACTTCCCATATGTCCTATGCCTGGTTTTTTGTATTACTAACATCTTACGCTGGTAGGTTTTAATCGATATTGATACATTTTATTAACCAAAGTCCATCATTCATTCTTGTTTTCTCAGTTTTTCCTTAATATCCTTTTTACATTCCAAGATCCCACCCAGGAGGCCACATTACGTTTAGTCAGCATGTCTCTCTAAGGCTCATCTTTGCTGTGACAGTTATCAGATTTGCCCTTGTTTTTGATTAGCTTGACATTTTTGAGGAATACTGGTTAAGTATTTTGAAGAATTTCCTTCAATTGGGATTTGTCTGATGTTTTTCTCATGATTAGATATTGAGGTGATGGATTTTTTGGGAGCAAGACCACAGATGTAAAGTATCATTATCTTACATCATATCAAGGGTACATGCTATCAATATGACTTATCACTGTTGATAAAAACTTTCATCACCTGACTTGAGATAGTGTTTGTCTGGTTTCTCCATTGTAAATTTACTTTTTCCTTGTTTTTCCATCCCGCTCTCTTTAGAATAGTCATTATGTGTCGCCTACACACAAGGAGCAGGGAATTATGATCTACCTTCTTAAGAGTCGAGTATGTGCAGAAATTTATTTGGAATTCTACATGAGATTTATCTATTATCTTATTTATTTATCTATTATTCAATCTGTTTTATGAGTATATACTCATGGATATTCATCTTACACTTTGAATTATAATGCCACTATATGTATAATATCACTGTAGTTTTGCTTATGTTGTTCCACTTTTGGCCATTGGGAGATTTTCAGGTGACTCCTATATCTCTTTGCCATAATGCATGGTGGTATGTATTTTGTTTTTGTTTTCCACACTTTCTTAGATTCTGGCGCTATGATATGGTCCAGGCTCATCTTTCATATTTCCTGCCCCAGTCCTAGAATCAACCATTTCTCCAAGGAGCCTTTGCTCTTTTATTGAACAGTGGCATTAGAAATCATGATAAATGCGTGTCTGTGTTTGTGTAGACACATTTGTCTCCTCGCCCTGCCAACTGAGGGCCCAGAAGCAATGACACTGCCTTGACGATAAACATGGCACCCAGATCTTGGTTTCTAACACTATACATATAGCTACCTGCGCCTAGGTTAAACTAAACACGAGGTCATAGTCATTTCTCCAACTTTATTTCATTATTGCTGGATCATTCCAGACTCCTCCCTTTTCTTATCTGTAACCCCTCACTCCAAAAGTGAGGAACCTGAGTTCTGTCATCTACTATCTATATACTTAATTCTTCAGTGCCAGTGTACATGCATAATTGTTTCTGGATTGTTAATCCATACTGTGATGGGAAACAACTTTATCAAGAAGAGTATAGTTCCTTTTGCCTTTAGTCTTATAGGCTCCATTCATTTCCAAAGTTACTTAGATTAATACCTATTCCCTTCCTTCGGTTTATTATTTAAATGTATTTAGATACCTGTCACATTCTGTGTTTCAACCTGAGCTCTCTCGTCCTCACACGATTAGAAAAAATTTGCATATAGTATTAAGTCTTTGTGCTGTAAAGTTTTGTAAATTTGACAAATAATATTTACCATTTTGGAGTCATACAGAATAATTTCTCCACCCTAAAAAATCCCCTATACAACCCCCAGTCAAGCCCCTACCCTGAACCCCTGGAAAACATTGATCTTTTTATCATCTCTATTATGTATCTTTTCCAGAATATCATGCAATTGGAATTATATAGAATATAGCTTTTTCAGATTGCCTTTTTTTTTAACTTATTAAGATGCATTTAAGGTTCATCAATATTTTTATGGCTTGATAGCTTATTTATTTTTATTACTCAATAATATTTCATTGTATGAATATACCATGGTTTATTTATCTTTTCAGCTCTTTAGGGACAACTTGATTGCTTCTGGTTTCTTGTGATTGTGAATATAGATGGTATAAATAGATATTTACATCAGGCTTCTGTGTGGATATAAATTTTCAAATTAGTTAGCTAAATAGTTAGTGGAGTAATTACTGAGTTATATGGTAAGACTGTGTTTATTTTGTAAAAAACTGCCAACTTGTCTTTTAAGTAACTGTACTATTTTGCATTCTGGCCAGCAATGAATGCATAAGAATTCCTGTTGTTTTGCATCTTCACCAGCAGTTGGTATTGTCAGGGTTTTTTTGTTGTTGTTAATTTTAGTCATTCTAATAGATATATAATAGTAACTCATTATTGTTTTACCTTTCAACACCCTAATGACAAATGATGTTGAGCATCTATATATATCCATATTAGCCATTTGTGTATATTCTTTTGTAGGTATCTGTTCAGTTTGCCCATTTTAAAATTGGGTTATTTTACTTTTTTAATTTTGAGGGTGCTTTGTGTATTGGGGGTACAAATCATTTATCAGATATGTATTTTGCAAATATTTTTCCCACTCTATGGCTTATCTTTTCACTCCCTTTACAGTGTCTTTGCAGAGCAGAAGCTTTTAAATCCAACTTATAAATTATTTCTTTATGCTATGGGGGTTATATTTTAAAGCTCATCAAAAAATCTGAAGTCATATAGCTTTTATTCTGTTTTCTTAAAGAATTTTTATAGTTTTGTGTGTTTTGCATTTAGGTTTATGATTGGTTTTAAGTTACTTTCTGTGTATAGTATAAAGCTGTATCTAAGTTCATTTCATTGCACATGAATCTCTAATTCTTTCAGCATTCTTTCTTGAAAGCACTTTCCTATCTCTATTGAATTGAATTTGCTTTGTCAAAAATTAGTTGACTATGTTTTTGTAATCTGTTTTTTTGAATCTCTGTTCCCTTTCATTGATCTATATCTAGTATTTCCCAATACCATATTGTCTTGATTACTATAGCCTTATAGGGAGTCTTAAAATGGAGTAGATTTCTTTCGAATTTTTATTTGATGTTTAACAATAGAGTGACTATCAATTTTACCATGTAAATTACCTGACCCATAACAGATACCCAATAAAGGGAAGTGATTACTGTGGTTTAATAGAGATAAAGTATACATTAACTAACCCTTTCCAAAATTTTATCTAGGCTTTTACATTAACTATAATAATAAAAACAATAGCCGACGTGCAATAAATGTCTATGACAGACCAGGTGCCAGTCCAAGTGCTTCAGTAACTGATCACCATAACAGCCTGAAGGGAGAGATGATACTACTCTTCAGTTTAGAAACAAATAGACTTAAATGCAGAGAGCTTCACTCTTCTCCAAGGTCAAGAGTTTGTAAATGGTGGAGTTAGTATTTTAACCCAGGTATATACGAACAGTTGGAGCAGGGAATGCCTAGCCACTCCAGTATTCTTGCCTGGAAAATCCCATGAACAGAGGAGCCTGGCAAGTTACAGTCCATTGGTCACAAAGAGTTGGACACGACTGAAGTGACTTAGCACACACGTATATGAACTGTAGAACTTATGCTCCTGTTTTCCACCCTCTCCTATCAAAGTTTGGAAAAACTATCAGGAAAAAAAAATTCCCCAAAATTCTATCTCTGTTACTGGTATATGGTTTTAATAATCCTCTTAGATCTTTATGACCACACCAGTTTCCCATCTTCTGCTGCTGCTACTGCTAAGTCACTTCAGTTGTGTCCGACTCTGTGCGACCCCATAGATGGCAGCCCACCAGGCTGCTCCGTCCCTGGGATTCTCCAGGCAAGAACACTGGAGTGGGTTGCCAGTTCCTTCTCCAATCTTCTGGGATGACTCAAAATATGTTCTCTGTAAGTTCTGTTATCTAAGAGTCACTATTGCTATCCCTTGGCTTTAAAAAATTTCACTCTTGATCCTGAGTTATGGGCTTCAGTAAAGAATCCACCTGCAACGCAGGAAACCCCGGGTTGATCCTTGGATTGGGAAGATGCCCTGGAGGAGGGCATGGCCACTCACTGCAGTATTCATGCCTGGAGAATTCCCCATGGACAGAGGAGCCTGGTGGGCTAGAGTCCATGGGGTCACAAAGAGTCGGACCTGACCAAGCGACTAAGCACAGCACAGCACCCTGACTTATAATTAATTTGCAGTACTTTTGGCAAAATATGTTAAGTATGGGAGACTAGCAGGATGACTAAGACATTACAGCATCTCTTATTGTGTAATGTGACAGAAAAGAACTGTAAAATATGCAGATGCAGACCAGAACACGCCTTTGACATACATCTGCCACTTGGATTCCTTGTATACGGGGTTTCATCCAATTTCAAGAGTATCTGAGCTTCTCAAAGCAGTTTTCCAACTGGGTTTGCACCCTGATGACCATGTTACAGCCTGGATCTTTTCCAATCAGGGCAAAACTTGTCCCATCAACACATCCTGGTAGTGGTTTACGGTTTAATAGTTGTCATGTCCGACTCTTTGTGACCCCATGGACTATAGCCTGCCAGGCTCCTCTGTCCATGGGATTCTCCAGGGAAGAATACTGAGTGGGTTGCCATTTCCTTCTCCAGGGGATCTTCTCAACCCAGGAATCGAACCCAGGTCTCCTACATTGCAGGCAGATTCTTTACCAACTGAGCTATGAGGGAACACATCCTAACATCAGCCAAAATGTGCCCATCTTGTTTTTCCTTCCCTGGAATTCTTAAATGACTCTGATGGATTTTCAGATAAGACAGACACTGGACCTTCATTCTTGAAAGAAAAATTCATGTACATCTTATCTGTGAAATTCTGGATAAAATGTCTTCACCCAAAGGGATGATTTTAATGACTATGAGTTTAGAATAAATACCGATCCCAAAAGATGGAGAAAGTACTTCCTAGGTAGGTAGCACCACTCTTTATTAAACACATGCAAGACTACCCTTGTATATTTTCTTCCTATTTACTTTTGCTTTTTCCCAAAGTGTTCTACATCTTAAAAAAAATTTGCCTTACCCTGCATCTGATCCATTTCCACACAGTAAAGGGTCATTTTGTCCATCCAGAACATAAAAGTGACCTGTTAATATAAAGAATAAACTATTTCATATCAATCCTGTTGACATTAGGGATAAACAGAATTTGTTTATCTCAGCTATTTCCAAAGTGGACACCAAAAAAGTAATTTACAAAGATAGCTTCAAGCCCACAGCCTCAACTATTTATAGTTGAAAACTCATTCAGCAACACTAAGATTAACAATGGAGCAATATTTCTTACTGTCATCTTCAATGTAATCCTTCCAGTTAAATGTGCTCATTGTTACATTAACAAATGTCCCATTTGAATTCATTGTGCCATTAAAGAAAGAGGTGGTGTTGGTTTCAAAAGCAGAATCGCTTGGGGGCCATTGTAAGCATTTATTCCGCAGGTTGCCCATGAACAGCTGCAGACCAATTAGAGCAAACACGCTCAGACAGAACACAGTCAAGATCATGACGTCAGAAAGCTTCTTCACAGACTGGATCAGGGCCCCCACGATGGTCTTTAAACCTGTGGAGAGAGAATGAGGTCAGCTGAGGAAGAATGTCCCAAGCCACCGAGTCTTCTTAATAGTCATATACATTCTCTCTCCCCACAAACAGTTGCCTGTCTATTTAGACCCCAAAGCTTTATGGACAGCCAGATGGTTTGGGAAATGGATGAAGAGCAGATTTTATTTATGAGCAGTGTGCTTTTGGGAGGTTTAAAATGAAAGGCTAAATATTTAGGCAGGAAGTGTTTTGTTTTTTTTTTTTTAATGTGTAGTTTTATGTGCTGCCGTGACCATGTAAAGAAGAACTTGCAGTTATTTTTCACTTCACATTTTGTGTTTCAGGAGGCTGTTTCTCTCCAACCATTTTTTAATACTAGCTTTCCAAGTTGCAGTGGTTTAGAGGAGAAAAGAATTTTAAGATAATAAAAATCCCATGCCATGTATTACATGCCATTCAGTAATAATCTTTTCTCCTTTATAAGAGGAGATCCACTTTCAAAATATATCTGCAGTAAATGATAAAATCTAAATCAGTTAGTAAAGCCATGATAGCAAAGCTTTTATAGGATGTAAAAAAGAAAACATTACATCATAAATGCACAAAAAAGTGGGTGAGAAAGAGAGCAAAACTAGTATTTTGTATAGACGCCTCATGCAATTCTCTGTTAAACTCAAAGGCTGACTTTATAAATAAACATTTAATTTCATTTGGCATTCTTGAAGATAAAAAAACAAACATAATAAGCAACAAGGCTAATGTCACGTGTAATTTCAACCTCAGTATTATTACGGTGTATTTAAAGTCAGTCTCGGTGTTTAACCTAGCTCTCACCTGGAATGACTGAAATTGTTTTCAATGCTCGGAGAACTCTGAAGGTTCTCAACGCTGAGACATTGCCCAGGTCCACAAACTCTGTCACATATCTGTAATAGGGAGTTCACACACAAACACAATAACAGAAAAGTTGGAGATATAAGGGGTCTACCATGTTACACCAGTTTCTTCTTACCTGGAATTACAGAAATAGTTTTCAGAGCTCTCAAGACTCTGAAAGTTCGAAGAGCTGAAACATTGCCTAGGTTTACAAATTCTGTTACATACCTGTAGAATTAAATCAGAGTTACTGATAGTTTTAGCAAACTTTATACTAAATAAAGAATGAAAAGTGGGTTGGTTTGGCCTATAGAGCCCCTTGAATTTTATGGAAATGCTAGACTTTAGGGTGCCATGTGCTAAAAGCTGCCTTTAAGGAATAAAATTTTGTTGCTTTATTTCAATACAGTTTTCACTAATATGAACGTTTGTTTGCAAAACTAATTAAAGTACAGTTGGTGGTATTAAATTTATAGTCAATGAATAACTTCATTTTGATGAAGTAGAAGACTATGACATGAAAGTAATTCCATTTATTGCTCATTTATCAGATACATTTACCTTGCAATATATATTCTAATATGTATTCTCAAAATATATGAGGCATATAGTTAATTTGGCTAACAAGCAAACTCTACATTTAAAATATGTCTCGACAACCTGTTTCATGCTACAACTGTTTCATGCCATTGAGCTTAACATGTTTTTAAAAATACTCACGCCATGACTATGACACTGAAATCCAGCCAGTTCCATGGGTCACGAAGGAATGTAAAATCTTCTAAGCAAAATCCTCTTGCCAAGATTTTTATAAGTGACTCAAAGGTATAGATTCCAGTGAATGTGTACCTAGGAAAAGCACCCAAACAAAAATTAGCAATTTCATTTGAACTGTTAAAATATAGCAAATCTGATTCTTTTGTGGCTTTTCAGTTCACTAAGATGGAATTCTTTATTCCCACCTCCAAAAAATCTACTAGTTTAGTCTTATGAGTAAAGGGTTAAACTGAAGAGAGAATACCTTCTACTAAGAATTTGATCTTGTTTAAATATTTAGGTTTGATAGTAATAGTTTTGTGTTTTATGGATAATCATCAGGCTTGATCCTCTAGAGTAACACTGTCCAACTGATATTTAACACAAACTACATATCTAGTTTTCAAAATTCTAGTAATCAAATAAAAAGAATAAATGAGTAAACTTAATTTGCATGTTATTATTTTATTTAAACCAATGTGTCTAAAATGTTATCTCTTCAACAATTAAAAGTAGCCACATTTCAAGTTTCAAATTTCAAGCTGCCTGTGTCTCCCTTCTCCCTCACTAGACAGTATAGCTCTAGAGATAACATTTCTTGGATTTGTTTATTATAATAAAACATTTCATTCAGACTTCTTAATGATTAGGATAATTTAGGAGATATTTTATGTATCTAATATCAAAAATGAACTTCCCCTTTATATCCTTAAGATTCAGGCATAACGCTGTAAATCTGCTTCTCTCATATGCTCACCAAAAATTTTCAGTTCATTAGTGTTCTATGTGTATGTGTCTACACAATTACTAAAATTCAAGGATAACAAAATTCCTGAATTTAACCTCACATCAGTTACTATCTCCATGCACTTGGGCCAAATCATTTCAGTTCAGTTCAGTTGCTCAGTCTTGTCTAACTCTTTGCGACCCCACAGACTGCAGCAGGCCAGGCCTCCCTGTCCATCACCAACTCCCAAAGTCATGTCCATTGAGTCGGTGATGCCATCCAGTCATCTCATCCTCTGTCAGCCCCTTCTCCTCCTGCTTTCAATCTTTGCCAACACCAAGGTCTTTTCCAATGAGTCAGTTCTTCGCATCAGGTGGCCAAAGTATTGGAGCTTCAGCTTCAGCATCAGTCCTTCCAGTGAATATTCAGAACTGATTTCCTTTAGGATGGACTGGTTGGATCTCCTTGCAGTCCAAGGAACTCTCATTGAAACATGCTCAAATTCAAATTTCAGTCCCTCAACTGGTGAAATACTTTTCTATTTGCTGTTTGGTCGAGCATTACCAGCCCTCTCCTTTGAATGTTGACAATATAAGTTATTTCTGTTTCTTCCAAAAATAGTTGGGAGACAGTATTTGTTTTTCAACATTGTATTCTTTTTAAAAAGTACGATCTAAGTTTGTTCTTCAGATCACTTCACTCAACCCACAAAGACTGAATTTACTTTTATTAAAATTCACTATATTTTCCAGTCTACTAGTATTTTATACATGAAAAAAAAAGGGAAATTATTTTTTGTAGTTTTCTTTTTCTGTAGAAATTTCTCTCTTATGAAGGAGCAAAGAAATCACAGGAAAATGTATGTCAGAATTTTTATGTCTAGTTTTCCTAGGAATGTTCTTTCTCCTTTTAAAACAATGCAATTGATTTCATGAAGAGTAAGAATAATTGCTCTCTTTACTTATTATGAAGTAGCTGATTTTATTAGGAAGAGATATAATTTCCAATGCCAAGCTTATGGTTACTTGAGTTTTGGTTTGAATCTTTGTATATTTACATATAATCGCCATGATATTTCTGTCTGGAGAGATTCCAAGCATAACAGAAGACCATAAGAGACAGCTCCCATGTATGTTTGTTTATCATATTGGTAGATAGTGCCCCATGGTTTATGCTTAGGCAATACTAAGTTATTTACAGAGTTGTTAGAAGCAAGATTCAAGTCCCTACTCCTATTTCTGTTTTTGGGAAAGGAAGAAAATTTGGGGAAGGAATACATGGTGAGTGTTGATAGCTATCCAAGGAAGAGGGTCTTAGAGCTTAACATTAAGACAGCTTTGCACAGGACAGGTGTTCAGATATACCTGTTAGAAAGCTAGATTGAATGGGTCAGTGAGAATCAAGGGGGACCTTGATTTTTCCTGGCTCTGACCCCACTAGGTTCTTAATCATGTTGTTGATTCTGTCCATGTTACAAGGTGTTTTCCCCGTGTAATTTTGATATCTATAGAAATGATTTGCCTTACATAATATGACTCTCACTATATAATATGGTCCTTGGTATGCCAGCTCTCTGTATAGGGAAGATTTCTGCTATGAGTGACTTGTATTTTCCTGTCAAAACTGACTTCTCTTTTCATTGGACTCTGTTTTTTTAAGTTTTTTGTTGTTTGTTTCTTTTACTGGAATCACATTTTGCTTGTTTTCCTGCTGCCTTGCTGTCAGGTGACTGGAGATAATTGATTAGGAAACCTGTGCAAAGTTTCCCAACAGTGTAAAGTCAAAAGCTTTTGCAAAGCTGACTTTTCATAATGGATATAGGCATCTCTAAAAATAACTTAAAAGAAAACTGCATATTCAAATAATGATATTTGTGTCCCCTTTACTGCCTTTTAATAACATTATATAAATAAATTCATACATGTTTAAGTATGTCAATAATTTCTGCAGGGAAAAATACATACAGAATAGTTTTATACAGGTATATCCACTTGTTAAGCCCCAAATTGTAAATGTTAACTGAGAATTCTGTTACATGGCTTGCCTCAACATAAGAACTGGATTCTCTACTAAAATAATTTCTAGGGAGCTTTTTCAATCTACTGTCAAAAAAGTCTTTAAGTTGTTAAATCACTGATGAATGATGGCTTAGAATGATTCTGTAAATTCTCATAGAAATCTATAAAAAACAGCAATGAAAGTGTCAGTATTTGTTATAATAGCTTATCTCCTATTGGACATTACTTTAAAAATATAATGGTAAAAACATACAATTTCTTTTTCACTAAAACAAACACCGGATCATTGTATTAGCCCATTACATAAATAGACTGCCTAAGCTAAACACCTTCTGTTTCACTAAAAAAAAAAAAAAGCATGTTTCTTTCATGAATAATCTTATATGTGATTGACAAATTGGGGAATAATGCTGTTATAATGCAAAGATTTTTAGTTAAAGCACAGTTTTCCTCAGTGCATTAATGTTTTGAAATAATCAGGGGCACCTTTTCCTTCACACTTATATACAATATCCTAAGCAATAAAAGACCTTAATACTACTGCAGAAAAATCAACAGACGATCCTTCTTTAGGGTGTAGTTTAACATGCCCAAAATACTGTGCTTAGACCTTTCCCTCTCTATTAAAATATTGAATCAAATGTTTTCCTTTGATGATATCATTGCCAGGGTCTCCATTTCAAGGGAAGAAGGACAAGGCCCAGGTTTAAGACTGCAGAGAGGTTGCTGGCTAAGACTTTAGGTACAAATGTCCACAGAGATTTAACTGGGTCAGTGTCTTTTTATTGGGATTGTTATGTTTTTTTATTAGTATTAGAATTACAAAGTTTTAAAAGTTTTGAGAGATCTGTCCATAATCACATTTTCCCCTTAAGCCTTGTTATTATTTGAATATGGTTTTGCAAAGACATTTTGCTTCCTTTACAGATTTGTGATGTTTCTAGCACACATGTGTGTCTAAATAATCTATGTATCTAAATATAACTAAATATCAAAATAACTTAAACACTTAAGTGTGTTTTTTTAAAATGTACCTAATCACTGCAGATGGTGATTGCAGCCATGAAATTAAAAGACGCTTACTCCTTGGAAGGAAAGTTTTGACCAACCTAGATAGCATATTCAAAAGCATATTCAAAGTTGACATTACTTTGCCAACAAAGGTCCATCTAGTCAAGGCTATGGTTTTTCCAGTGATCATGTATGGATGTGAGAGTTGGACTGTGAAGAAAGCTGAGTGCTGAAGAATTGATGCTTTTGAACTGTGGTGTTGGAGAAGACTCTTGAGAGTCCCTTGGACTGCAAGGAGATCCAACCAGTCCATTCTAAAGGAGATCAGTCCTGGGATTTCTTTGGAAGGAATGATGCTAAAGCTGAAACTCCAGTCCTTTGGCCACCTCATGTGAAGAATTGACTCATTGGAAAAGACTCTGATGCTGGGAGGGATTGTGGGCAGGAGGAGAAGGGGACAACAGAGGATAGGATGGCTGGATGGCATCACCGACTCGATGGACATGAGTTTGAGTGAACTCCAGGAGTTGGTGATGGACAGGGAAGCCTGGCGTGCTGCAATCCATGGGGTCACAAAGAGTCGGACATGACTGACTGACTGAACTGAACTGAACTGATATAGTGTATAACTGAATTGCTTAGTGATATAGAGCTAAATACCTAAATCAATACCTAAATCAATTTTATCAGAATATAACAATAGTAGTAATATACTGAAATAAAATAATTTTATTTATGCTTAAATGGTCATTGTATTTTATCTAAAATGCATAATTGTGATTCAATCTTAACTTTTATGATAAATGATTATTTAGCTTACCAGCTAGTATATATAATTAATAACCTTTCTTAATCAAATGCTATCATTTGTTGGAAGAAATGTCTATCTCAAAGGAGAAATATGCCCCCGTCCAAAAAAAAAAAAATTCCCTTGTTTTTTTCCATATTATGCAAATAATAGTTTCTTAGAAGTGTTTAGTTTGACTTCAAAAAGTGGAAACCATAAGTCAGACCATAATTAAAAGGAGATTGCTAGAGAATTTGAGTGTGCATTTCTCATTCCAAGAAATCATTTTTACTTACTCTACATTCTTTGTCCAGTCTGGAGGATTACTCAAGGTCATAAATACACAGTTGGTCAAGATAGTGCACATGATAAGCATGCTGAATAAAGTAGATTATAGTTAAGGAATAAATGCTAGTACAATATTGTGCAATTTACAAATAATCCAATACAAAAAAACCAAGTTACCTGTAAAATTAATTTTACTTATTTGTTTTAAAACAATGAAACTCTGAGGTCTGTCGTATATTCTTTGTATTCTTGGTTCGTTGTTTTTTTTATTTTGCATCATTCCCTCACAAAACTGAACTCAATAGAAAGAGATCTCTGTTTGAAGCCAATGGGAATTTTCTAGTGTAAGTCTAAAAGTTATACTTCAGATACCCTTTAAAATTTCCACTGATGGACAAAAGGTTAATGAATGGAATATAATAAGCCTGAGAATGTATAGCTCTGTGTATTCAGGGATTACATTGATTGATTCTACTGCAATTAGGAACTCTAGTAGCCCGACAGTGATGGAACTTGTTCCTTTAGCATTTACCACGTAAGAATAAAGGGAGAGACGAATTTTGCTAATGAGCTAGTTTTATTTTCTAACTTTTAATTTTCAATTGTGAG